>NC_090356.1:1775747-2118247 GCF_035084215.1 Heptranchias perlo | reverse complement strand
GTCCCATCAAACACTCCCAGGGCAGGTACAGCACGGGTTAGATACAGAGTAAAGCTCCCTCTACACTGTCCCATCAAACACTCCCAGGGCAGGTACAGGGTTAGATACAGAGTAAAGCTCCCTCTCCACTGTCCCATCAAACACTCCCAGGGCAGGTACAGCACGGGTTAGATACAGAGTAAAGCTCCCTCTACACTGTCAATTGTAGGGATCCTCGTGCTGCTCAGTTCAGATCAACTAACGTCGCACTGACTGGGGTTGTACCTGGGATCCACAGTCAAGCTTTCTGCTGGCACTCACCATCTACTCACACATGAAGGTGGCAGGACAAGTTGAGAAGGCTGTTAAAAAATCATATGGGATCCTGGGCTTTATAAACAGGGGCAATAGAGTATAAAAACAAGGAAGTTAAGCTAAACTTTTATAAATCACTGGTTAGGCCTCAGCTGGAGGATTGTGTCCAATTCTGGGCACCGCACTTTAGGAAGGATGTCAAGGCCTTAGAGAGGGTGCAGAGGAGATTTACTAGAATGGTACCAGGGATGAGGGACTTCAGTTACTTGGAGAGACTGGAGAATCTGGGATTGTTCCCCTCAGAGCACAGGAGGTTAAGGGGAGATTTGATAGAGGAGTTCAAAATCATGAGGGGTTTTGATAGAGTAAATAAGGAGAAACTGTTTCCAGTGGGAGGAGGGTCGGTAACCAGAGGACACAGATTTAAAAATATTGACAAAAAATCCAAAGGAGAGATGAGAATTGTTATCACAGCGAGTTGTTCTGATCTGGAATTCACTGCCTGAAAGGGCGGTGGAAGCAGATTCAATAATAAGTTTCAAAAGGGAATTGAAAAGCGGTACAGGAGCTCAGTGGCCTCTTGCTGTGCTGTATTATTCTATAATTCGATGAAGAATGGGTGAGGTACCTGAAGATGACCCAAGTTCACGGGACTTGTATCCCAGTGAGAGTCAGTGTCCGTGGGACCCGTACCCCAGTGAGAGTCAGTGTCCGTGGGACCCGTACCCCAGTGAGAGTCAGTGTCTGTGGGACCCGTACCCCAGTGAGAGTCAGTGTCTGTGGGACCCGTACCCCAGTGAGAGTCAGTGTCTGTGGGACCCGTACCCCAGTGAGAGTCAGTGTCTGTGGGACCCGTACCCCAGTGAGAGTCAGTGTCTGTGGAACCCGTACCCCAGTGAGAGTCAGTGTCTGTGGGACTCATACCACAGTGAGAGTCAGTGTCTGTGGGACCCGTACCCCAGTGAGAGTCAGTGTCTGTGGGACCCGTACCCCAGTGAGAGTCGGTGTCTGTGGGACCCGTACCCCAGTGAGAGTCAGTGTCTATGGGACCCGTACCCCAGTGAGAGCCAGTGTCTGTGGGACCCGTACCCCAGTGAGAGTCAGTGTCTGTGGGACCCGTACCCCAGTGAGAGTCCGTGTCTGTGGGACCCGTACCCCAGTGAGAGTCAGTGTCTGTGGGACCCGTACCCCATTGAGAGTCAGTGTCTGTGGAACCCGTACCCCAGTGAGAGTCAGTGTCTGTGGGACCCGTACCACAGTGAGAGTCAGTGTCTGTGGGACCCGTACCCCAGTGAGAGTCGGTGCCTTCAGGACGGGAGGGGAGAAACGGAATAATGAGGTACAGGGCCACTATTGGCCATGGATGGACGTGAGGGGTAATTTGTCTTTCTGGTTCTCCATGATCTGAGCTGCTGAGAGATGGTGATTCATTTGACAGGGGCCTATTAATTGACAATGTTCACTTGACGTGCCAAATTGCTTGAGCGAGCTTGCCTTGTTGGCCTGCGGTAACGCTGCCGGATTTATAACATGATACCTGAAACAAAAGAGAAGTAGAGTGGGAGGACAATAATTCAAACTCCCCCCAGCTCCAGTCAAAGCAAAATTAACCCCTTAAACTCTCCCAACCGCTTCCACACACTGGGGGTAAATTTCCACCATTTTTCTGGGCATTCCGCAGCTCTTCCCCTGAAGTTATGGGAATTCATCCCCATTATCGAGCGAGCACATGGAGTAAAGCTCCCTCTACACTGTCCCATCAAACACTCCCAGGGCAGGTACAGGGTTAGATACAGAGTAAAGCTCCCTCTACACTGTCCCATCAAACACTCCCAGGGCAGGTACAGGGTTAGATACAGAGTAAAGCTCCCTCTACACTGTCCCATCAAACACTCCCAGGGGCAGGTACAGCACGGGTTAGATACAGAGTAGAAAGTGTACAGGACTGTAATTGATTAATATTTCTGAAAGGTGTGTTAAGATGCTATATAAATACAAGTCGTTCTGGCCATTTTTTTCCATATGTAGCTATAATAATCTGTGTGTTTTATCCCATTAGACTCTGCTGAATAATACTGATTTTTTAGGTTAATATTACTTTGCATTAAATATAATTTCATTTCTGAGGGACAGAATTCGATGTATTTGACCCTGAGACCATCTCTCTGGGATGAGCCAACTGCTGACAGTGGGGACACGAGGAGGGAGTCCAATCAAATATTTGTTAAACAGGTCCTTGGGTCAACTTGTGATGATTGAATTATGGCAACAGGAATCCCTGAGTTTACCTCCGATCTCGTGAAAATACCAAGAAAACCACAGCACCTAACAGTGACGCAAACGATCTATGTCCTTCATGGGTTCATTAGAATTTGCACAGGATCAATACACTCCAGATCCTTGAACTGCAAACAGCTGGGCAAATAAAAAAAAGAATGTTTCTTTTTCACCATTGTAAACAATTTTACAACACCAAGTTATAGTCCAGCAATTTTATTTTAAATTCACAAGCTTTCGGAGGCTTCCTCCTTCCTCAGGTAAATGAGGAAGGAGGAAGCCTGACGAAGGGGGAAGCCTCCGAAAGCTTGTGAATTTAAAATAAAATTGCTGGACTATAACTTGGTGTTTGTAAAATTGTTTACAATTGTCAACCCCAGTCCATCACCGGCATCTCCACATCTTTTTCACCAGGGCGACATGGGCTGATGTTGGTCACTCGTCTACCGTGGTGACGTGTGGCACGTTTGTTATTGATGGAAGTTTGGGGTCAACAAGCCATTCAAACCCTACTGTATCAGATCACCCTGCAGGACCACAGGGACATTTCCACCCACCCCAGGGGCACTTTACCCCCAAACCCATTGACAACACACCCCAGGGGCACTTTACCCCCAAACCCATTGACAACACACCCCAGGGGCACTTTACCCCCAAACCCATTGACAACACACCCCAGGGGCACTTTACCCCCAAACCCATTGACAACACACCCCAGGGGCACTTTACCCCCAAACCCATTGACAACACACCCCAGGGGCACTTTACCCCCAAACCCATTGACAACACACCCCAGGGGCACTTTCACCCTTAATCCCAGGACATTTCCACCCCACCCCAGGGAAAATTCCACACCACCCCAGGGGCATTTACAGCCCACCCTCAGGACACTTCTCCTCTACCTCCACTGACCAATCCAGCCAACATCCATCGGCTCACCGACAGGCACACCGACTCCCACCCCCAGTGACCCGTGCCCTCTCCCGTCTCCTCTGGCACTCAATCCTTTTCTCGCTGCTGTTTTTTAAGGCAGTTCCTCCTTCTCTCCCCTGCCCTGCCCTGACAGTGCAGTCTCTTGCCGTTGTACATTGCCACGGAGACCGGGCAGCCCCGACACCTCACCCGAGTGCCTCTTCTTCACGGGTGTCAGCAGGAAAACAGCCCAGCCCAGCCCGATCCCCTCCTTATCCGACATCCGCACACACTCTGGATAGTGATCAGGAACAGAAACTCAGGCGGATTCTCTTCCCTCTCTAACCCAAGGGTGCTGAGGTCAATTGTAGGGATCCTCGTGCTGCTCAGTTCAGATCAACTAACGTCGCACTGACTGGGGTTGTACCTGGGATCCACAGTCAAGCTTTCTGCTGGCACTCACCATCCAGACTCACACATGAAGGTGGCAGGACAAGTTGAGAAGGCTGTTAAAAAATCATATGGGATCCTGGGCTTTATAAACAGGGGCAATAGAGTATAAAAACAAGGAAGTTATGCTAAACTTTTACAAATCACTGGTTAGGCCTCAGCTGGAGAATTGTGTCCAATTCTGAGCACCGCACTTTAGGAAGGATGTCAAGGCCTTAGAGAGGGTGCAGAGGAGATTTACTAGAATGGTACCAGGGATGAGGGACTTCAGTTACGTGGAGAGACTGGAGAATCTGGGATTGTTCCCCTCAGAGCACAGGAGGTTAAGGGGAGATTTGATAGAGGAGTTCAAAATCATGAGGGGTTTTGATAGAGTAAATAAGGAGAAACTGTTTCCAGTGGGAGGAGGGTCGGTAACCAGAGGACACAGATTTAAAAATATTGACAAAAAATCCAAAGGAGAGATGAGAATTGTTATCACAGCGAGTTGTTCTGATCTGGAATTCACTGCCTGAAAGGGCGGTGGAAGCAGATTCAATAATAACTTTCAAAAGGGAATTGGATATTTACTTGAAGGGTAAAAATTTGCAGGGCTAAGGGGGAAAGAGCAGGGGAGTGGGGCTAATTGCATAGCTCTTTCAAAGAGCTGGTACAGCCACGATGGGCCAAATGGCCACCTGCTGTGCTGTATTATTCTCTATTTCTATGAAGAATGGTCACTTGGGTGAGGCACCTGAAGATGACCCAAGTTCACGGGATCCGTACCCCAGTGAGAGTCGGTGTGTGTGGGACCCGTACCCCAGTGAGAGTCGGTGTGTGTGGGACCCGTACCCCAGTGAGAGTCAGTGTCTGTGGGACCCGTACCCCAGTGAGAGTCGGTGTCTGTGGGACCCGTACCCCAGTGAGAGTCAGTGTCTGTGGGACCCGTAACCCAGTGAGAGTCGGTGTCTGTGGGACCCGTACCCCAGTGAGAGTCAGTGTCTGTGGGACCCGTACCCCAGTGAGAGTCAGTGTCTGTGGGACCCGCACCCCAGTGAGAGTCAGTGTCTGTGGGACCCGTACCCCAGTGAGAGTCGGTGTCTGTGGGACCCGTACCCCAGTGAGAGTCAGTGTCTGTGGGACCCGCACCCCAGTGAGAGTCAGTGTGCGTGGGACCCGTACCCCAGTGAGAATCAGTGTCTGTGGGACCCGCACCCCAGTGAGAGTCAGTGTCTGTGGGACCCGTACCCCAGTGAGAGTCAGTGTCTGTGGGACCCGTACCCCAGTGAGAGTCAGTGTCTGTGGGACCCGTACCCCAGTGAGAGTCGGTGTCTGTGGGACCCGTACCCCAGTGAGAGTCAGTGTCTGTGGGACCCGCACCCCAGTGAGAGTCAGTGTCTGTGGGACCCGTACCCCAGTGAGAGTCAGTGCCTGTGGGACCCGTACCCCAGTGAGAGTCAGTGTCTGTGGGACCCGTACCCCAGTGAGAGTCGGTGTCTGTGGGACCCGTACCCCAGTGAGAGTCAGTGTCTGTGGGACCCGCACCCCAGTGAGAGTCAGTGTCTGTGGGACCCGTACCCCAGTGAGAGTCAGTGCCTGTGGGACCCGTACCCCAGTGAGAGTCAGTGTCTGTGGGACCCGTACCCCAGTGAGAGTCGGTGTCTGTGGGACCCGTACCCCAGTGAGAGTCAGTGTCTGTGGGACCTGTACCCCAGTGAGAGTCAGTGTGTGTGGGACTCGTACCCCAGTTGGAGTCAGTGTCTGTGGGACCTGTACCTCAGTAGGATTCAGTGTCTGTGGGACCCGTACCCCAGTGAGAGTCAGTGTGTGTGGGACTCGTACCCCAGTGAGAGTCAGTGTGTGTGGGACTCGTAACCCAGAGAGAGACAGTGTCTGTGGGACCTGTACCTCAGTAGGATTCAGTGTCTGTGGGACCCGTAACCCAGTGAGAGTCAGTGTCTGTGGGACCCGTATCACAGTGAGAGTCAGTGTCTGTGGGACCCATACCCCAATGAGAGTCAGTGTGTGTGGGCCCCGTACCCCAGTGAGAGTCGGTGTCTGTGGGACCCGTACCCCAGTGAGAGTCAGTGTCTCTGGGACCCGTACCCCAGTGAGAGTCAGTGTCTCTGGGACTCATACCCTAGTGAGAGCCAGTGTCTATGGGACCCGTACCCCAGTGAGAGTCAGTGTCTGTGGGACCTGTAACCCAGTGAGAGTCGGTGTCTGTGGGACCCGTACCCCAGTGAGAGTCAGTGTCTGTGGGACTCATACCCCAGTGAGAGCCAGTGTCTGTGGGACCCGTACCCCAGTGAGAGTCAGTGTCTGTGGGACCCGTACCCCAGTGAGAGTCGGTGTCTGTGGGACCCGTACCCCAGTGAGAGTCAGTGTCTATGGGACCCGTACCCCAGTGAGAGCCAGTGTCTGTGGGACCCGTACCCCAGTGAGAGTCAGTGTCTGTGGGACCCGTACCCCAGTGAGAGTCAGTGTCTGTGGGACCCGTACCCCAGTGAGAGTCAGTGTCTGTGGGACCCGTACCCCAGTGAGAGTCAGTGTCTGTGGGACCCGTACCCCAGTGAGAGTCAGTGTCTGTGGGACCCGTACCCCAGTGAGAGTCAGTGTCTGTGGGACCCGTACCCCAGTGAGAGTCAGTGCCTTCAGGACGGGAGGGGAGAAACGGAATAATGAGGTACAGGGCCACTATTGGCCATGGATGGACGTGAGGGGTAATTTGTCTTTCTGGTTCTCCATGATCTGAGCTGCTGAGAGATGGTGATTCATTTGACAGGGGCCTATTAATTGACAATGTTCACTTGACGTGCCAAATTGCTTGAGCGAGCTTGCCTTGTTGGCCTGCGGTAACGCTGCCGGATTTATAACATGATACCTGAAACAAAAGAGAAGTAGAGTGGGAGGACAATAATTCAAACTCCCCCCAGCTCCAGTCAAAGCAAAATTAACCCCTTAAACTCTCCCAACCGCTTCCACACACTGGGGGTAAATTTCCACCATTTTTCTGGGCATTCCGCAGCTCTTCCCCTGAAGTTATGGGAATTCATCCCCATTATCGAGCGAGCACATGGAGTAAAGCTCCCTCTACACTGTCCCATCAAACACTCCCAGGGCAGGTACTGCACGGGTTAGATACAGAGTAAAGCTCCCTCTACACTGTCCCATCAAACACTCCCAGGGCAGGTACAGCACGGGTTAGATACAGAGTAAAGCTCCCTCTACACTGTCCCATCAAACACTCCCAGGGCAGGTACAGCACGGGTTAGATACAGAGTAAAGCTCCCTCTACACTGTCCCATCAAACACTCCCAGGGCTGGTTCCCTTAAGAAACCCTGGTTCGGCCGTGTGGATATCAGGTAATCCTGAGCACAGCTGACTCAATACCTGCTCCGCTCAGGGTGAACCGATTTCCGAAACAGACTCCTGTACAGTTCCGCAACCAATATGGCGTTGTTCCGATGGTTTTGGGGCTGGGAGGCTGGACCCCTTAATTAGGCCTCTAAATTGAAAAGGGACGCAATGATATCCAATTTCACTCCCATTATCCACATACCTGGGAGACGTAGGAGACCCTGTCTCTCTGTGTGAGCTGGAATACGGCCCGGTCTCCAGCCTGGAATACGGCCCAGTCCCCAGCCTGGAATACGGCCCGGTCACCAGCCTGGAATACGGCCCATACCCCAGCCTGGAATACGGCCCAGTCCCCAGCCTGGAATACGGCCCAGTCCCCAGCCTGGAATACGGCCCATACCCCAGCCTGGAATACGGCCCATACCCCAGCCTGGAATACGGCCCAGTCCCCAGCCTGGAATACGGCCCGGTCACCAGCCTGGAATACGGCCCGGTCACCAGCCTGGAATACGGCCCATACCCCAGCCTGGAATACGGCCCAGTCCCCAGCCGGGAATACGGCCCGGTCACCAGCCGGGAATACGGCCCAGTCCCCAGCCTGGAATACGGCCCAGTCCCCAGCCTGGAATACGGCCCAGTCCCCAGCCTGGAATACGGCCCAGTCCCCAGCCTGGAATACGGCCCGGTCACCAGCCGGGAATACAGCCCGGTCACCAGCCTGGAATACGGCCCAGTCCCCAGCCGGGAATACGGCCCGGTCACCAGCCGGGAATACGGCCCGGTCACCAGCCTGGAATACGGCCCAGTCCCCAGCCTGGAATACGGCCCAGTCCCCAGCCTGGAATACGGCCCAGTCACCAGCCTGGAATACGGCCCGGTCACCAGCCTGGAATACGGCCCGGTCCCCAGCCTGGAATACGGCCCAGTCCCCAGCCTGGAATACGGCCCGGTCACCAGCCGGGAATACAGCCCGGTCACCAGCCTGGAATACGGCCCAGTCCCCAGCCGGGAATACGGCCCGGTCACCAGCCGGGAATACGGCCCGGTCACCAGCCTGGAATACGGCCCAGTCCCCAGCCTGGAATACGGCCCAGTCCCCAGCCTGGAATACGGCCCAGTCACCAGCCTGGAATACGGCCCGGTCACCAGCCTGGAATACGGCCCATACCCCAGCCTGGAATACGGCCCAGTCCCCAGTCTGCAGGGCTCAGCTTTTCATCCTATTTTTGCTCACTGCTGAAGATAATGTACTTTTACATCAACACAATTTCTTTGTTTGGATTTACAGTTTGTTAGTTAAATGCTCAACTGTAACTGTTGGCTGATCTCAGCCGGCAAATGTAGGGACACCTTACATCACCTGTGCGCAGGTCGAATGAGGACACGATCAGGCCCCAACGATGGATTGGTCTGCTGACAGTCACTATCTAGTCTCAAACCTGAAGATTGGCCACTTGGGTTAGGTACCGGAGGTTGGCTGATATCTGAGGCTCATTGCTTCCCAGGGAGAGTCAGCACCTTCAGGAGAGGAGGGGACCTGAACCTCAGTGAGAGTCAGGACCTTCAGGAGAGGAGGGGACCTGAACCCCAGGGAGAGTCAGGACCTTCAGGAGAGGAGGGGACCTGAACCTCAGTGAGAGTCAGGACCTTCAGGAGAGGAGGGGACCTGAACCCCAGTGAGAGTCAGCACCTTCAGGAGAGGAGGGGACCTGAACCCCAGTGAGAGTCAGCACCTTCAGGAGAGGAGGGGACCTGAACCCCAGTGAGAGTCAGCACCTTCAGGAGAGGAGGGGACCTGAACCCCAGTGAGAGTCAGCACCTTCAGGAGAGGGGGGGACCTGAACCCCAGTGAGAGTCAGCACCTTCAGGAGAGGAGGGGGGGGAAATTAGGAAAAATAAATAGAGAAATTGGGCTGAGGTTTCAGCACTCTTGGAGTTAAAGGTTTAACCACATTCATTTCATAAAACATACAAAGCCGTTGTGAGCAACTCTGCTCCCCCTCCCCTCCCCCTCCCCATATCACCTGCTTATGCAACAAGAGCCCCAGACCCAATTACATTCATTCCACACACACTGGCTGATGCTCTCAGCTCCCAAACATGAGCCTATTCAACCAGAGTGTATTCTATCCCTGAAGTGTCAATGTACATGGGTAAACACTTAGCAGCTTTTGTCCCCTCAGGTCCCCCCCTCTCCTGAAGGTGCTGATTCTCACTGGGGTTCAGGTCCCCTCCTCTCCTGAAGGTGCTGACTCTCACTGGGGTTCAGGTCCCCTCCTCTCCTGAAGGTGCTGACTCTCACTGGGGTTCAGGTCCCCTCCTCTCCTGAAGGTGCTGACTCTCACTGGGGTTCAGGTCCCCTCCTCTCCTGAAGGTGTTGACTCTCACTGGGGTTCAGGTCCCCTCCTCTCCTGAAGGTGCTGACTCTCACTGGGGTTCAGGTCCCCTCCTCTCCTGAAGGTGCTGATTCTCACTGGGGTTCATAAAAACATACAAATTAAGAGCAGGAGTAGGCCATTCGGCCCCTCGAGCCTGCTCTGCCATTTGATAAGATCATGGCTGATCTGATTGTGACCTCAACCCTAATATTCACTGACCCTGCCTCCACCGCTCTCTGGTGAAGGGAGTTCCACAGACTCACGACCCTCTGAGAGAAAAAATTTCTCCTCATCTCCATCTTAAATGGGAGACCCCTTATTTTTAAGCTGTGGCCCCGAGTTCTAGTTTCTCCTACAAGGGGAAACATCCCCTCAGCATCTACCCCTTCAAGTCCCCTCAGGATCTTATATGTTTCAATAAGATCACCTCTCATTCTTCTAAACTCCAGTGTATACAGGCCCAACTTGTCCAACCTTTCCTCATAAGATAACCCCCTCATCCCAGGAATCAGTCGAGTGAACCTTCTCTGAACCATCTCCAAAGCAATTATGTCCTTTCTTAAATAAGGAGACCAAAACTGCACACAGTATTCTAGATGTGGTCTCACCAATGCCCTGTACAACTGTAGCAAAACATCTCTACTTTTATATTCCATTCCCCTTGCAATAAATGACAACATTCCATTTGCCTTCCTCATCACTTGCTGTACCCAAAAAATTACTTTTTGTGATTCATGTACGAGGACACCCAGATCCCTCTGTACCTCAGAGTTCTGCAATCTCTCTCCAGGTCCCCCCCTCTCCTGAAGGTGCCGACTCTCACTGGGAAATGGGTTCCATAGGGACTGGGTGTCTTTCAGTACCTCCCATCAAGTGGCCCATTCTTTATGTGTGAATGTGAAGAGGATATTCAATCATGAGATTATCACGGTGAGCCTGACCCACACATACACATTTTGCAGCAAGGAATGGTGATCAGGAGCCGAGGCCCTGCCTCACTTTCTCCTTCCTAACTCCGCGGGTATTGAAAACAATGATTGATTTTTTTCTCAGTCTGGTGTCTGACATGTGTGGAAACCCATCTCCGTGTTTAAGATTCTTCAAACTAACTTACTGAGAACTCCACAGGGAGTTTTTCTGTTTGTCCAATATGGAGTGCACACTCTTTCCCTGCAGGACACTCCCCTCAGTCCAGAGAGTGTGGGTGCAGATTGGGAAAAGTCTGAGGAAAGGCCCAATTGTGGACAATGTACAGCTGGAGTTTAACCAGCTAAAAGCCTGTAGATTTACTGGTACTGAGCGCTGGGAGGCTGCCTGCTGTCTGCCCAGCCTCGAGGACACTACACAAGGGACCAATGCAGGGTTATGCCAAGCTCAAGTGACAGATCTATTCCCAGCAGGTTCCATCAATGAGCAGGCTGACTGGTCAATCATCAGTCACGCCCTGGACCTCCCTGGCCCAGGATATCCGGTCTGCCACAGGGGGTTAACTCAGTTCCAAGCTTCCGTCATTAGACCTGTCATTTTGGAGCCAATGGGATCCCAGAGAGACTCTGCCTTCCCCTCCCGCCCTGAGAGCTTGGTCACTGGTTGGTCATTGCAGACTGACAAGTATGGATTTGAGCCCTTGCTGGGCGGACACTGGGTACCAGAAACTGACCACGAGCAGTATGGTCGGCCGGACAACGCACATCAAATGTGTGAGTACGTTTACATACATGGAGAGTTACATCACCCAAATACAACTCCAACTTTACTAACTCAACACAGGCAGGGTCAAAGCAAGGCTCACCTGGTCAGTCTACTCAGTATCATGGCTGATAGTGCCTTTACTCATGGAGCCATCCTGTTTAGATTCCCAATGACCTTCCCGCTGTTTGTGATGCTACATGTCTGCCTAATTTAACTCTCTCCCATCCTCAGTGGTGCAGGCTAGTGTTTAGCAGCGAGGGCCGGACAAACCAACACCAGCTCCGAGTCCTCTGGTGATGCCACTTGAATGAGCTGCACCTGGTCAGGGTGAGATCCTGGCATCAACTTGGATCTTCCACCAGGTGGCATCTCCGTGATTGGGAACGTCCTGTGTGAGTGAGCACTCATCCAGCTGACACCTGATGCTCGGAGCTTGGATAAGGAACCCAAGATCTGAAGAACCCAGGACAGTGATGGGGATTCCCAGAACAGTGATAGGGAACCCCAGGACAGTGATAGGAATTCCCAGGACAGTGATGGGGATTCCCAGGACCGTGATGGGGAACCCCAGGACAGTGATGGGGATTCCCAGAACTGTGATGGGGATTCCCAGAACTGTGATGGGGATTCCCAGGACAGTGATGGGGATTCCCAGGACCGTGATGGGGAACCCCAGGACAGTGATGGGGATTCCCAGGACAGTGATGGGGATTCCCAGGACCGTGATGGGGATTCCCAGGACCGTGATGGGGATTCCCAGGACCGTGATGGGGAACCCCAGGACAGTGATGGGGATTCCCAGAACTGTGATGGGGATTCCCAGGACAGTGATGGGGATTCCCAGGACCGTGATGGGGAACCCCAGGACAGTGATGGGGATTCCCAGGACAGTGATGGGGATTCCCAGGACCGTGATGGGGATTCCCAGGACCGTGATGGGGATTCCCAGGACCGTGATGGGGAACCCCAGGACAGTGATGGGGATTCCCAGAACTGTGATGGGGATTCCCAGGACTGTGATGGGGATTCCCAGGACTGTGATGGGGATTCCCAGGACTGTGATGGGAAACCCCAGGACTGTGATGGGGAACCCCAGGACTGTGATGGGGAACCCCAGGACTGTGATGGGGAACCCCAGGACTGTGATGGGGATCCCCAGGACCGTGATGGGGATCCCCAGGACCGTGATGGGGAACCCCAGGACCGTGATGGGGAACCCCAGGACCGTGATGGGGAACCCCAGGACAGTGATGGGGAACCCCAGGACAGTGATGGGGAACCCCAGGACAGTGATGGGGATTCCCACGACAGTGATGGGGAACCCCAGGACTGTGATGGGGAACCCCAGGACTGTGATGGGGAACCCCAGGACTGTGATGGGGATCCCCAGGACTGTGATGGGGATTCCCAGGACTGTGATGGGGAACCCCAGGACTGTGATGGGGAACCCCAGGACTGTGATGGGGATCCCCAGGACTGTGATGGGGATCCCCAGGACTGTGATGGGGAACCCCAGGACTGTGATGAAGACAGTGCTCCTGGTGACAGCAGAATGGACCCTTGTTTGGGGAATGAGTTTGACACTCTGACAAGGCAGAATTTATTGCGCAATCTAAGGGCTTTAGGAAGAGGCAATCACCTGGTGTGGGACTGGAGTTACGTGTGGTAGGTTCTCTTCCCTGAAGGTCTTTAGGGAACCAATTGGGTTTTTACAACAATCCAGATTTCATGGTCAGGCCACAAATGCCCAGATTTGTTGAATTCCATTTTACCACCTGCTGTGTTGGGGATTGAGCCCATGGCCTTGGTAACCAGACCAGGCCCAGAGCCACTAGGACCCTGCACCCTAAGCTGAGAGATGCTATGATTGCCTGTGAGTGTAAAATGGGAGAGGCTGGGCAGTGTGACACCACACTCTGCATGAGTCAACTGACCTAAGCCAGGGGTGGTGGAGAGGGGGAACGGTGAGGGTAACAATTGTCCTCAGTTCCTCTGAGCTTTGGAGTGGAAAAATGAGCCAGGGTTTCTTCTCCTGATCTCTATCCGATGGCTCCAGGTGGGAACTTTATGTGCGCAGATGTCAGCTTAGGACAGGATTGAGGTGGGCATTGATGACCCCCACAGTTGAATAGCCCAGCAATGCTGTCTAGGCTCACTGATGGAGCATGCTCACTAAGGTGACCTAAGATGCACCGGGAACATTGTCATAAAGGGTCAGGTCAGGAGATTTTCCATGTTGGCAAATCACAGGCTGAAATTATCCTATTTCCTTATACATAGTCATTGGGTGATTCTGAGTCTGTGCGATGGTGTAAAACGGATGGTAGCGAATCAGCAGCCAGTTTTACATCTTTCCTGATTTTTATTTCCATTGACATCGATGAGATATGTAAAACGGTCTCAGTGCCGATTCGCTGTCACCCGCCTCACACCATGTGAAGATCTAACCCCAGAGTGTGTGGTGGGATTGCTGACGATGCAGAATCTCCCCTCAGAGGTCCCGGACTCTCTCGCAGGTACATTGCCCTCAAACCCAACTGTAGTTACACACAATCAATTAAGAAGCTTAAAATCAATGGACCTGTCTGCACATCCTGCCTGTTTGTTAGTGACACAATACCTGCACCAACTTGTACGTATTCACCAGCGATGGAAGCTTGGCAGCAGTTTCTTGTACAAACACCGTCCTTCTGCCCACACCACTTAAAACCAGCTGATGACGATAACTCTCCACCATCTGACTGATGGGCAGTTTTGATCCGGGGAGGCCGGGCACTTCCATCAGTTCAGTTCTTCCGACATTGGGGTAGAAATTGGAACTGTTTTCAGATGTAAAATGGGCACAAAGCACACAAATTTAGCTGTGGGACGGCCTACACCCAATCTATTAGATAAAGAGCAAAGCTCCCTCTACACTGTCCCATCAAACACTCCCAGGGCAGGTACAGCACGGGTTAGATACAGAGTAAAGCTCCCTCTACACTGTCCCATCAAACACTCCCAGGGCAGGTACAGGGTTAGATACAGAGCAAAGCTCCCTCTACACTGTCCCATCAAACACTCCCAGGGCAGGTACAGCACGGGTTAGATACAGAGTAAAGCTCCCTCTACACTGTCCCATCAAACACTCCCAGGGCAGGTACAGCACGGGTTAGATACAGAGTAAAGCTCCCTCTACACTGTCCCATCAAACACTCCCAGGGCAGGTACAGCACGGGTTAGATACAGAGTAAAGCTCCCTCTACACTGTCCCATCAAACACTCCCAGGGCAGGTACAGCACGGGTTAGATACAGAGTAAAGCTCCCTCTACAGAACCCAACTTTCTTAAGTATGTCCAGGCAAGGAGTGAAATGACGGTGGAATCAACTTGACACTTTCCCCATTGTCTTTATTTAGTTAAAACAACCCTTGCTGAAGATGCTGAGAACTGCTTCCTAATTTCTCGATTAGGAACTTTGGCTCAATGTTGTATGAATATGATATTCATTCCTGCTGCTGTCACACTCTGTCCCTTCTCCATTTATGGTAAATTAATTTGATAATAAACGAGCCTTCACCTCCCATTCCTGATCCTAAGGACTGATGTTCATTATACGCTAACCGGCTGACTGAGTGTTTAACACCTGCAGTATCTGGGTGCATATTCCTGAAGGAGTGGGCTGTGTATCCCCAAATCCCATTGCTTCCCTCTCTCATTGATTTCCCAAAACACTCCCCTTCTGTTTGGGAAGTTGACCTAGGGTTGCCAACTCTGGTTGGACATATTCCTGGAGGTTTCATCACATGACCACCCACATCACAGTGCCCCACCCAGTCAAACAGCCCTTTTTCCCCAGCTCCAATATTTTTAGAACTAATAAACAAAAGTGTTCAAAGAAAATGAAAAAAACACAATTTTTTTAATGACCCTATGATTTTTCTTCCGGGTTTTGCTCCCAGCAGCGTCCAGGAGATTAATCTTCAATCCCTGGAGACACCAGGACAATCCTGGAGAGTTGATCACCCGAACATGGCCTCATGAACAGAGATTTACAAATGTTCCCATATTAACTTCCCTCACTGCCTCTTTCCATCACTTCCTCCCTTCAATCAGTTTCAGGGTAAGTTTGATCTGTTACCAGACGAGCTGATCTCCTCTCTGATCATCTGCACACAGAACACCATCCAGCGCAGACGGAGGCTCAGCGCAGACGGAGGCTCAGCGCAGACGGAGGCTCAGCGCAGATAAAGACTCAGCGCAGACGGAGGCTCAGCGCAGATAAAGACTCAGCGCAGACGGAGGCTCAGCGCAGACGGAGGCTCAGCGCAGACGGAGGCTCAGCGCAGATGGAGGCTCAGCGCAGACGGTCCTGAGCATCTTATTCTGAGTAAGGATTGTTTTTTATCACCCGTTAACTTGGAGAGTCAGCATGTTAGAGTGAGACTGGGAAGGTCTGATATTTGGCAGTGGAAGAATTGGATCAGACTTGTGGATGAGGAGTTTTTCGAAGGGGTGTACACAGCAATATACTTTAGAACATGAAGTGAGATGGGCCTGTCAGTCTCGCCACACCCCGTGGGATCTTACACAATCTGAAGCCACAGCTCTGACAAGTAGAGCAGAGCGTGCCAGGGACCGAGCCTCCTGCTTCCTCTTTTGTTTACGGTCCTGCTCCTTCTTGGCTCCGAGCCTCTCCGGCATTTCCCAGCTTGTTTTGTCAGAATTTTTCTCTTGATCTGATTTATCAAGTGGGATTTTTGTCTGGAGGAGGGGTGTGACATCCCCCCGGGGGTGTTTGTCAGTCAGGAGAGACATCGGGACCCTCCTGATCTCATGACAGCCACTGCTTTCTGTGAGAAACAATTTATTTCTTTCCTTTGCCACTGTTCTCCCCCCTCCCTGAAGGTGCTGCCCCTGACTGGGGCATCAGTCCACAGCTGGCACCTTCTGTCTGGTCCCTCGCCCTCTCTTTGGGGCAGAGGTTGGTGCGTGATGTGCCTGTTCCTTGGTTGTAAAATTAGTGCAACACTGACAAATTTCGCAGTGTGACGGCTCACGCCCAACCTGCCCGTGTGCGCAGGCCACCGCTAAATTCATCGAGCCCGTTTTATAGGCGTCCTCGGAGTCTGCCTCACAGTCCATGGATTCCTGCGGATTAGTGTTAAGACTCACTGCACTTCCAGGTCTCCAGTTATACTGAGCCATCACACAGCTGAATGATTGAACCTTCTGCTGGTTACACAGATCAGCTAGTTATACTGGTTATACACTTTATCTGGTTATACTGGCTAGCTGGTTATGTGGTTGCTTGAGAAGAATTAAAGAAAGACTTGCATTTATATGGCGTCTTTCACAACCTCAGGCCGTCCCAAAGCGCTTTACAGCCAATAAGGTACTTTTTTTTTAAGTGTGCTCACTGTTGTAATGTAGGAAACGCGGCAGCCAATTTGCACACAGCAAGATCCCACAAACAGCAATGAGATAATGACCAGATAATCTGTTTTAGTGATGTTGGTTGAGGGATAAATATTGGCCAGGACATCGGGGAGAACTCCCCCTGCTCTTCTTCCAATTGTGCTATGGGATTTATTACATCCACCTGAGAGGGCAGATTGGGCCTCGGTTTAATGTCTCATCTGAAAGACGGGACTAAATGGCCTACTCCAGTTCCTAGGACGGCCCTTTCACAGATTGTTCAATGTGAGGGGCTGGGCACAGCCTGCAAAGGTCCACTGTCAGCCGTTTGTTGTTACATCAGAACAGAAGGCGAATTGATAACCAGAGTTAGTGACATCACACAGTAGATCAGCTAACATCCTAAAGCAAAATACAGCAGATGCTGGAAATTTGAAATAAAAACAGAAAATGCTGGAAACGCTCAGCAGGTCAGGTGACATCTGTGGAGAGAGAAAGAGGTTTAATGTTTGAGGATGTAGACTGTTTATCAGAACTTTCACCAGTGTTCTGACGATAGGTCTTTGACCTGAAACATTAACTCTGTTTCTTTCTCCACAGATGTTGCCTGACCTGCTGAGCGTTTCCAGCATTTTCTGTTTTTATTTTAGCCAATATCCTGCTGGTTTTAGTGAACCCGTTGTTCCCAGGTCGTAATACAGAGACACTGTCCCTTTAAATTAAATATACCTTTAAAATATTACAGTCTGCAAAGGTAAACACCTCAGCTGAAGCCACTTGTTTTGCCAAGTGGAGATAAGATATGTGGGAAATCACAGGTCGATCAGAATGCGAGATCCATGGCCAAGTGTTACTAGCAACTCAAATTAGGATCCAAGAGGAAGCTACAGGGTAACTTTCGGAACAGGAAATGCCTCATTCGTTCCCCTCCCTCCCTCCCCCCTTACAAAGGGGGCTCTTTACAGTCACTTAGTAACCTGCAAGTCCCAATCACTAATGATCCATACCCACACCCTGCATTAGAACAGCACCTCGTTCATCAAACCAGCTCACCCTGGTAGTTTGATGTAGACCAGTTTCACCCTGATGTGATGTCATGTTTACCCTTCAGCTCAGTACTGGTGGGTACAGCAGCTTAATGGCACTGGGCCTGGACTACTAACCCAGGGTTCAAATCCCACCATAGCAAGTTGTGAGATTCAATTCAATAAATCTGGTCATTTATGGGCTGGCACCAGATAAAATAGCCATGAAATCTGCCGGATTGTTGTAAAAACCCAACTGGTTCACTAATGCTCTTCGGGGAAGGAAACCTGCCGTCCTTACCCGGTCTGGTCTATATGTGACTCCAGTCTCACACTACATGGTTAATTCTAAATGCCCTGAGGGTAATGGGATGGCCAATAAACACTGCCTAGCCAGCGTTGCGCACAGCCCCAACTCCCACTACCCCCTTCCCCATTGGCATAACTCACCATAGCCCGAGTTTCCTCTCGAGCTGCAGGATGGAAGTTGTGAGATTCCCACAGTTAGGAATCACCAGAGGAAGACTCACCCAGGCACGTCTCAGCACTGAGTGGCTACTCACTGCAGCGTGACCTTCGTGACCCCAGCTGGGGGCAACTTTCAAATGATATTTTGTGCTCACTTCCCCACGAGTTCCACTCACATCACGTTTCTCCATCAGGGATCTTCATCAAGATGCCCAACAACACAGCTCCATGATTGGCTGATTGGAAGTATGACTCATGAATTGGCTTGAGTTGGATTCCATCACTTTCCCTCCGATAAAGAATAGAACTGAAGTCAGACCGTCCCAGGGCTCAAACACACGCGTCAGAGTCCTTGACCACTCAAACCACAACCAACTTCTGCAACTCTTCTCCAAGGAGCTAATTAACTCCTTTCACGTTAGAGAAGATCATGGGGGTGATTTTAAACCCTAAGAACGGGTAGGAGTTGAAAACAGTTGGTTTTTTGGGTTACAACCGCAAAATTTTCGGACTTTGCATTCCCAGTTTGAAGTTTGTAATTTTCCGCGCCGACGTTAAACCCGGAAATAAAGCCGGGTTGTGGTCGCGACCCAAAAAACAACATTTTCAACTCCCACCCACCCCCAACCCACCCGTTCTTGGGGTTTAAAATCACCCCCATATCTCCTTTATGGACTGCCTCACTGCCCTCCCCATTGAAAGTCACCATTACCCAGTCTCAGGGCAAATAGTCCAATGTAAGCCAACACCAACAGTCCAGATCTTAAACAGGAATCGTTCCCACTTATCCCACTCCCTCGTGCTGTCGATGATAAAGGTTTTCATCATCAGCAAAACAAAGCTCAGAAGCACCCCCCGCCCCCCCCCCTCCCCGCCCTGGTCTCACCCCCTGATCCTCGTCTTGTACAGTTTTGACAAAAGGTTACACCCCTACTTACCTCTCTGTTCATTAGAAGCCCGTTCTCAGCGCCTGTCCCGGGCCTCTCGTCTGTCACGAGTTAGCGGCGCTCCGTGCTGGCGCAGGAGGGCTCACGATTTCCGAGTCACAAGGTTGTGGGCTCAAGTCCCACTCCAGAGACTTGACCACAAAATCCAGGCTGACACTCCCGGTGTAGTACTGAGGGAGCACTCCACTGTCGGAGGGTCAGTACTGAGGGAGCACTCCACTGTCGGAGGGTCAGTACTGAGGGAGCACTCCACTGTCGGAGGGTCAGTACTGAGGGAGCACTGCACTGTCAGAGGGTCAGTACTGAGGGAGCACTCCACTGCTGGAGGGTCAGTACTGAGGGAGCGCTGCACTGTCGGAGGGTCAGTACTGAGGGAGCGCTGCACTGTCGGAGGGTCAGTACTGAGGGAGCGCTGCACTGTCGGAGGGTCAGTACTGAGGGAGCGCTGCACTGTCGGAGGGTCAGTACTGAGGGAGCACTCCACTGTCGGAGGGTCAGTACTGAGGGAGCACTGCACTGTCAGAGGGTCAGTACTGAGGGAGCACTCCACTGTCGGAGGGTCAGTACTGAGGGAGCACTGCACTGTCAGAGGGTCAGTACTGAGGGAGCACTCCACTGTCGGAGGGTCAGTACTGAGGGAGCACTCCACTGTCGGAGGGTCAGTACTGAGGGAGCACTGCACTGTCGGAGGGTCAGTACTGAGGGAGCACTCCACTGTCGGAGGGTCAGTACTGAGGGAGCACTCCACTGTCGGAGGGTCAGTACTGAGGGAGCACTCCACTGTCGGAGGGTCAGTACTGAGGAAGCGCTGCACTGTCGGAGGGTCAGTACTGAGGGAGTGCTGCACTGTCGGAGGGTCAGTACTGAGGGAGCACTGCACTGTCAGAGGGTCAGTACTGAGGGAGCACTCCACTGCTGGAGGGTCAGTACTGAGGGAGCGCTGCACTGTCGGAGGGTCAGTACTGAGGGAGCGCTGCACTGTCGGAGGGTCAGTACTGAGGGAGCGCTGCACTGTCGGAGGGTCAGTACTGAGGGAGCGCTGCACTGCTGGAGGGTCAGTACTGAGGGAGCGCTGCACTGCTGGAGGGTCAGTACTGAGGGAGCACTCCACTGCTGGAGGGTCAGTACTGAGGGAGCACTCCACTGCTGGAGGGTCAGTACTGAGGGAGCGCTGCACTGCTGGAGGGTCAGTACTGAGGGAGCACTCCACTGCTGGAGGGTCAGTACTGAGGGAGCGCTGCACTGTCGGAGGGTCAGTACTGAGGGAGCGCTGCACTGCTGGAGGGTCAGTACTGAGGGAGCACTCCACTGCTGGAGGGTCAGTACTGAGGGAGCGCTGCACTGTCTGAGGTGCCATCATTTAGATGAGATGTTAGACCAAGGCCCCGTCTGCCCTTTCAGGTGGACATAAAAGATCCCAAGGCACTTCTTTGAAGAAGAGGAGGGGAGTTCTCCCCGGTGTCCTGACCAATTATTTTACCCTCAACCAACATCACTAAAACAGATTATCTGATCATTATCACATTGCTGTTTGTGGGATTTTGCTGTGTGTAAATTGTCTGCTGTGTTTCCTACATTACAACAGTGACTACACTTCAAAAAGTACTTCATTGGCTGTAAAGCACTTTGGCACGTGCTGAGGATGTGAAAGGTGCTATATAAATGCAAGTCTTTCTCTCTTTCCTTCAATTAATTGTTGATACGTTTACAAATACTTTCAGTCTGTTCTCATTAAAGTGACTTGTTTAATTTTATCTGCCAGGGGGAGCCGTCTGCCTTCTGTAGTGAGAAATATTCAGAGATAGGTTTACAGATACTCACAGTCACACACTCACACACCACTCCCACTTCACTAGGTTATGGGGCTGGAACCGGGATTGGGGATCACAGAGGGATCGGGGGAGGGGGGTCTGTGGGTCGGGGCCGGGATCGGGGATCATGGGGGTGGGGCAGGGGAGTGGGGGTCATGGGTCGGGGCCGGGATCGGGGATCACGGTGGGAGGGGGGCAGGGGAGGGGGGGGTCGTGGGTCGGGGCCAGCGGGGATGGCGGGGTGGGGAGGGGGGTGACGGAGATCTATTCCTTTAATGTGAAGGTTGGAGCCGCACTCCTGGTGCACATTCAGGTAAGTTTCTTATCGTCTTGGTTGGGCCTAGCAGGCGGCCCCCAGGCCTGGTTTGCCCCGAGTGCAGCCGGTGCTGCTTCAAGCGTGGGTACAGGACGCACGCCTTCCCGGCAGAAATGTGCGCTCACTTCCTGCCCGCCATATTGGAATAGCGCCCGAAAAATAGGCAGTGCACGAACCAATTTCTAGACTGTTATATTTTTACCACATCCACAAACTCCAACCCACCCCCGCCTGATATCAGTGTGTTGTCAATGTGGGGAGGGTGGGGGCTGTCAGGTGACGGACCCCCGCAGGGCCCCCGCGATCACGTCACGCTGACGATCGTGATGTCATTGCGTCTGACACCATCTCCCGTTCTTACTGTTGTCAAGTCGAGAATTTCTTCTAGAAATTTCAGCAGACTTCTTCAGCTCTGGAGTGAAGATTAATCTCCAACCTATCAGCGCCTGTCACCGAACACCCCGCTGTTGAAAAATGAGTGGGATCTGAGCCAAAATGGAGAAATGCTCAGATATT
This sequence comes from Heptranchias perlo, assembly GCF_035084215.1. Taxonomy (NCBI): domain Eukaryota; kingdom Metazoa; phylum Chordata; class Chondrichthyes; order Hexanchiformes; family Hexanchidae; genus Heptranchias; species Heptranchias perlo. The sequence continues at coordinate 2,096,424 of NC_090356.1, read as the reverse complement.
CGTAAACAGGAGAACTGGATAATCCTGAACCATTGAAAGAGTCCGCACAGATACCAGCATCTAGTGAGGTTAGCAGGGCACAGACTCTTACTTATATCACCTACAATGATCTACTTTTAAATGCAACAACGGCAGGTAATACAGCAGCCATTTTGCGCAGCAAGATCCCACAAACAGCAATGAGATGAATGGCCAATTAATCTACTTACAGTGGTGTTGAATGAGGGAGGAATGTCGTCCAGGACACCAGGAGAACTCCCTGCTCTTCCAATGGGGCCTGTTTCAATGTCTAATCTGAAGAATGGTCTGGCCCACAGGCCAGAGTGCTCCAGATGCATCGAGCTGACATCCACAGTATTGATCCCAATTCTGATCATTCTGAACATACTTCAAGTTGAGGTATAATTCAAGAGACCTCAGCCTCTGCAGGGCTGGGGGGAAATCACCTGAGGGGGAATTAACCCTTTATTTCCTGATGATTTACTGTTGAATCGATACACGACTTGATGAACTACCAACACAGAACCTTAAACTACAGCCGCTGAACTTCCTGTAACTCGCCCTATTACACTGCTAGGCTGAACAGGAGGGCCAGAAGCTTGTTCAGGCCAGTTTTTAAGCACCAAATGGGCACAGGGATGGATGGGGGCCTGAGGATGGCAAGAAATTGGTCCTTGGGCCTCTGACCTCATCTAAATAACGGCAGTGAGCTGCCAATGCCTGTTGGGCCTCCACAGGCAGCTCGCCTGACTGAGGAATTGAACTTTGGGCGGCCTGCCTGGACCCCAGGGGAGGAGGGGGTGGGGACAGCGGGAGGGGGGCCGATTGTGGCCAGCAGGAGTGCTGTAAACCTGAGAGGGTCACTCCTGCTCCTCCTGACATCAATTTTAAAAAAGCATAATTAAACTTACCTTCTCACTGACTAGGCCACATCCACGTCTGGCAGGCCCGACCCCAGGCCGTGTCAAGCAGCCCAACATCCCAGAGAGGTCCTAAAACAGGCATTAGGCTGAGGGTTGCGTGACCTCCTGACACCCACCATGTCCATCTTCGCGATTTAGCACCTTCCCCACGGCCAATCGGAAGACAAACAGAGTCTTCGTTACTCGATTGGTTCATTTTTGCCTGTCAATCAAACAGCCTATTTTCCAATCGCCAATATTTTTGATACAAATAAATAAAAGTGTTCAAAGAAAATGAAAAGAAAAGACTTCTTTTTTAATGCACCTATGATTTTTCTCCCTGAGTTGCTCGCAGCGAATGTCCTGTAGATCAGTCTTCAATTCCTGGAGACTCCAGGACAATCCTGGAGGTTTGGTAACCCTGGTTAGGCCCCACATTTGCATATGCAAGGAGCCTACCGCCTGTTTTACGCAGGGCTTCTGCCCGCCGGAAAAATACTTTGACCCAAATTTAGAACGGACGTTTTTCAGCCGGCCTTGGGGTGCAGGACATTGGTCCCCTGAAATTGGCTCTCGTTGCACCAGTTTCACTCCCGTAAAACGGGCAAAACAAAGTCTCATTTCCACCCTGAAGTGTCACAAGTCCAGAATAGGAAATTCCCAGGATTCAGTCACTTGCCTGCAGTGATGTTTCCAGATATTGTGTAATAACCACCCCTAATCTTATATAATTAATCAGAAATTTACCAAATTTAAGTTAAAAACTCATCACTATTCTTCTACTGCTACTAGAATCTTGGACAACATTCTAGAAAATTCTATGACGGAAGCAAATAATTAAATTGCTCTCGATCAATGGTCCCGAAAATCTTTGGCCCATTCCGCTGACAGAAATCGGGCTCAACAGCCTCGATGACCTCCGACCCTGACCCCACCCAAGTGTCCGGAGTCAGGGTGGGGTCACCTCATTAAAATGGCAGTGCTGGGCACACACCACAGTAGGTACATGGCAGGTGCCCGGAGAGGCCTCCATGCTGAGCCTGCCTTTCCCACCCCTTCCTCAGGCTTGTTTGCGGGAATTAGACCCTTAAAGGGCCAGCTCACAAACCACACCGCTCCACCTTAGCAGCAGAATATTACTTTGTACATTACATGGTGTGACAGTCACGCTGTTGTTACTGCGAGTAATTCCATGGGATGTGTGTAAAATGACATAAAGACCCCGGTCTGGCAAAATCATGAACCAGAAACCTTTTGAAATGAGGACGCAATGATTTAAGTTCACTTCACTTAAACACCAAGAGCTGATTCTCTGATACATTTTCTCAACGAAGCTGACTGGAGCCGGATTGAGGACATCTTAATGATGTAATGTCCCAGTGACGGCTCTGGTGTTTGGTCCGTTCTGGCCCAACAATAAGAGACTCTCACCCTGTGTAAACTGGCGAGAACAGCTCAGACTTGTCTTTAAGAAAGTTGTGAATATTGGATTCCCCGATCTGCGTCTTCCATAGGTTAAATACATTTTGCACTTTCTCTGAAGGGAGCTGAGAAATGGGGCAGAAGTTCTAAGGACAGGTGGCCTGTGAGCTTTTGTCTGACTTTTCAATCTTTCACACCAGCCCCATCTGACAAACTTGTTGTTGATTATAATATCCTGACGAGGAGGTTTATAAATTCAATTACTGAAAACCATTTCTTGTGTTTTTGTCTAAGGTCCAGGGACTGTGTTGCTTGTTGTAAAACTTTCTGGTCTTCTATCACTGGGGGGAGTCGGGCCAATAAATCATTAGAACGCCCATAGCTGAACCATTTTGAGGCTGCTGCTTTAAAATTCTCATCCTTGTTTTCAAATCCCTCCATGGCTTCGCCCCCTCCCTATCTCTGTAACCTCCTCCAGCCCTACAACCCTCCGAAATCTCTGCGCTCCTCCAATTCCGGCCTCTTGTCCATCCCCAATTTCCATCGCTCCGCCATTGGCGGCCGTGCCTTCAGCTGTCTAGACCCTAAGCTCTGGAATTCCCTCCCTAAACCTCTCCGCCTCTCTCTCCTCCTTTAAGACTCTCCTTAAAACCTACCTCTTTGACCAAGCTTTTGGTCACCTGTCCTAATATCTCCTTATGTGTCTCAGTGTCAAATTTTGTTTGATAATCGCTCCTGTGAAGCGCCTTGGGACGTTTTACTATGTTAAAGGCGCTATATAAATGGGAGTTGTTGTTGTTGCCGTTGCTCTCCCTTCTAAGAGCTCATGTCTATTGGAAAAGTCCTCAGCCCCTCCCCTAGACAACGTGTCAAAGCAAAGGTAAAGCCTTAATCACAGCTCACATGTCACGTACAAAATGAGACTCAGATTGGGTTCCTGTAAAGTAAATAGGATATCCAGGTGAGATCTGCTAAATCAACACTGAAGGCCAGTGATAGGCACAGTGTCCCTGCACTAACTGATAAGGGACCCAGGTTACCGCAGATAATGACTACACAGTGGGAAGAACAATTCCTGTCCCATATTTACAGAGACTTACTGTCCCTCCTGTACATTTCCAATCAATCCTGAGAGGAGTCAGGACTGACCTTTCGCCAACCTCTCTCTCACAGATCCTTTCAGCTGGCGTGTTTACAGGCACTGTGCGTGACACCACGTCACCCTGTCTCGGCCCGAGTGTTTTCAACACTGTATTTAGACAGGACCAGCTCACTGGGCCCCATCACCGTCGGGGGGAGGCCGCACCGTCAGAATCCCTGAGCCTAAAGCAGGCGTTGGGCTTTAAAGGCTCACTTCACGATTCAGTGATAGTCGGTGAAGAGCTGCCCTGTATAGTAGAAATACAGACAGGTACACACATGGGTACACGCACAAACAGGTACACGCACAAACATATACACATACAAGTACACACACAAACGGGTATACACATAAGTACACACACGAACAGGTACACACACAAGTACACACAAACAGGTACACACACAAGTACACACACAAACAGGTACACACACAAGTACACACACAAACAGTTACACACACACTGGCACACACACTCAGGTACAAACACAAATAGGTACATGCACACACAGGCACACGCAGGTAAACACACACACACAGGTACACACAAGTTCACGTACAGACAGGTACACACACAGGTACACGTACAGACAGGTACACGCACAAATAGGTGCATGCACACACAGGTATGTGTACAAACATATAGGGGAGTGTGTCACTGTGCAGGGAATAGGGTCATTTTATTGGGGAGTTTTTCAGCCTCTCCTCAATCCCAGGAAAGAAAACCAACTTCCTGAACCTTCGTTCATAATTTAAATTTCCAAGATCTGGAATAATTCTCCTGCTCCTCTCCACCTCCTCAAGCTGAACATTTATAGTAAGTTCCTTTTCACTTTTGCCCAGAACTGTTGTTTGAGTATCATACTATCATAGTAGGTACAACACAGGAGGAGGCCATTTGGCCCATCGAACCCATGCTGGCTCTTTGAAAGAGCTATCCAATTAGCCCCATTCCCCTGCTCTTTCCCCATAGCCCTGTAAATGTTTCCCTTCAAGTATTTTAATAGTGATTAGGGCATCGTCCCTTCAGGGCTGGGATCTGAGCTCCAATCCAGCCTAGACTGATGGGCTTGAAATCGCCTCCAATAGTAACTAGGTAATCAATTAGAACAGAGCCTTTTCAAATCTGGGGTCACATCCAACACAGGCAGATCATCATTTTACTGACTTGGGGAGCAGTGTCCTGATAAATTGGAAGAAAGAAAGATGTCAAGAAGGCTTTTAAGGATCTTGTGGTAAATGAGTTGTGAGAGTTTGAGTCAGCAATGCAGAGTTACTCTCACAGCCCCTCCCCTCAGGCCATAGCACAGCCCAAACAGGCAAATGGAACAGAAAGGACAAGGTTGGGATGAAGGTGAAATACAACAGGAAAAGGCATTACTCACGGCTGAAGAAAAAATAAATGTAAGAGACTCAAACAAACATTTTCAGAAGGGAGGTCCTTCGAGTGGCAACTCAGATCCAGAGGGTTCAAATAAATCCTTAACTTCCAGTGATCCCAATATTATCAGATCTATTTATATCAGAATCTAATTAGATCATAAACCAATCATATGTGAACCCAAGTATCATTAGTGTTTACAGTGATCAATTAGAATTCAATTACCATTTAATCCCAACATTAATCCCTCATTATAGAACACCAGAGTTTTTAGGAACATCAAATGCCATTACGCCCAATAAGCCAGTCCATTTTTCACACATCCTCCCCACCTACTCACCTCACCACATCCCCCAACATGTCCGCCCCACCTTCTCCTCATACCCTTCAAACCCACCAATCCCCCTCATCCATATCCTTCAAACCCACCAATCCCCCTCATCCATACCCTTCAAACCCACCAATCCACCTCATCCCTACCCTTCAAACCCACCAATCCACCTCATCCATACCCTTCAATTATATTGTTGCACACAGATATAACTATCGGGTACCTTACTCTGTTATACACAGGGGGTCCCTGGGAGTGTGTCAGTGTTTACAGGGGGTGCCTGGGAGTGTGTCAGTGTTTACAGGGGGTCCCTGGGAATGTGTCAGTATTTGCAGGGGGTCCCCAGGAGTGTGTCAGTGTTTACAGGGGGTCCCCAGGAGTGTGTCAGTGTTTACAGGGGGTCCCCAGGAGTGTGTCAGTGTTTGCAGGGGGTCCCCAGGAGTGTGTCAGTGTTTACAGGGGGTCCCTGGGAGTGTGTCAGTGTTTACAGGGGGTCCCTGGGAATGTGTCAGTATTTGCAGGGGGTCTCTGGGAGTGTGTCAGTATTTACAGGGGGTCCATGAGAGTGTGTCAGTATTTGCAGGGGGTCCCTGGGAGTGTGTCAGTATTTACAGGGGGTCCCCAGGAGTGTGTCAGTATTTACAGGGGGTCCCCAGGAGTGTGTCAGTATTTACAGGGGGTCCATGGGAGTGTGTCAGTATTTACAGGGGGTCCCCAGGAGTGTGTCAGTATTTACAGGGGGTCCCCAGGAGTGTGTCAGTATTTACAGGGGGTCCCTGGGAGTGTGTCAGTATTTACTGAGGGTCCCCGGGAGATTGTCAGTATTTACAGGGGGTCCCCGGGAGTGTGTCAGTATTTACAGGGGGTTGCTTGGAGTGTGTCAGTATTTACAGGGGATCCCTGTGAGTGTGTCAGTATTTACAGGGGGTCACTGGGAGTGTGTCAGTATTTGCAGGGGGTCACTGGGAGTGTGTCAGTATTTACAGGGGGTCACTGGGAGTGTGTCAGTATTTGCAGGGGGTCTCGGGGAGTGTGTTAGTATTTACAAGGGGTCCCCGGAAGTGTGTCAGTATTTACAGGGGGGTCCCGAGGATTGTGTCAATATTCTCATGGGTTATTGGGAGTGTGTCAGTATTCACAAGGACTGTGAGGGAATGTGCTGCCCCTTACAGGGCTCCCTGAGATAGCATCAGTATTTACAGAAGACCTCTCACACAGAAGTCTATGGCAGTTTCCGTCTGGCCACTGGGAGAGAAAATGGTTTCAGAAATTTGAAACTCTGAGCGTGCTTATCGTAGGATTAAAAAATATGAGTCACGACAGATTCTGTGAATAATGTGACAGTGTGTGTACATTTCCAAGAAACCAAACATTTACAATACAATGAAGTTTTACTACAGACTTTGTAATAACACCGATCTCCCATTACCATCTCCACTGGTGTAGCCTCATATTTAGCCATTTAGGAAAACAATTTGCAGAAAGGGGAATGCAGTGGAGTAAGTGGAAGTCGGTGTGTTGTTGGACCCGTGAGCCCGTCCTGTGAGTTAGTCTGGACTTGCCCATTAGCTCCCTCGGTGGCTCAGTGAGTGTGTATACACGGAGCAGTGCCAGACTCAGAGGACCCCGGTTCATATCGTGGTCACACTGAGTCAGCTGATCCCAGTGAGCAATGTTTTCCTGTAGTTATGGGGTGCCTGAGTTAAAGCTTTTACATAACAGCTGTTCTGCGGAGATTAAATCAACTGTGCGATTCTGTACTACAAACACCTTCAGGTGAGACACAGCACACTAACAGTTAAGTGTTTTGCTTTCACACTGTGGTGTGTCCTGTGAGTTAGAAGATGAGTTCCAGGCCATGGAGAACCTAATTTTAGATCTGGAATTTGAGTCAGATGGATCGGAAACCACATTTCAGTCAACACTGAGTCTGTGAATGTGCGTACAGCTCCTCAAAGCTGCAGCTTCCAGCTGGGAGGAGTGAGGGGCCAGGTGAACAGACATACCACTAACTATTAATCACAGCATTATTTAATGTCCTACCACAGGACATGATATTTTCAGGTCAAGTATAAATATTCATAAGACAGAATTTTCCCAGTTTTTCTGCCCTCTCCTCTCCTGAAGGTGCTGACTCTCACTGGGGTTCAGGTCCTCTCCTCTCCTGAAGGTGCTGACTCTCACTGGGGTTCAGGTCCTCTCCTCTCCTGAAGGTGCTGACTCTCACTGGGGTTCAGGTCTCCTCCTCTCCTGAAGGTGCTGACTCTCACTGGGGTTCAGGTCTCCTCCTCTCCTGAAGGTGCTGACTCTCACTGGGGTTCAGGTCCCCTCCTCTCCTGAAGGTCCTGACTCTCACTGGGGTTCAGCAGACTGGAGAATGGAGCAACAACAACAACAACTTGCATTTATATAGCACCTTTAACATAGTAAAACGTCCCAAGGCGCTTCACAGGGGCATTAACCAGACAAAATTTGACACCGAGCCACATAAGGAGATATTCGGACAGGTGACCAAAAGCTTGGTCAGAGGTAGGTTTTAAGGAGCATCTTAAAGGAGTAGAGAGAGGTGGAGAGGCGGAGAGGTAAAGAGGTTTAGGGAGGGAATTCCAGAGCTTAGGGCCCAGGCAGCTGAAGGCACGGCCGCCAATGGTGGAGCGATGAAAATCGGGGATGTGCAAGAGGCCGGAATTGGAGGAGCACAGAGATCTTGGAGGGTTGTAGGGCTGGAGGAGGTTACAGAGATAGGGAGGGGCGAGGCCATGGAGGGATTTGAAAACAAGGATGAGAATTTTAAAAACGAGGCGTTCCCGGACCGAGAGCCAATGTAGGTCAGTGAGCACAGGGGGTGATGGGAGAACGGGACTTGGTGCGAGTTAGGATACAGGCAGTAGAGTTTTGGCTGAGCTCAAGTTTATGGAGGGTGGAAGATGGGAGGCCGGCCAGGAGAGTGTTGGAATAATCCAGTCTGGAGGTAACAAAGGCATGGATGAGGGTTTCAGCAGCAGATGAGCTGAGGCAGGGGCGGAGACGGGCGATGTTACAGAGGTGGAAGTAGGTGGTCTTGGTGATGGAGCGGATATGGGGTCAGAAACTCATCTCAGGGTCAAATAGGACGCCGAGGTTGTGAACAGTCTGGTTCAGCCTCAGACAGTGGCCAGGGAGGGATGGAGTCGATGGTCAGGGAACAGAGTTTGTGGCAGGGGCCAAAGACTATGGCTTCAGTCTTCCCAATATTTAGTTGGAGGAAATTTTTGCTCATCCTGTACTGGATGTTGGACAAGCAATGTGACAAATGAGAGACAGTGGAGGGGTCGAGAGAGGTGGTGGTGAGGTAGAGCTGGGTGTCGACAGCGTACACGTGGAATCTGACATTGTGTTTTCGGATGATGTCGCGGAGGGGCAGAATGTAGATGAAGAAATAGGGGGGGCCAAGGATAGATCCTTGGGGGACTCCAGAGATAACAGTGCGGGAGTGGGAAGAGAAGCCATTGCAGGTGATTCTCTGGCTATGACTGGATGGATAAGAATTGGACCAGGCGAGCACAGTCCCACCCAGCTGGACAATGGAGGAGAGGCGATGGAGGAGGATGGTGTGGTCAAACCGTGTCAAAGGCTGCAGACAGGTCGAGAAGGATGAGGAGGGATAGTTTACCACGGTCACAGTCACAGAGGATGTCAGACTTGAGAATGGAGCAGATCACAAGGTCATAGACATCGGGGAGGAAGTCCATTCAACCTACCTTAGCTCATTTGTCCCAACTTCCTCATCTCAAAATCGAGTTGTTTCTTAAATGATTCCAGGTTTTTGCCTCCACTTTCTATCCAGATATCTACTCTTTGATTATTGACTGACCGGCCTTGCTCATTGATGGGACCTGGGGGTGGGTTATATCTCTCAGTGGGGACTGAAATCCTTATCCATTGAGCCCAGATCATTCCTGCACTAACGGGAACGCAATCAGTGGGAAGCTTCGCAAAGGCCTGAGCTCGTAAGCTGTGTGGTATTAGCTGGTTAGACTCCACTCGTACCCTACAGACACTTGGGAAAGGGTCACCGACCCTCAGCTCTGCCATCTCTGTCCGTCCTCTCTGGGATATGTACCTGGGCTGTTTGCATACAGAAACTCTATCTGGGTCAGTTTCTCAGCAGATTGGTTTCGGAAACTCTTATACACAGGGTTGGGGGTTTCTGTTCATATCAGACAAAACAGAATAAAAGAAATTTGTGTGAGGTTTAAAAATACAATGAGACAGGATGGGTCTTTCAAACCCAAAGAATACTGCGAGCAGAATGAGGCGTCCTTTCCATGATACCAAACCCAGTAATAGCGACTGGATCAATATCCACATGGGGCAATATTTCAAATATGATTGAAAGACGAGGGGTAATTTTTAGAAAGTCTGACTGCTCGCAGCCCCTGAGGGAATTTGAGGAGGTGAGTCCTGAGGCATCAAAAATAGGCCTGGTTACTGGAATCTTGGAAGTGTGGGCTGGTTTTAATAGAATAACAAGAGTGTTTTAAAGGGAGAGCTGGTGAGTGCTGCATGAGTGAGAGAGACTGCACTGGGATTATAAATAAAACTGTCTCCACGCAGTGCCAGTGGCACATTCCAGTGCGTGACCTCATTTCCTGCGTGTCAGGATTTATTGTGCCTGACTCACCAGTTCTCGGTTGCTTAGTGACTTAGTCTGGGGGCAGTGTGGATAGAGTCCCACCCTAATTCACCTCATTTCCACAGCTCACTCACTCAGGTCCAGCTCTGCAACCTTATCAGCTGCTGTGGTTTACAGCAAGTACTGACACAACTTCTCTTAAAGGGGCTAGAAACTTCAAAGAAAGAACTTGCATTTATATAGTGCCTTTCATTACCTCAGGACGTCCCAAAGCGCTTTACAGCTAATTAAGTACTTTTGAAGTGTAGCCACTGTTGTAATGTAGGAAACGCTGCAGCCAACTTGTGCAGAGCAAGATCCCACAAACAGCAATGTGATAATGACCAGATAATCTGTTATAGTGATGTTGGTTGAGCAATAAATATTGGCCAGGACACCAGGGAGAACTCCCCTGCTCATCTTCGAAATATTGCCATGGGATCTTTTATGTCCACCTGAGGAGGCAGACGGGGCCTCGGTTTAATATCACTTCCAAAAGGCCAGTTACAAAGCACTGTCCCACTCTCTTTCTTTCCCTTTCCAGTTTTCTCCTCATTTCCCCTTCCTTCCTGAGGATGCCCAAGTGGCCATTCTTCATACGAGACCGTAGACACTGAATGCTGCCAGGCTATTCAACTGTGTGTGGCATCACAGCAGAGCCCACAGCTGTTCTCACCCAACATCTGTTCTCACCCAACATCTGTAGACTCGTGCACACTTGCCAGCAAATGTCACTGGACGGTGATCAAGAGTGAGAATCCTGATGGATTTTGCTCTCCCTAACCCAAGGGCACTGAGGCCAACCATAGCCCAGACTGCTCCCACTGGCTGAGATCAACTAACTCAGCACAGAGCGGGAGTCGAAGCTTGGGGCTTCCTGGACTGGCTGATTCTGGTGACACCAGTTGCTGCATTAACCTCCAGAGGCTGAGTGAAAATATGTAACAGTAAAATATTTCTCAACCATGTAAAAAAGGAGCATCCAGTTTGCTCAGAGAAGAGCAGTTATCATGGGAAGGTCGGAGGGGGGGTGTTTCTGGGGACAAGCTTTGCGCTGCCTCTCAGCCAGCCCCTTACTCACAATGAATGGAACTGCTGTAGGATGGAGGGGAAATCACCTCAATGGTTCTGGGAGGAAGGAGAGACACTGGGAACTCAACATTGAATAAAAGAGTACTTTTAAAATACAAGGTGGGAGTTACTTGGACAAAAAGTATCTTACCCAAGACTTTGCTCTTCTCATTGAGTCCAGAGTACTTACAATCGTGGCAATTAAAATCATTAACACCCTAAGGGAGTGTCTCAAATATCATCACCTCCCTAAAAGTGCAGAGAGTCCCACCTGGTCACGGTGATTGGTAGCACTATCCCAGGTTATGGCCATGATGCTCAACAATAAGATAAACTAAACCTTTCTGGAGCTGCTGGCAATTTCTGATTTTTACCGTGTGCCACTTTAAATAGCTGCAGGACATTAAGTACTTGTAGGTGCAACATGTGTGTACCCCCAGGAGGCCAGGCTCCCAGTGATTGCCATTCCCAACAGCAGCAAATCACCCACATTATACAAATTCTGCTGATCCCAGAATCCCCAGTGGGATTGGCTGACTTCTCGATCATAGGATGGGAATCTCGATTAATAGGTGGAAATCATAGAATCATAAAAAGGTTCCAGCACGGAAGGAGGCCATTCGGCCCATCGAGTCCATGCCGGCTCTATGCAAGAGCAATCCAGCTAGTCCCACTTCCCCGCCATATCCTTGTAGCCCTGCAAATTTTTTCCTTTCAAGTACTTATCCAGTTCCCTTTTGAAGGCCATGATTGAATCTGCCTCCACCACCCCCTCGGGCAGTGCATTCCAGATCCTAACCACTCGCTGCGTAAAAAAGTTTTTCCTCGTGTCACCTTTGGTTCTTTTGCCAATCACCTTAAATCTATGTCCTCTGGTTCTTGACCCTTCCACTAATGGGAGCAGTTTCTCTCTATCTACTCTGTCTCGACCCTTCATGATTTTGATCACCTCGATCAAATCTCCTCGCAACCACCTCTGCTCCAAGAAGAACAATCCCAGCTTCTCCAGTCTATCCACGTAACTAAAGTCCCTCATCCCTGGAATCATTCCAGTAAATCTTTTCTGCACCCTCTCTAAGGCCTTCACATCTTTCCTAAAGTGCGGTGCCCAGAACTGGACACAATACTCCAGTTGTGGCCGAACCAGTGTTTTATGAAGGTTCAGCATGACTTCCATACTTTTGCACTCTATGCCTCTATTTATAAAGCCCAGGATCCCGTATGCTTTTTAACCGCTTTCTCAACCTGCCCTGCCACTTTCAACGATTTGTGCACATATACCCCCAGATCTCTCTGTTCCTGCACCCCTTTTAGAATTGTGCCCTCTAGTTTATATTGCTTCTCGTTCTTCCTACCAAAATGTATCACCTCAATTAACAGGTGGGAACCTCGATCAGCGAGGGAATCTTGGTTCACAAATTTTCCCACTTGGGTTTTCATCCAAGAAAATCTAGTCTTGAGTGTCGGCAGATGGTGTGAGACATCTCAGCCAAATCTAATCCTGTCCTCATTTGGCCTTCTCACACATGAACTTTCCAGCAGGGACACGATCAGCAGCAGGGAACCCGAGTGATTTCCTTCTGTCTAGCACGAGATCCTGAGGTCAATTGTAGCTCTGTCCTGTTGCCCTGACTGAGATCAGCTAACAGCATAGACCAGCGATCGAAACGGGACCTTCCCGCCCTTCATGACTCAGTACCACATCCGATGACACTTTCACCCACTGAGCCACTGGGCAGCTGATAACCAACAACAGCTGGTGGCTGTCATCAAATCGAAGCAAGTTGATTAATGATAGAGTTTGGAACCAGAACAGCAATGGTGTGAAATGACAGCACGTCCATGACATCACCACACACAGATTACAAAGACCTGCTTCCTAAAAAATGTGGAAGTTCTTAATATCCCACTTAAAACTGGCAAAGTAAAAGGAAACGTTGTCATTTCTGTTTGAGATGTTCCACCCAATCACTTTCCTTAGAAAAAGGGAATTTCTCGGTATATTCCAGAACCATCTAACTCGATAGTTTGTATAGGAGTATTTGTTAACCCACAGGTCTATCTATAACCAGAGTCCAATCAGGATCAACACTGAACTCATCCAATTGGCCTGATCCAATTGTACAGAATCCCAATGGATCAAACCCCTTCCCATTCACTCCCATTGTACAGAATCCCAATGGATCAAACCCCTTCCCATTCACTCCCATTGTACAGAATCCCAATGGATCAAACCCCTTCCCATTCACTCCCATTGTACAGAATCCCAATGGATCAAACCCCTTCCCATTCACCCCCATTGTACAGAATCCCAATGGATCAAACCCCTTCCCATTCACTCCCATTGTACAGAATCCCAATGGATCAAACCCCTTCCCATTCACCCCCATTGTACAGAATCCCAATGGATCAAACCCCTTCCCATTCACCCCCATTGTACAGAATCCCAATGGATCAAACCCCTTCCCATTCACTCCCATTGTACAGAATCCCAATGGATCAAACCCCTTCCCATTCACTCCCATTGTACAGAATCCCAATGGATCAAACCCCTTCCCATTCACCCCCATTGTACAGAATCCCAATGGATCAAACCCCTTCCCATTCACTCCCATTGTACAGAATCCCAATGGATCAAACCCCTTCCCATTCACTCCCATTGTACAGAATCCCAATGGATCAAACCCCTTCCCATTCACCCCCATTGTACAGAATCCCAATGGATCAAACCCCTTCCCATTCACTCCCATTGTACAGAATCCCAATGGATCAAACCCCTTCCCATTCACCCCCATTGTACAGAATCCCAATGGATCAAACCCCTTCCCATTCACTCGCATTGTACAGAATCCCAAGGAACTGAACTATGTCTCAGCATCCGCTGGGCATGTAATTTCCAGGGGTTGAACGGGTCTTATTCAGCTACCAGGCCAATCTGAAATTACCATCGGCTTCTTCTTTAAAATGCTCCAGGACACTGGATCGTCCTTGTCAGTGATGTCATGGAGTGTTTCTGAAGGAAAGAGACTCAAAATGGCAGATTTCTGTTGGCAGCTAAGTTGACAATTTGAGTGAGATGTTAGGGTGTAACAACAGGAGAGTTAAAACTGATCTCAAACTGCTGGGCGAGGGAAAAGGAAACTGGCCAGGGTCCCTGCTCCTAACCACTGACCTCTGCCTAAGAGCAAATGAAGGTGGGAATCAGATGAGGGTAAGATTGGGGTCATTAATGATAATTACCACAGTTGAATAGCCTGCTAACACTATGTAGGTTCACCAGTTAAATCTGGCCACTTGAATGAGGTAACAGGGGTGCAAGTGGAGCCAGACCTGAGCAAGGTAGGGGAGTCTATAACGAGGGGGCATAGATTTAAGGTGAGAGGGGAGAGATACAAAAGGGTCCAGAGGGGCAATTTTTTCACTCAAAGGGTGGTGAGTGTCTGGAACGAGCTGCCAGAGGCAGTAGTAGAGGCGGGTACAATTTTGTCTCTTAAAAAGCATTTGGACAGTTACATGGGTAAGATGGGTATAGAGGGATATGGGCCAAGTGCAGGCAATTGGGACTAGCTTAGTGGTATAAACTGGGCGACATGGACATGTTGGGCTGAAGGGCCTGTTTCCATGTTGTAAACTTCTATGATTCTATGATTCTAAGTGTCAGCGGCTCGAGGAGAGTGGAGGATTGGGTATAGTTTAGGACCTCAGACAGGCAGCAGCCAAATCACCGCAGAAAATCAGCCTGAGTCACACAGCTCGTGGCCAAATATGTATAAAATTAAACAAAAACTTTGCTGGGAATATCTTTATAAACAGAGCCAAGTTAGGAAATTCTGCAGCCAACACAAGAGTAAATAGAAGCACAAGAAGAATTGCAAGTACAGTATTGGAAATGTGTAACAGAGAACGTTCTCTCTCAGGATTCCAACAATCACTAATCGTTCCCAAATGGTGTGAGGTGGGCACAGGGAAAGCAAATAGGATTCTTGGATGTGCTGCAAGCCGATGAAATCCAAAGCTAGGAGCACGCTCACTGAGTTATATAAAGGTTCAGAACGTCACAATTGAGGCATTGACTCAAGGTTGCTCCTTGCGTCTGGTGATGGGGGTTGGGCCTTCAGAGAGGAAACAAGAATGATAGGTAAACTGCGGTCATTAGTGATGAGAATAGGTTTATTCACTTGGTGAAATATGACCAATGTTTTAAAGCTACTAACAGATCTCCCATGGCCTAGCTCCTGCACTGTGGGGTTTGGAGCATGTTTGGGCTGTTGAGCTGCAATGGTGGAGCTGCGTTTATTCAGGACTGTCCCCCGTTAGGACTGTTGCTCAGGCAGGAAAGTGGTCTGATTACGCACACCCCGAGGTGAATTGGAGGCCAATTGCTGTTGGAACTTTCTCGAAATTGACAGCTTCTTGGCCCCTCCCCTCGGGGACAGTCCGGGTTATCTGAAGGACCAGCAGGGAATCACTGACTTTCTCACTTTTTTTTAGCTCATTCGGTTCTGATTTGTTGGTGGTTTTTTGTGTTGTCTGGAGTGTGACGGACCCACTAACTGCAAGACTCTTCCTACTTCCTGTAAGCTGTCACGCTTACTTCCTGTAACACTTTACCGTCACTCTCTGTTGATAAAACCCTTATTGATATCAAACAGCAACACCATGAGAACTTTGCTATAAATACACAGATTTGGAGAAGGTATTTGAAATGGTCAGTGATTTTAGAACTCAAGGACATGCCTATAAAGAGTCAGGCTAGATGCCAGAAAGTGTTTCTTTTCTCAGCTGGTTGTCCCCTGGGGCTCAGGTTACTGACAGACACACCCTGGTCCTTTAAGAAGGGACTCGATGAGTGAGAAGGACACTGCAGTGTGACTTGGGTGAGATTGACATCGGAAGTCATGCCTTTGTGGTGTTCTGATGTACTGCTGCTTTATATGATGTGTGGTGAACACGGTGTGTTGGATGCATTAGACTTTTCCTGGATTGCTTGAATTCCTTATAGAGCTGATGAGAAATCTCCCAAATTTGTCTTGCAATTGGCCCTGGGTTGTTTTCTGCTTCCCCCAGGAGTTAGTTACTGGAGAACATGGTGCATGAAGTTCCAACGTCCAACTGTTGGGATGGGCCAGATAACCTCCTCTCACCTTTTGTTTTGTATCTAAATGCACAGCAGGCCTGTCAGCTTCTGAAAGAGATGAAACAGGTTAACATTCCAGGCAGAGACCCGTCACGTCACTGTGGAGATGTGTTGGGCGGAGGGAGTGTGTGAAAATCTCCAAACCGGCCTGCCTCAGTAGATTAATACCAGAGGGCCCCAGGTTCAATCCCCGGCCCGTGTTGAGTTGATTGAGTTGCCGGGGCAGCAGTAGGGGCACCAGAGGGGGCCTGAGCACCCCAGGGCTAGGGAGGAAACAAGCAGCCAGTGACTCCTACTGGGAGGTACCAGTGTGTGGACATTGGGTAAGGACATGAGTGTGAAGCCTTGCACCGTCACACTACGAGGAGTGTACTATAGACCCCCTTATAGCGAAAGGGAGATAGAAGAACAAATATGTAGGCAAATTTCTGAGTGCAAAAATAAGAGGGCAATAATAGTGTAGGGGACTTCAACTACCCGAACATCAACTGGGATTCAAACAGTGTGAGGGGCACAGAGGGCCCAAAATTCTTGATCGGTGTCCAGGAGAACTTTTTTAGCCAGTACGTGACAAGCCCAACATGAGGGGATGCAATTCTAGATTTAGTCCTGGGAAATGAAGATGGGCAAGTGGGTGAAGTGACAGTGGGTGACCATATTGGGGATAGTGACCACAATTCAGTTAGTTTTAGCATTATTATGGAAAAGGACAGAGTTAAATCAGGAGTAAACGTTTTAAATTGGGGGAAAGCAAATTTTACAGAACTAAGAGGTGATTTGGCAGAAGTGGACTGGACACAACTACTTGAGGAGAAATCAGTGGGAGGCACTAAAAAGGGAAATTCTACGGGTACAATGCAGACACGTCCCCTCAAAGAAAAAGGGTGGCACTGCCAAATTTAGAGCCCCTGGTTGTCTAGAAGTATACGGGGCAAGATAAAGCAGAAAAAGAAAGCTTATGAATGTCACAGAAAACTAAATACTGCAGAAAGCCTAGAGGAGTATAGAAAGTACAGAGATGATGTAAAAAAGGAAATAAGGAAAGCAAAGAGAGGGCATGAAAAAGCATTAGCTAGTAAGATTAAAGAAAACTCAAAGATGTTTTATCAGTACATTAAGAACAAGAGGATAGCTAAGGAAAAGGTGGGACCTATCAGGGATGATAAGGGTAACTTGTGTGTAGAAGCAGAGGATGTGAGTAGGGTTTTAAATGAATATTTTGTCTCTGTATTCACAAAGGAAAGGGATGATCCCGATGTAGTAGTTAAAGAGGAGAGGTGTGAAATATTGGATAAGGTAAACATAATGAGAGAGGAAGTACTGGAGGGACTGGAATCCTTGAAAGTTGATAAGTCACCAGGGCCGGATGGATTGTTTCCTAGGCTATTGAAGGAAGCCAGGGAGGAAATAGCGGATGCTCTGAGGATCATTTTCCAATCCTCACTAGATACAGGGGAGGTACCGGAGGACTGGAAGACGGCAAATGTAGTACCGTTGTTTAAAACGGGTACGAGGGAACGGCCGAACGATTATAGGCCGGCCAGTCTTACCTCGGTGGTGGGCAAACTGAGAGATAGGATAAACTGTCACTTGGAAAGGCATGGTTTAATCAGGGATAGTCAGCATGGATTTGTTCAGGGAAGGTCATGCCTTACAAATCTGATTAAATTCTTTGAGGAAGTGACAAGGAGGATTGATGAGGGTAGAGCAATGGATGTTGTCTACATGGATTTTAGTAAGGCATTTGACAAGGTCCCACAAGGCAGACTGGTCAGAAAGGTAAAAGCCCATGGGATACAGGGAAATGTGGCGAATTGGATCCAAAATTGGCTCGGTAACAGGAAACAAAGGGTAAAAGTCGATGGATGTCTTTGCGAATGGAAATCCGTTTCCAGTGGTGTGCCACAGGGCTCAGTGTTGGGTCCCTTGCTGTTTGTGGTATATATTAATGATTTGGACTTGAATGTAGGGGGCATGATTGGCAAATTTGCAGACGACACAAAAATTGGCCGTGTAGTTGATAGTGAAGAGGATAGTTCTAGACTCCAAGAAGATATCAATGGGTTGGTGGAGTGGGCGAAAAAGTGACAAATGGAGTTCAACCCGGAGAAGTGTGAGGT
Source organism: Heptranchias perlo (assembly GCF_035084215.1). Lineage (NCBI taxonomy): Eukaryota > Metazoa > Chordata > Chondrichthyes > Hexanchiformes > Hexanchidae > Heptranchias > Heptranchias perlo. The sequence goes on along the minus strand of NC_090356.1, from coordinate 2,078,265 downwards.
AATGCACTTAGGGAGGGCAAACAGTAAAAGGGAATACGCAGTAAACGGGAATATGTTGAGAGGGGTAGAGGAAGTGAGAGACCTTGGAGTGCATGTGCACTGGTCCCTGAAGGTGGCAGTACAGGTAGATAAGGTTGTGAAGAAGGCATACGGAATGCTCTCCGTTATTAGCCGAGGTATAGAATACAAAAGCAGGGATGTAATGATGGAACTGCATAAAACGCTGGTAAGGCCACAGCTGGAGTATTGTGCGCAGTTCTGGTCACCACATTATAGGAAGGACATAATTGCATTGTAAGCAGTGTAGATGAAAACATAAAATTACAAAGCGATATTGATAGATTAGGTGAATGGGCAAAACTGTGGCAAATGGAATTCAGTGTAGACAAATGTGAGGTCATCCACTTTGAATCAAAAAAGGATAGAACAGGGTACTTTCTAAATGGTAAAAAGATAAAAACAGTGGATGTCCAAAGGGACTTAGGGGTTCAGGTACATAGATCATTGAAGTGTCATGAACAGGTGCAGAAAATCATCAAGAAGGCAAATGGAATGTTGGCCTTTATATCTAGAGGACTGGAGTACAAGGGGGCAGAAGTTATGTTGCAGCTAAACCCTGGTTAGACCGCACCTGGAGTACTGTGAGCAGTTCTGGGCACCGCACCTTCGGAAGGACATATTGGCCTTGGAGGGAGTGCAGCGTCGGTTTACTAGAATGATACCCGGACTTCAAGGGTTAAGTTACAAATTGGGGTTGTATTCTCTAGAGTTTCGAAGGTTAAGGGGTGATCTGATCGAAGTTTATAAGATATTAAGGGGAACGGATAGGGTGGATAGAGAGAAACTATTTCCGCTGGTTGGGGATTCTAGGAGTAGGGGGCACAGTCTAAAAATTAGAGCCAGACCTTTCAGGAGTGAGATTAGAAAACATTTCTACACACAAAGGGTGGTAGAAGTTTGGAACTCTCTTCCGCAAACGGCAATTGATACTAGCTCAATTGCTCAATTTAAATCTGAGATAGATAGCTTTTTGGCAACCAAAGGTATTAAGGGATATGGGCCAAAGGCAGGGATATGGAGTTAGATCACAGATCAGCCATGATCTTATCAAATGGCGGAGCAGGCACGAGGGGCTGAATGGCCTACTCCTGTTCCTATGTTCCTAATTTCCTAATTGCTCTGGAGAGAGTGCAGAGAAGATTTACAAGAATGTTGCCAGGGCTTGAAAATTGCAGCTACGAGGAGAGATTGGATAGGCCGGTGTTGTTTTCCTTGGAGCAGAGGAGGCTGAGGGGAGACTTGATTGAGGTGTACAAGATTATGAGGGGCCCAGATAGAGTAGACAGGAAGTACCTGTTTCCCCTAGCGGAGAGTTCAAGAACTAGAGGACATAGATTTAAGCTGATTGGCGGAAGGATTAGAGGGGACATGAGGAAAGACTTTTTTACCCAGAGGGTGGTGGGTGTATGGAATTCGCTGCCCGAATTGGTGGTAGAGGCAGGGACCCTCAACTCTTTTAAAAAGTACCTGGACCTTCACCTAAAGTGCTGTAAGCTGCAGGGCTACGGACCAGGTGCTGGAAGGTGGGATTAGAATGGGCACCTGGTTGTTCTTCGAACACGATGAATGGCCCCCTTCTGTGCTGTATCTTTTCTATGGTTCTATGGTCACATATCCCCGGCACTCACTGTCCTGGCCTCACGTGTGAAGAATGACCATTTGGGTGAGTTATTAAAGGGCAGGTTGTGGGTGTGCTCTGCTACTTTCAGGGAGGAGGGAGCAGGTTGGCAGAGATGGAACCTGAACCCCAACAGGAGTCAGTGTCTCGGGGAACAAGAAAAGAATAAAATTGGAGAAAGAAAAACATCCTTGGTGACTTAGTGTGAAGTGTTACTGATAAGACCAGTCTGAGTGACAGGACCCCAGGTGTGAGCACCTTCTGCTGGTATCAAACTCCAGAGCTAATATAGCACCAGCTACTTTTATAACACCTCAGTATAGCTGAAGGCAAACAGCACAGGGTTATTTATGGGCTGATAATTATACCTGCTCTAAATATTCTTGGCAGTAAAAGCGTTTAATGATTACCCAAGACCTATCTGTAATCAGTGCTGTGACCCCTGTAACTCCGGAGTGTTCATCTGTCTCTTCCTCTTCCTTCCTGCTGGTTAATAACAAGAACTGAGACACGGTTCCACTGACAGGCTCTGTGTGGAAATGCTCAACCCCACCTGCCATGTTGCTCAAAGCTGCTGCACTGTCAGAATTACCTTCCATCAATCACACAGTTGTCTTGTTTGTTTCTCCCCTGCAGTTTTATCACCTCCCCTCTCCTGAAGGTGCTGACTCTCACTGGGGTTCAGGTCCCCTCCTCTCCTGAAGGTGCTGACTCTCACTGGGGTTCAGGTCCCCTCCTCTCCTGAAGGTGCTGACTCTCACTGGGGTCCAGGTCCCCTCCCCTCCTGAAGGTGCTGACTCTCACTGGGGTTCAGGTCCCCTCCTCTCCTGAAGGTGCTGACTCTCACTGGGGTTCAGGTCCCCTCCTCTCCTGAAGGTGCTGACTCTCACTGGGGTCCAGGTCCCCTCCCCTCCTGAAGGTGCTGACTCTCACTGGGGTTCAGGTCCCCTCCCCTCCTGAAGGTGCTGACTCTCACTGGGGTTCAGGTCCCCTCCCCTCCTGAAGGTGCTGACTCTCACTGGGGTTCAGGTCCCCTCCCCTCCTGAAGGTGCTGATTCTCACTGGGGTTCAGGTCCCCTCCTCTCCTGAAGGTGCTGACTCTCACTGGGGTTCAGGTCCCCTCCTCTCCTGAAGGTGCTGACTCTCACTGGGGTTCAGGTCCCCCCCTCTCCTGAAGGTCCTGACTCTCACTGGGGTTCAGGTCCCCTCCTCTCCTGAAGGTGCTGACTCTCACTGGGGTTCAGGTCCCCTCCTCTCTTGAAGGTGCTGACTCTCACTGGGGTTCAGGTCCCCTCCTCTCCTGAAGGTCCTGACTCTCACTGGGGTTCAGGTCCCCCCCTCTCCTGAAGGTCCTGACTCTCACTGGGGTTCAGGTCCCCTCCTCTCCTGAAGGTGCTGACTCTCACTGGGGTTCAGGTCCCGTCCTCTCCTGAAGGTCCTGACTCTCACTGGGGTTCAGGTCCCCCCCTCTCCTGAAGGTGCTGACTCTCACTGGGGTTCAGGTCCCCTCCTCTCCTGAAGGTGCTGACTCTCACTGGGGTTCAGGTCCCCTCCTCTCCTGAAGGTCCTGACTCTCACTGGGGTTCAGGTCCCCTCCTCTCCTGAAGGTCCTGACTCTCACTGGGGTTCAGGTCCCCTCCTCTCCTGAAGGTGCTGACTCTCACTGGGGTTCAGGTCTGCACCTCTGCTTGTATCTGACATCCACACACTCACTTTCCAGTCGGAGTCACTGAGTGTTGATCAGGAGGAGGAACCCTGGCTGATATTTTCCCTTTTCCTAGCCTAGGGATCGACGGTTAATTGGAGATCCCTCTCCCTCTGCCTCTCCGGCAAACCCAGCACAGACTGGGCATCTTCCTGGCCTGTCTGGCTCAGTATGAGCCATGGGGTGAATTTACCAACTGGATCATCCAGGGAGGCAAAGGATGATCTGTCTGTCATTTCAAAACTGACTGGGTGAGGTGAGAGGGCATTAGGGAGGACTGGAATGGCAGTGTGGTTGACTGGTTAGGGTGAATATAGTCAGTGGCATTAGTCCATCGACAACAGTCACAAGCTGTCCATTGCTCACTGATGCTTTGATGGGTTTTATGGCAGTGACTGAGTCAAGGGACTGACACTCAACGCTGAACGACCTCCCTATAACCAACACAATCCATTATATCACCATCCCTCTCCCCTGCCCTCCCCTACTCTCCCCTCCCCAACTCTCCACTCCTCTCCCCTACTCTAGTCTCACCACCCCTCCCTATCTCTCCCTACCCATCCTCTCCCCTCCCCCACCAGCTCGAACTCTCTGCCTGAATTCTGTCTGTAAACACATTCTCTCCGCTCAGGCCCCCGGACTGGGCTCTTGGATTGCTTCAATTCATATTGTGTTGCCGGGTTACAGGAAGCACTGCCTCTTACATAAAAGGACTGTGAGCTGTGTGTCCTTTAGAGTCTCGGTGATTTGCAGCCTCCATTGCACACTGACTACGTTCCTCCCCCTCATTGTCCCAGGACAGCCTAACCATTTAGAATTTGCCTTTATTGCTGGAACATAACATGCAACCTGAACTGAGCAGAGCAGAGGCCTGGAGTGATGGAGAGTCTGGGATCGTGGAGCGGTTCCACTCAGTCCCTTCGATGCCAGATATTCGTTCAAAAGAAGAACCGACGGTGAATGGAGCTGCTGAGCAGTCTGGGTCTCTGTGTCAGACAACAGTAGCTGGTCCCTGTGAGCCCAGAGCCCAGGCACCGCTGCACACAGACCCCAGCATCAGCTGCCCCTCCAGCAAACCTGGATAGACCGAGCTGATCATTTTAGAGTTTCTGTCATGCCACTTGATCCTGTGGGATATGGGTGATGCTGCAAGATTCACACAGAATCCAAAGGGAGACTCACTCCGAAAATATTATCACAATCCCACGTCCCAGTCCAGCCAAAAGTTACAAGAGACACTTCCATTTAAGTGAATTTATTATTTCTTGCATTTGATGAAATGATTTTCCTTCGTTTCTCCCTTGGTTTTTCCCTACGTCACACATCGTCTCGCGGTTGAGAGAGGTAAGCAGACGACATACTCCTGGACCCTCTCCACGGGTAGGTCTGCTGGGAGATGTGGGTGATTGGTTCTCACCAGGACTTTGTTCTCTGATTTTTCACCCCCGAGGAAACAGCAGAGCTGTGCCTGAGATAGTTCCAACTAAGATGAGGAACTCACAGGCTGGGGAATCACAGGAGCAATGAAGGCCCGTCACATATCCAGTAGCCAGCACACACATCAGAATTGCACCAGGAGTCAGTTTGTATTCACATGGACGAATTCCAGGATTCTGCGCCTCTTCTCCCATTTCCAAGTGTGGAAGATTAGACTTGAGAGAGGGAATTTTAATGGGGAGCGGGTTTCGGGAGAGTAGGGATGGGGGCAAATGGCAAACCCATCACCCACCCCAACAGCATCAATTTCAGGCCCGGGCTATTTTAAGTGCCAGGCCCCATTCATATCTTGCCAACCAGTCCCCAGAAAGAGGCAGCTGGTTAGAATCGCGCAACCCCCGGGGGGGCTAAGTGGGGGGGAGGGGGTTTCGGGAGGGTCTCACAGATGGGATGGTTGTGGGGGGGGAAGCCCGGCACAGGAGGCAGGGACTCTCCTCGCGGGGCCCAGGGGATCACTCCTGCTCCTCCAGGCCCGACCGAGGAGAGTTTAACACTCACATTTTGTGGCCTTTTCGGTCTTCACAGCGACTTTCAGCGCGTGAGGCAATGGCAGCAGACCTCCTGCTCAGGGGGTCATCAGCATCCCATTGAGGTAGTAGGGCCATGATTTGCACACATGTATGAGGGCCTGGCCTGAACTGTCAGCTCCTCAACCATTGCCAAATACAGCGGTGTTAAAATCCCTGCAGGGCGGCAATGGAGGGGGGTCACTGACTGAAACTGGGCAGGGGGTGTTATGGGGTTATGGCCATCCAGAGAATGTGAGTTTAAATCCCACCATGGCAATTTGAGAATTTAGATTAAGTTTTTAAAAATCTGGAAATAAAAATCTGGTCTCAGTAACAGTGACTGTGAAGCTGTCGGATTGTCGTAAAAACCCAACTAGTTCACTAATGTCCTTTAGGGAAGGAAACCTGCCGTCCTTACCCGGTCTGGGCCTATATGTGACTCCAGCCCCACACCAACGTGGTTGACTCTTAACTGCCCTCTGAAGTGGCCCAGTAAGCCCCTCAGTTGTATCAATACCTGCTTCTAGCGGTTTAGGAGATGGACAATCAATGATGCCCAGATCAGGAGTATGAATATAAAGAAAAATTCCCCGATATATTTTCTCCTCATTAAACCCTGTCTAGGATAAAAATCATCCAAAAAGCAATCCACAAATCTTGTCTTCTCCACCAGTAACTGTGCTGACACCGTAAACACGTCAAAGTTAAACAGGCGCAGTGGGCTGGTGAGACCGGGGGGCAGTGGGCTGGCGAGACCGGGGGCAGTGGGCTGGTGAGACCGGGGGCAGTGGGCTGGTGAGGCCGGGGGCAGGGGGCTGGTGAGGCCAGAGGGCAGGGGGCTGGTGAGGCCGGGGGCAGTGGGCTGGTGAGACCGGGGGGCAGTGGGCTGGTGAGACCGGGGGCAGTGGGCTGGTGAGGCCGGGGGCAATGGGCTGGTGAGGCCGGGGGCAGTGGGCTGACGAGGCCGGGGGCAGTGGGCTGGTGAGACCGGGGGGCAGTGGGCTGGCGAGGCCAGAGGGCAGGGGGCTTGTGAGGCCGGGGGCAGTGGGCTGGCGAGGCCAGAGGGCAGGGGGCTGGTGAGGCCAGAGGGCAGGGGGCTGGTGAGGCCGGGGGCAGTGGGCTGGTGAGACCGGGGGGCAGTGGGCTGGTGAGACCAGGGGGCAGTGGGCTGGTGAGACTGGGGGCAGTGGGCTGGTGAGGCTGGGGGCAATGGGCTGGTGAGACCGGGGGCAGTGGGCTGGTGAGGCCGGGGGCAGGGGGCTGGTGAGGCTGGGGGCAGTGGGCTGGTGAGGCTGGGGGCAATGGGCTGGTGAGACCGGGGGCAGTGGGCTGGTGAGGCCGGGGGCAGTGGGCTGGTGAGGCCAGGGGCAATGGGCTGGTGAGACCAGGGGCAGTGGGCTGGTGAGACCAGGGGGCAGGGGGCTGGTGAGACTGGGGGCAATGGGCTGGTGAGACTGGGGGCAGTGGGCTGGTGAGACTGGGGGCAATGGGCTGGTGAGACTGGGGGCAGTGGGCTGGTGAGGTCGGGGGCAGTGGGCTGGTGAGACTGGGGGCAGTGGGCTGGTGAGACCAGAGGGCAGGGGGCTGGTGAGGCTGGGGGGCAGTGGGCTGGTGAGACTGGGGGCAGGGGGCTGGTGAGGCTGGGGGGCAGTGGGCTGGTGAGACTGGGGGCAATGGGCTGGTGAGACCAGGGGGCAGGGGGCTGGTGAGACCGGGGGCAGGGGGCTGGTGAGGCTGGGGGGCAGTGGGCTGGTGAGACTGGGGGCAATGGGCTGGTGAGACCAGGGGGCAGGGGGCTGGTGAGACTGGGGGCAGTGGGCTGGTGAGGCCGGGGCCAGTGGGCTGGTGAGGCCGGGGGCAGAGGGCTGGTGAGGCCGGGGGCAGTGGGCTGGTGAGGCCGGGGGCAGAGGGCTGGTGTACGCTGCCTGCCACAGGACTGAACCAATGCCATGTCAGTGAAAAGGACATGTCTCAGTCTGCCTGGCTCTGTAAACACTCCCTCAATCATCCACCTCAACTGTGGCTCAGTGAGTAACGCTCTCTCCTCCAAGTCAGAAGGTCATGGGTTCAAGTCCCACTCCAGAGACTTGAGACCAAAATCCAGATGGACACTCCAGTGCAGTACTGAGGGAGCGCTGCACTGTCGGAGGTGACGTCGTTTGGATGAGACATTAAACCAAGGCCCTGTCTGCCCTCTCAGGTGGATGTAAAAGATCCCATGGCACTGTTTTCAAGAAGAGCAGGGGAGTTCTCCCCAGTGTCCTGGCGAGTATTTACCCCTCAAACAACATCACTAAAACTGATCATCTGGTCATTATCACATTGCTATTTGTGGGATCTTGCTATGCCCAAATTGGCTGCCCAGTTTCCTACATTACAACGGTGACTACACGACATTGGCTTTAAAGTGTTTTGGAAAAGGCACGATGTAAATGCAAGATCTTTGATTTCCTGTTTTTGAGTTATGTTTAAAGTTGAGAGGGCAAAGATATATTCGGAGAGAGAGCCCTGATAGGCTGACTGGTCCGAGGGTGGTGTGCACTGTCAGAAGAAAGTGTAATTAAGGTGAGGGTTGTGACACTGTTAAGTGACCTGCCGCAGCAAAGGCCTGAACCCCAGTGAGAGTCAGCACCTTCAGGAGAGGACGGGACCTGAACCCCAGTGAGAGTCAGGACCTTCAGGAGAGGAGGGGACCTGAACCCCAGTGAAAGTCAGCACCTTCAGGAGAGGAGGGGACCTGAACCCCAGTGAGAGTCAGCACCTTCAGGAGAGGAGGGGACCTGAACCCCAGTGAGAGTCAGCACCTTCAGGAGAGGGGGGGACCTGAACCCCAGTGAAAGTCAGCACCTTCAGGAGAGGACGGGACCTGAACCCCAGTGAGAGTCAGCACCTTCAGGAGAGGAGGGGACCTGAACCCCAGTGAGAGTCAGGACCTTCAGGAGAGGAGGGGACCTGAACCCCAGTGAAAGTCAGCACCTTCAGGAGAGGAGGGGACCTGAACCCCAGTGAGAGTCAGCACCTTCAGGAGAGGAGGGGACCTGAACCCCAGTGAAAGTCAGCACCTTCAGGAGAGGGGGGGACCTGAACCCCAGGGAGAGTCAGCACCTTCAGGAGAGGGGGGGACCTGAACCCCAGTGAGAGTCAGCACCTTCAGGAGAGGAGGGGACCTGAACCCCAGTGAGAGTCAACACCTTCAGGAGAGGAGGGGGCCTGAACCCCAGGGAGAGTCAGCACCTTCAGGAGAGGGGGGGACCTGAACCCCAGTGAGAGTCAGGACCTTCAGGAGAGGAGGGGACCTGAACCCCAGTGAGAGTCAGGACCTTCAGGAGAGGGGGGGACCTGAACCCCAGTGAGAGTCAGGACCTTCACGAGAGGAGGGGACCTGAACCCCAGTGAGAGTCAGCACCTTCAGGAGAGGGGGGGACCTGAACCCCAGTGAGAGTCAGGACCTTCAGGAGAGGTGGGGACCTGAACCCCAGTGAGAGTCAGCACCTTCAGGAGAGGAGGGGGCCTGAACCCCAGTGAGAGTCAGCACCTTCAGGAGAGGAGGGGACCTGAACCCCAGTGAGAATCAGCACTTTCAGGAGAGGAGGGGACCTGAACCCCAGTGAGAGTCAGCACCTTCAGGAGAGGAGGGGACCTGAACCCCAGTGAGAATCAGCACCTTCAGGAGAGGAGGGGACCTGAACCCCAGTGAGAGTCAGCACCTTCAGGAGAGGAGGGGACCTGAACCCCAGTGAGAGTCAGGACCTTCAGGAGAGGAGGGGACCTGAACCCCAGTGAGAGTCAGCACCTTCAGGAGAGGAGGGGACCTGAACCCCAGTGAGAGTCAGCACCTTCAGGAGAGGAGGGGACCTGAACCCCAGTGAGAGTCAGCACCTTCAGGAGAGGAGGGGACCTGAACCCCAGTGAGAGTCAGGACCTTCACGAGAGGAGGGGACCTGAACCCCAGTGAGAGTCAGCACCTTCAGGAGAGGGGGGGACCTGAACCCCAGTGAGAGTCAGGACCTTCAGGAGAGGTGGGGACCTGAACCCCAGTGAGAGTCAGCACCTTCAGGAGAGGAGGGGGCCTGAACCCCAGTGAGAGTCAGCACCTTCAGGAGAGGAGGGGACCTGAACCCCAGTGAGAATCAGCACTTTCAGGAGAGGAGGGGACCTGAACCCCAGTGAGAGTCAGCACCTTCAGGAGAGGAGGGGACCTGAACCCCAGTGAGAATCAGCACCTTCAGGAGAGGAGGGGACCTGAACCCCAGTGAGAGTCAGCACCTTCAGGAGAGGAGGGGACCTGAACCCCAGTGAGAGTCAGCACCTTCAGGAGAGGAGGGGACCTGAACCCCAGTGAGAGTCAGGACCTTCAGGAGAGGAGGGGACCTGAACCCCAGTGAGAGTCAGCACCTTCAGGAGAGGAGGGGACCTGAAATCCGGGGAGGGTCAGCACCTTCAGGAGAGGAGGGGACCTGAAATCCGGGGAGGGTCAGCACCTTCAGGAGAGGAGGGGACCTGAACCCCAGTGAGAATCAGGACCTTCAGGAGAGGAGGGGACCTGAAATCCGGGGAGGGTCAGCACCTTCAGGAGAGGACCTCTACCACCTAGAAGGACAAGGGCAGCAGGCACATGGGAACAACACCACCTGCACGTGGAGTCCAGCGAGAGTCAGCATCTAACATACGAACATACAAACTAAAAGCAGGAGTCGGCCATTCGGCCCCTCGAGTCTCCTCATTTTCATCTTAAATGGGAAATCCCTTATTTTTAAACTGTGGCCCCGAGTTCTAGTCTCTCCCTCAAGGGGAAACATCCTCTCAGCATCTACCCCTTCAAGTCCCCTCAGGATCTTATATGTTTCAATAAGATCACCTCTCATTCTTCTAAACTCCAGTGTATACGGGCCCAACTTGTCCAACCTTTCCTCATAAGATAACCCCCTCATCCCAGGAATCAGTCGAGTGAACCTTCTCTGAACCGCCTCCAAAGCAATTATGTCCTTTCTTAAATAAGGAGACCAAAACTGCACACAGTATTCTAGATGTGGTCTCACCAATGCCCTGTACAACTGTAGCAAAACATCTCTACTTTTATATTCCATTCCCCTTGCAATAAATGACAACATTCCATTTGCCTTCCTAATCACTTGCTGTACCTGCATACTAACTTTTTGTGATTCATGTACTAGGACACCCAGATCCCTCTGTACCTCAGAGTTCTGCAATCTCTCTCCATTTAAATAATATTCTGCTTTTCTATTCCTCCTGCCAAAGTGGACAAGTTCACATTTTCCCACATTATACTCCATCTGCCAAATTTTTGCCCACTCACTTAACCTGTCCATATTCCTTGAGGGGATAAAAATCCCTTAAGGGTTAAAGATAACTAGGTTGCACACTGCAGTCCGACAGCAAAACAGATTGGACAAGAAGACCAGCGAGGCTGCAAAACTCAATAGGCAGGAAAGCAAGTTGATGAGGGCAGCAGCTGGTTTGCGTCAGTGCTCACCAGACCAGAAGCACGTTCCAGAATACACAGGCTGGAGTTTACAGAGATGGGTCCCTGTGTCAGGTTAAACAAATAAATCGACACAGTACAGCCAGGCTGTGGTGCAATATCCAGGTGATTAGCTGCAGGCAGTTCACTGACCCTTCGGACCAGCCTGGCTGTACCTTGTATTCAGTGAGTGGTCAGACCACATCCTTCAGATCCACAGTTCGCCATGTCACTCAATCAGGCCTTAGAGTTTTGGAGGGCACTAATTATAAAAATTATACAGCACTTCAACTCTTTAAATCCTGTTACAAACTACTGGGTCCTGCAGAAGTACAAAATAAAGCTCCCTCTACACTGTCCCATCAAACACTCCCAGGGCAGGTACAGGGTTAGATACAGAGTAAAGCTCCCTCTACACTGTCCCATCAAACACTCCCAGGGCAGGTACAGGGTTAGATACAGAGTAAAGCTCCCTCTACACTGTCCCATCAAACACTCCCAGGGCAGGTACAGCACGGGTTAGATACAGAGTAAAGCTCCCTCTACACTGTCCCTGTCCTGTGGAGGCCTTCACACTTGAGCCTGATCCTGTTTCCGTCTAGTGTCCATAAACACACCCACGCTTTTCAGCAGAGTTTGTTGTATGTGACACAGGAACTGAAAACTGGCTAATTTTCACCTCCCTAACCCAGAAGTGCTGAGGCCAATTCCAGCCCCTATTGCTGCCCAGCTGTGCTCAGAGAACTCTGCATAGATCTGGATGTGCAACCTGAGATCTTGTACTCTGTATGTGTTACTGTTTGGTGCTTTTACTGGTAAGCCATAGTGGCGGCTGGCCTTCTTATCAAGATCTAAACAGCCCTTGAGCTGAAACTTGTGGCTAGCTTGACTGATTTGGGGAATGTTTGTGGGATCAGGAATTTTATTCAATGGGCATGAATGAGAAGCGGTTTGGCGTGGGATTCTATCCTTAGATCAGGATTATGCTCCTATGGAATGAATGTTTACATGGATTTGATTGATGTTTCCTGATGAGTAAGAGTTTTAGTCACTGGTATTCAGTGGGCCTCTGCTATTTCTCCTCAAAACATTGTCTGTGTTTGGAAAATTACACTGAGCTTTGGTAGCAAGTTCCACCAGAGTGCAAAGGTAGCAGTTGGTATCCCAACAGGGTAAAATACAGAAGGTAATCCCTCCCTGGCCTCACCCCTCCCTATCTCCGTAACCTCCTCCAGCCCTACAACCCTCCCTATCTCCGTAACCTCCTCCAGCCCTATAACCCTCCCTACCTCTGTAACCTCCTCCAGCCCTACAACCCTATGAGATCTCTGTGCTCTTCCAATTCTGGCCTCTTGCTCATCCCCCACTCTCTTCGCTCCATCATTGGCGGCCGTGCCTTCAGCTGCCTAGGCCCTAGGCTCTGGAATTCCCTCCCTAAACCTCCCCCACTCCCCTCTCCCCTCTCTCCACCTCTCCCCCTCTCTCTCTTCCTTTAAGATGCTTCTTAAAACTTACCACTTTCCCTGTCTTAATGACTCCTTCTTTGGCTCGTGTTGATTTTTGTCTGATAATCGCTCCGGTGAAGCGCCTCGGGATGTTTTACTATGTTGAAGGCACTATATAAATGCAAGTTGTTGGTGTTGTTAAGGATGTTCATGCAGGTGCATCATGCTGACTGGCACACTCACTTTTTTGAAGTCAGCAAAATGTTTGGTGTGGTGAGGAACCCAGACTGTACCCAGTAATCAAAACTGGCCCCAAAACACAGGCACTGGTTCTAGCAAAAGCTGCTCTGGCACCAGCTGCCAGTGAGCTACCAACTTATTCCATTGAAACCCATCTGTCTTTCTCCCTTTTATTGATACAGTGATGATCAGTTCTCCTCTGGATTTTGTTTTCTTGCTTCTCCTGCAAATGCACCATCCAACTCACTCTTCCTTCTCCTACATCCTCACCACATTGAAATAAGGATATATCCAGCAGTGTCCAACCACGACTCATTCTTTGCCAAGAGCCCAAAATGTCGACCTGCTGGTTTCCAACAGTATTCTCTTCCTCCAATCTGCTGCCTATTAAAGCCTAAACTTGGCATCACCTGACTTCCATCATCTGTTGTCCTACTGGCGGTATCCTTCACTACAGGCCTTTATCCAGATTTCTTATTACAATACCCTGGCCCCTTCAATGGTACTGTCAAAGGTGGGGGCCTCCCAGGAACGTGACTCTGGGGCCCTGGGTTACACCAGGCGTAGCGGTTTCCCCATTGACTCTTTGCATCCCCAATAGTCGTTGCATGAGATACGTCCTCACAGACACCATCCTACAGGAACCCCCACACACTATCTGGAGCTTGAAATGTACAAAGCGTTACCCCCATATTTCATGAATGACCTTGCACCTCAGGTGAGGAGAAAAGAATCTGGCCGGGTTTACACATTGATGGTCGATGTCATCTCCTACTGGCTTGGAAGCATCAATGTTGAAGATGTCATTGGATCACATTGGTTCTTCATTGTTGAGAAATCCAAGTGAAAGGTCAAGCTCTATAGTGCAGGACAACACCAGGTGGAAAAGAGTAATAGAGACGAGGGAAACGAGGAAGGTAGTGATATAAGTGACAGTAGGCGGGAGTTTAAAAGACTGAGGATTGCAGGAAGAAGGAAAGACTAAAAACTGGAAGGAGTTCCACCATTTGAGGTTTTGGGAAAGAATAAGTTGAAGTGGGAGGGAGTGATGAGCCTTGAATTCAACACAGTGAGGAGACAGAGCTTGTAGGAGGGAGTATTTGGACCTTAGAATAAAGGGAAAGGGAACTTCCAGAGCAGTGCTGACTATAGCAATATCACCAAAATAGAGAAGGGACAAGAAACACTTTGAGAGGTGAGAGGTTGGAGGTTAGAGTGAGAGGGATCACCTACCAATCAGGTGACAAGATTTATCTGTCCAGGAGGGAGAGAGAGGGGTTAGAGGGGTCTCCCCAGACATGGGGGTGTGAGGAAGGGGTTACAGGGGCCTCCCCAGATACAGGAGTGTGAGAGAGGGGTTAGATGGGCTTCCCTAGATAGGGGAGTGAGAGAGAGGTTGGAGGGAACTCCCCAGATACAAGCGGGATGATGATTGCAGGAGGACAGTGAAATGGTTCAGGAATGGAGTGGAAGAGGCCAGAGCCTGGGAAAGCTATGAGTTATTGGTAAAAGAGTCTGAGGATGAGCTATCAGCTGCAGATTGAGAGGAAACTAGATAGACACAGATCCAACTCTGGTAGGAGGCTGCTGTGCAGATCAAACATTGGCTTCAGTGCATCTTCACCTCGATTCCCAGCGTTGACAGGTTAGTGAAGAATTAGTGAAACTGCTCTACAAATGACAATTGTTTTCGAAAATTCACCTCAAATAAACATTACATGAAATTTAACTGAAGGAATTTAATCATTTAAAAATTACTAAAAGGTTGATCCTGTTGTGGAGTGGCTCAGTAAGATGGGAGAAAAGCAACACTACATGAAGAATCATATATAGAAGAGACACAGCGAACCAGATACAAAGGTTAGGATGGTAGGGTGGGAGGGGTTGGGGGCAGGGATTGCAAATTAATATTCATACTCCCAAGATGGAAAAATTAGTTTCATTCTCTGGAATGAGTCATGTGGCAACAAGCAAAAGAAGAAACAAATTTATCTTCACTTCGAATTTCCTCTTGGCCCTGCCCAAATCCTACCCAAAATGATCGACTTCTAAACCCAATCCATCGAACTGGACCAGTGCACTGCCAGTTTTCAGGCTCCACTTTCTTTTTAATCCGTGAAGCCCTGTTTCTCCTCATTAGGTGAAATCCTTTTACACGGGGGTGAATTACCTGGAATTTACCAGGAGGTGTGGACTGTCAGTCTGATGCACTCAATTGGGCAATGTTATCTTTTCATAGCCACACGAAGGCAGGCAATGAGTCAAGTGCGATCACTCTTTCTTTACATTTCCTCTCTATCTAGTCCAAACCTGTTTTGGAAGTTAGTGAGCTATTATTAGCTACATATACCTCCAGCGATTACAGTTAGAGCAAACTGAGGCACCAAGCTGATCAGTCAATGAATCCTCAATTTCGATTGTGTAAGATTGTAAGTGTGACCGAGGGAAAGGTCAAGTGTCATCCAGCTCCTTCCATTTACAGGCCGTGTGCAACTCGTTTTTTGCCCAACACCATCAGTTTCCTGAGGAAAGGTTCTGCAATTAACCCCCGGGCCCCCTCCCTCACAGAAAGGTGACTGAAGCAAGACGGCAGAATCTTTATTTAAGCTTACACCTAGCAGTCAGCCGATGACTCAGTGGCAGAATTCCCACGCCTGAGGCAGGTTCAGGGTTAGATCCCCACTCGAGACAGTCCCGGCGAGTAGAGACGAAAATATTGTCTCTATATATTGGGTTGACATCCGGGGCGGGGGGGTGAGGGGGCGCGGGGACTTGTGTTTAATGGCTGTGGGTGGACCCCCTTATCATAAAGGGTAGGTGGGGCTCTTTAGCCTCAGTTGCAGCCCACCTAGGAGAAGGTGCTCCAAAGATAAAAACCATGAGGAAGGACACGGGAAACCATCTCAGCTACTCTTCCCCAGTAAGTAGCTCGAGAATCTCATGTGAGAAACTTGGGTTAGGACCTGCTATTGGGGCAGAACACAACGGCAAGAATCTCACACCTTACTCTACTCCCTACCAGGGATGAGGAACCTCAGTTACTTGGAGAGACTGGAGAAGCTGGGGTTGTTCTCCTTAGAGCAGAGAAGGTTAAGGGGAGATTTGATCGAGGTGTTCAAAATCATGAGGGGTTTGATAGAATAAATAAGGAGAAACTGTTTCCAGTGGCAGAAGGGTCAGTAACCTGAGGACACAGATTTTAAGGTGATGGGCAGAAGAACCAGAGGCGACATGAGAAAACATTTTTTTACGCAGTGAGTTGTAATGATCTGGAATACACTGCCTGAAATGGTGATGGAAGAAGATTCAATAATAACTTTCAACAATAAATACTCAAAGGGAAAAAATTTGCAGGGCTATGGGGGAAGAGCAGGGGAGTGGGACCAATTGGATAGCTCTTTCAAAGAGCCAGCACAGGCACGATGGGCCAAATAGTCTCCACCTGTGCTGTACCAACTATGATACTAAACCAGTTCCTTTCCCAGGTGTAGCATTGCCAAGGTCCCAATAGCTCAGGAACAATCCTGTTTCACATGCCACGTGAACGCCCCCACCCCGTGCTGATCCTTCTCACCTTCAGTCCTGTTGCTAACCAGTAATTTGGGCCTAATGACAGCTCCACATTCCCTCTGGGGTGAGGCATGGCTCTCATCAGCTGTGCCAGCACTCTCGCTTCTGAGTCAGAAGGTAGTGGGTTCAAGTCCCATTCCAGAGACTTGAGCGTATAATCTAGGCCGACACTCCCAGTGCAGTGCTGAGGGAGTGCTGCACTGTCGAAGGTGCCGTCATTCAGACGGGACATTAAACCGAGGCCCCGTCTGCCCTCTCAGGTGGACGTAAAAGATCCCACGACACTATTTTGAAAAAAGGGCAGAGGAGTTCTCCCCGGTGTCCCGGCCAATATTTATCCCTCAAACAACATCACTGAAAAACAGATGATCTGGTCATTTATCACATTGTTGTTTGTGGGATCTTGCTGTGCGTAAATTGGCTGCCACATTTCCTACATTACAACAGCGATTACACTTCAAAAAGTGCTTCACATTGAATGTAAAGTGCTTTGGGCCGTCCTGTGGTCATGAAATGTGCTGTATAAGTGCACGTCTCTCTCTTCCTCCAGCAGAGGCCATGACTGAGAGCTCAGCCTTGAATTGAGCATGTCCCTCTGCTCCGTACAGCATGGCGATGGTGTCAGCAGCCCAAATCCCTTAAATATGAGGAGGGATTATATCAACTAGGCTTGTACTCCCTGGAATATAGAAGGTTAAGGGATGATTTGATTGAGGTTTTTAGGATTTTGAAAGGAATTGATAGGGTAGATAGAGAGAAACTTCTCCCGCTGGTGGGGGAGTCTGGGACAAGGGGACATAACCTTAAAATCAGAGCCAGGCCAATCAGGAGAGAAGTTGGGAAACACTTCCTCACACAAAGGGTGGTAGGAGTGTGGAACTCTCTCCCACAAAAAGCAGTAGATGCTCGCTCAATTAATAATTTTAAATCTGAGTTTGATAGGTTCTTGCTATCAAAGGGTATTAAGGGATATAGAACCAGGGCGGGTAAATGGAGTTAGGATACAGATCAGCCATGATCTCAATTAAAAGGCGGAACAGGCTCGAGGGGTTGAATGGCCTCCTCCTGTTCCTATGTTCCTAATAGGATGTGAAGTTTATCACCTGGCTCAAAACATGGAACAATTCCCAATTTTTCCAAGTTTCTCCCCTCCTGTCATGATGGAAAGAGGAGAACGGCTGAGGGAGATATGGATGGTGCTACCGCAGGATGGAAAGAGGAATGGGACACTGGGAGATAATGGGTCTCAATTTCAGCACTGCTTTCCTGGGACAACTTTATAAAAGGGGATATAAACAGTCACGTAATGAACTCCCCAATAATCAGCAACATGAGGGGGCCTTCTCTCCATGGCACATTGAAACAAGTTCCACCTTACCCAAGTGACAGTTGGATTATATAGGAAGAAACCCTTTGCCTTCCTCTCAGACTGTACATACGAAGCCCATTGACTTTCATTATCTGTCGTGCCAATATCTCATTCAGGTATTTGACATTCCGCAGTTTCATTAACCTGGTTTCATTAACCTGGTTTCTTAACCTGGTCTGTTAATGACTTTATGCCGCTCTCACTTTGTGTGGTTACTGTATGTACACAGGCAGGAATCCAAGCTCAGCCGTTCATCGTATAGCCAGGGATATTGTCACTTGCCTAATCCCAGGCTATCTCAGTCCTCACCTCATATGAAGAGCCAGCCAGGATCTGTGCGTGTATTAACCCTTTGAGTGACACACTTTCATGCTGCATGGAACAATTTCCATTTCCTTCCTAGACGCTCAATGAGAATGAGCCTTGAGATGAAAAACTTCCTCTCGTTGGTTGGGAATTCTCCTCTGCGTGGCTCAGGCTGACACAGGCCAGTGCACTTACCAACGGAGTCTTTCACCGAGCTGCCCATTCTATTCTGATGCAATCTACAAACCTCCCCCCAGGCTCCCCCTGCCCTAGTCCTCACCATGTGTCCTTCTCCAGTTTCACTCCCATCTCCTCACATGGCCTCTTCAAGCTCATCTTGACCTGTTCCCTTGACCTCCTTCCCACTAAACTGCTGAACACTCAGTTTTTCTTCCTTTCTCCCTGTTACTTCTGTTCAGGTATTGGTGTTCCTCCCTTTCAAAACTGCTGTCATCACCCCCTCCTCAAAAAAAAAACACCTTCCACCCCTCTGTCCAGCCCAAACCACCATCTCATCTCCAACATCCTTTTCCTCTCCAAAGTCTTTGAACATGATGTTGCCTCTCAACTCTGTGCCTATCCTTCCTGTAACCCCAGTGAGAGTCAGGGCTGGCAGGAGAGGAGGGGACCTGAACCCCAGTGAGAGTCAGCACCTTCAGGACAGGAGGGGACCTGAACCCCAGTGAGAGTCAGCACCTTCAGGAGAGGAGGGGACCTGAAACCTGGGGAGGGTCAGCACCTTCAGGACAGGACGGGACCTGAACCCCGGGGAGGGTCAGCACCTTCAGGACAGGAGGCGAAAAGTAGAAACAAACTGAAAAAAAAAGTTCGCTCTGGAGTCTGCTGGCACTGAACTGGTTAATGTTGTGAGCAAACACCTCCCTGCTCTTCAGTTATCTCAGCTACCGCAGTCTGGTTAAACATATACTAAGTCATAATTACTAAGCTCCGGTCAGGTGAGCACCTGACGGTACCACCAAGTCTGGAACGCAGCTACTAAGTCTGATTATGTAACTAATAAGCACAATCAATGTTCTGTTTCACAGCAGCTGCTGCCTCAGAATGGGACAAGGGAGGGAAATTCTCATTAACACATAACATATGGATCTCATACATTTCAACTGTCCTGTTTTAATCAGGACAATTGACAGTTAACAATGCCACTGAGAGAGGCATCAGCTGGACATCTCTGCTTTGCTTTCTCAGTGTTAGAACTCTCACGTCTGAGTTAGAAAGAATCAAGTCCCACTCCAGAGACTTGAGCACATAATCCAGGCTGACATTTCAGTGCAGTACTGAGGGACAGCTGCATTGTCGGAGGTGCCGTCTTTTGGATGAGATGTTTAACTGAGGCCCTCTCCTCTCAGGTGAGTGTGAAAGATCCTACGGCACTATTTGAAGAGGAGCAACATGTCCAGGCCAACATTCCTCCCTCAACCAACATCACCAAAATAATTGTCTCGTCATGGGGCCTTGATGTGGACACAGTGGCTGCCCTTTTCCAACATTACAACAGTGACTACACCTCAAAGTACTTCATTGGCTGTAAAGCGCTTTGGGACGTCTTGAGGTTGTGAAATGCGTTATATAAGTGCAAGTCTTTCTTTCTTATGAAGCGCTTTGAGGTGCTCTGAGATGGAAAGTGCTTTATAAATGCTTTCCTCCAGCAAACCAAACACCGGCCTGACACCTGACCTTTCAACTCATGGCAGGTTAAGAGTTCTTGTGCCCCTTCTGCACACCCCTGATTGGTTACCAGGACAACCTGTCACGTGATGCTGTAACCCTTACTGTTCCACGATGCAACCAATGTCGTGCCCTCCATTCTCACATCAGCCACACTGCTGTAACGGGTTCGTTGGCTGAAGCCTCCATCGATTGAACAGTCTGCTAACACAAACTGCCTGAGTGAAGAAGGACCTGAGTGAGGCACAGGAGGGCGGCCAGTGTCAAACAGGGTCCCAGGAAGGGTCAGCCTCTGCAGCAGAGGTGAGGAGGAAAACTGGGAAATAAGGTGATGCAGTCGGCCATTTAAAAACTATATAATTTCATACATGCAGATTGACATAGACCATCGATGTGAGTCACAGGTGCACAACTCTCCCTGACCATCTGCAGAGCCCCCTGTCAGAGCATGGGACACAGTCTCTGACGTTTAAAACTCCACTTAAACACAAACCCTTCCCCTTCCCCCTCCCAGTGAGGTAACACCCAGTAAATAATGGCACAAGGACATGTCACACCAGAGGTCAAAATGACAGTTGGATGCTCACAAACAAAACCAGGAAGCTTATCTTAAACAAACAATTTTCTTCATTGTTGACCTGAGCTGAGTTTGTCAGCAGTCCGGAGAATGAAGAGCGCAATAATTACACAGCTGCAAAGGAAAAGTGCAAATCAAATCACCTGTTGCCTGGGAAACGTCCATTGGTTTAGCAGGAATTCTCTTTATGATGATATTGTGACCAGTTTTTCTGGAGAATGGGGGAAGGGGCCCTTTGCACAGAGAGTGAAAGCAAGGGTTGAATGTGGAGTCGACATGACGGAGCTGATTCTAGTAGATGTAGCTATGTAATCGGCTCCCAGTGTGTGGGACTTGGCTCCTATTATGGGTTGGATTCCACAACACCAGTGCAAATACAAGCCCTTGCGGACTTGCTGTGAACTTGTTCAAAAAAAAGTGTAAGGATAAACCCAGCAACTATAGGCCAGTCAGTTTAACCTCAGTGGTGGGGAAACTTTTAGAAACGATAATCTGGGACAGAATTAACAGTCACTTGGACGAGTGTGGATTGATTAGGGAAAGCCAGCACGGATTTATTAAAGGCAAATCGTGTTTCACTAACGTGATAGAGTTTTTTGATGAGGTAATAGAGAGGGTCGATGAGGGCAATGCAGTTGATGTGGTGTATATGGACTTTTAAAAGGCGTTTGATAAAGTGCCGCATGGTAGGCTTATCATCAAGATTGCAGCCCACGGAATAAAGGGGGCAGTAGCAACATGGATACAGAATTGGCTAAGGGACAGGAAACAGAGAGTAGTGGTGAACGGTTGTTTTTCGGACTGGAGGGAGGTGTACAGTGGTGTTCCCCAGGGGTCAGTGCTGGGACCACTGCTTTTCTTGATATATATTAATGACTTGGACTTGGGTGTACAGGGCACAATTTCAAAATTTGCAGATGACACAAAACTTGGAAGTGCAGTGAACAGTGAAGAGGATAGTGATAGACTTCAAGAGGTTATAGACAGGCTGGTGGCATGGGTGGACACGTGGCAGATGAAATTTAACGCAGAAAAATGCGAAGTGATACATTTCGGTAAAAAGAACGAGGAGAGGCAATATAAACTAGAGGGCACAACTCTAAAAGGGGTAGAGGAACAGAGAGATTTGGGGGTATACGTGCACAAATCATTGAAGGTGGCAGGGCAGGTTGAGAAAGCAATTAAAAAAGCATACGGGATCCTGGGCTTTATAAATAGAGGCATAGAGTACAAAAACAAGGAAATCATGATGAACCTTTATAAAACACTGGTTCGGCCACAACTGGAGTATTGTGTCCAGTTCTGGGCACTGCACTTTAGGAAAGATGTGAAGGCCTTAGAGAGGGTGCAGAAGAGATTTATTTGAATGATTCCAGGGATGAGGGACTTTAGTTACACGGATAGACTGGAGAAGCTGGGATTGTTCTCCTTGGAACAGAGGTGGTTGCGAGGAGATTTGATCGAGGTATTCAAAATCATGAAGGGTCTAGACAGAGTAGATGGAGAGAAACTGTTCCCATTGGTGGAAGGGTCAAGAACCAGAGGGCATAGATTTAAGGTGAATGGCAAAAGAACCAAAGGTGACATGAGGAAAAACTTTTTTACACAGCGAGTGGTTATGATCTGGAATCCACTGCCCGAGGGGGTGGTGGAGGCAGATTCAATCATGGCCTTCAAAAGGGAACTGGATAAGTACTTGAAAGGAAAACATTTGCAGGGCTGCGGGGATAGGGCGGGGGAGTGGAACTAACTGGATTGCTCTTGCATAGAGCCGGCACGGACTCAATGGGCTGAATGACCTCCTTCCGTGCTGTAACCTTTCTATGATTCTAACTGAATTACTGGTCTATCCAATCAGCTGACTGCTCAGCTGGCCCAGACCCTGAGAGGTAACCGGGCTCTCTGGACGAGTGTGTCTACACTGCTGCTGCTCCCCATCTCCAGGGGAGCCCGTGGACACCATGGGCAGGATCTCCCAGCCTGTCATTCTAATGGGGAATTAAGAAGCAAAAATCCCAGCCCAAATCTCCTAGATTTTTGAAGGTGGTCCTGATGGTGGGACTCTCCATGTAATGAGGCAGCAGGCTGGCGGCTCACATGGGACTTTTCCCCCCTCCGGTTCCTCCCCTCCTTTCCTGAAGACGATGACTCTCGCTAGGGTATGGGTTCCAGGTGACCCTTCTCCATCTGTGAGCTCACACACTGGGGGTAATTTGAACTTTTCTGGCCGGGTGACAACCAATGGGCTGCCTATTTTACCCCTCACCACATTTCCTTTTCCATTGTAGAAAATGATTTTTCGCCCAGCTTTAAAATGACCCCCAGAGTGTTGACGGGCTATTTGAACGTGGGGAGAATCACAGTCAAGCCTGATCCCGAAAATTACTTAATTGGCTGTGAAACGCATTGGGACATCCTGAGGTCATTAAAGCACTATTTAGATACAAGTTCTTTCTCCCTTGAAGGGATCTTTCCCTTGTCCATATATGGGCGATAATAGAGCAGCTTGTAGCTTAGGTGTTGGAGACAGACAGTTGGAGCCAGGTGTGCCCTCAGTTGCTGCTGTCTTAAATTGGCTGAAAGTATCTGCACGTTGAGTGTTTGGATATATTTGGGAATTGTCTGAGTCCTCCGTCCTGGCTCCTGACCACTGTTTGAATTGGGACAGTGGGAACAATGACAAAGGACATGAAGGCCATGTTGGGGATGGGTTTGGAACCTGTGGCCACAGGACCATTCTAGTAGAACTTCAAAGTCAATGGGGACATTGCTGTCACTGGGATTTAGAGAGTGCTGAACTTTACAGGTTCATTGTCATCTCTACTCACCATTAAAATCATCCAGACACCCAGAATCACCACCACTGCACCCAGAATCTCCACCACTGCACCCAGAATCACCACCACTGCACCCAGAATCTCCACCACTGCACCCAGAATCACCACCACTGCACCCAGAATCACCACCACTGCACCCAGAATCTCCACCACTGCACCCAGAATCACCACCACTGCACCCAGAATCACCAGCAGTGCACCCAGAATCTCCACCACTGCACCCAGAATCACCAGCAGTGCACCCAGAATCACCACCACTGCACCCAGAATCACCACCACTGCACCCAGAATCACCAGCACTGCACCCAGAATCATCACCACTGCACCCAGAATCACCAGCAGTGCACCCAGAATCACCACCACTGCACCCAGAATCTCCACCACTGCACCCAGAATCACCACCACTGCACCCAGAATCACCAGCAGTGCACCCAGAATCACCAGCAGTGCACCCAGAATCACCAGCAGTGCACCCAGAATCTCCACCACTGCACCCAGAATCACCACCACTGCACCCAGAATCTCCACCACTGCACCCAGAATCTCCACCACTGCACCCAGAATCTCCACCACTGCACCCAGAATCTCCACCACTGCACCCAGAATCACCAGCAGTGCACCCAGAATCTCCACCACTGCACCCAGAATCTCCACCACTGTACCCAGAATCTCCACCACTGCACCCAGAATCACCACCAGTACACCCACAGACTGAGGGCAGGGGTCGAGGGTATGTAACACTAGCCCATTGTTTGGGTTGAGGTGTTTTGGGAGATCACTGCAGGCTGTATGAAATCCATCTGGAATTGGGTGCTTGTGGATGAAGAGAGGGGTCAAACTGTCTGAAATATAAGTTACTATGGTCACAATTGTGACATCCAGTGAGGTTGGGCAGGTCACCAATGGCTGCACAGGTCACTGTATGAAGCTACTTCAATGTCAGCCCAAACCATTGAAACTTAGTCCATTGTTATTAGGGGTAAAGCTTTCTGTTGGCAACAATATGGCTAAATCTTCTTACTCTGTGCCTCTTTGTACATTTTATACTGTGCGTCTAACTCTGTACCTCTTACCGTGCTGTTCCTTCTCACTTCTTACCCAACTCTTCTTTCGCTGCACATCTTACTCTGCTGTGCTTTCTACACCGCTTACTCTGCTCGCCTTACTCTGCTCGCCTTACTCTGCTCCTCTTACTCTGCTCGCCTTACTCTGCTCCTCTTACTCTGCACGCCTTACTCTGCTCCTCTTACTCTGCTCGCCTTACTCTGCTCCTCTTACTCTGCTCGCCTTACTCTGCTCCTCTTACTCTGCTCGCCTTACTCTGCTCCTCTTACTCTGCTCGCCTTACTCTGCTCCTCTTACTCTGCACGCCTTACTCTGCTCCTCTTACTCTGCTCGCCTTACTCTGCTCCTCTTACTCTGCTCGCCTTACTCTGCTCCTCTTACTCTGCACGCCTTACTCTGCTCCTCTTACTCTGCTCGCCTTACTCTGCTCCTCTTACTCTGCTCGCCTTACTCTGCTCCTCTTACTCTGCTCGCCTTACTCTGCTCCTCTTACTCTGCTCGCCTTACTCTGCTCCTCTTACTCTGCTCATCTCTGTCTGCGACTCTAACTTGGCAACATTTAACTAGTGTACTTCAGGAGCAATTTATGAGACGTTTAATGTATTTTGTCCCTTTCAGTGATTCCCCTCTACATCTCAGCTTAGGTTAAAATCTCAGTGCACAGCAAGGGAAATTGATGCTGTGTGCCAGCACCCCCCGGTACCTCCCACATTGCCCCAAGTACCCACTCAGATCCACCATTCACTTCCACCCACTTAGAACTGTTGACTTTATGGAATAGACTCACCAGTACAGAAAGTGCTAAGTTCACTGGAGCACCGTGCCAATGGAAGACCAACTGGCAACAGGAGTCTCCCTGAAAAATGAAGAACAAAGGAACAGGAGGAGTCTGTTAAGCCTCTTGAGCCTGTTCCACCATTCAATTAGATCATGGCTGATCTGTACCTTTTGCTCCATATTCCTTGATACCCTTAGCTAACAAAGATCTCAGTCTTGAAAGCTCCAATTGACCCCCAGAAATCGCAGCCTTTTGGGGGAGAGAGTTCCAGATTTCCACTGCCCTTTGTCTGAATGGCCTAGCTCTAATTTTAAGATTATGCTTCCTTGTTCTGAATTTCCCCACCAGAGGAAATAATTTTTCTTTATCTACCCTATCATATCCCATTATCATATAAAACACTTTGATTAGATCACCCCTTAACCCTTTATACTGACGGGACTAGAAGCCAGGTTCATGCCACCTGTCCTCAAATTCAGCCAGCGTGTTTCAGTTTGTAACTTGCCTCTGTTTGGATTGCACGGATCACTAGCAGGACGCGACAGAGATGTATTTTGAGCAGCCCAGACATAAACATGGTGCTGAAAAGCCAACCATGAGTCTATCAGAGAGCTAAATGATCTGGCAACATGATGCAACAGAGAATGATGTGATATTTACTCGGCAGCAGACGTCTGCTCGCTGTCTCCCAGACCATTCCGTACTGAGTACGTGGGCAACAGTCAGTCTGTCTCCTTAGCAAAAACCCAGCTGTCACAACAGTGTTAACAGAATTCCATATGGTTTGTTTCTGTGACATGTTTAAATGAAACTGAGAACATAGGACAGGAAATGGGCCCTTCCAGCCATCCCACTCACTCCACCTCCTAGGTCCATGACCACAACCTCATCAAGCCACTTCCATCTCCGTCGGGCCTTGGTGCCAAGTTGGCAGCCCTCCGTCCACCCTGCACCAGGACTCTGTACATTTAGAGGTTGGAGGTCACCAGGGTGTATGGGGCTGGGGGGATATTTAAGGTCATCCAGTGATTGAAGAGATGGTAACAATGGCCACCTGCAGCTTACTTAGGGAGTGAGGGAGAATGTCTTAGAGTCCGATCCACTGACCCACCACTGTCCCAGAGTGTGAAAGGACAGTGTCTGACCCACTGTCCCAGAGTGTGAAAGGACAGTGTCTGACCCACTGTCCCAGAGTGTGAAAGGACAGTGTCTGACCCACTGTCCCAGAGTGTGAAAGGACAGTGTCTGACCCACTGTCCCAGAGTGTGAAAGGACAGTGTCTGACCCACTGTCCCAGAGTGTGAAAGGACAGTGTCTGACCCACTGTCCCACCCAATGTCCTTTAATTTAATTTTTTGAATCGGAAAAGAACATTTACTACTTCCTGGGCAGGTTGTGACTGGGAGTCGAGGTCTTCACCTTTGCCTGTGGTGGAGAGCCAGATCCTTTGCATTTGATGACAGGACAGGAGATTATACAACTACTTCCTGTTGTTAAATTTCGGGAATTGAAGGATGATCCTCACAATTTTTGACAAATTACTGTCACCTGTTCTTTTGGCAAAGGCAGACATTCTGTTTGTAACCATGACTCAACTTCCCGTTCTCCATTGCATCAGTGCCATTGAATAGAAACCATGCATTGGTTGGATTAAGGCAGATATCGTTCCTGCACCGTGGCTGTGCTGGAGTCCATCTGCATTGATCACCTTTGGGACCAGTTTCATTTAATGTGAACAGTCAACAGGTCTTATGTCTGAACCATTAAAGGGATATGAACCATGAGGCGATTCCTGCTCACTGTTATCCACTGAGCAAAGGACAGATCAGGATTGTGCAATCATTACGACAACCCTGGTGCTGAAGGGTTTTAAGGGCATAATATCGTACAGAATACAGCAAAAGCCGTGGCAGACTAACACCCCTCCTTTCTTTTGGGTTATGCCATTGCTTTGGTGACAATCTTCACTTCCTAACTCTTCTGCTATTTCTTACAATAAGGCAAAAAACACCCGCATTCTACTGTCACTGCAGATTGCAGTAACTGACTACAGGCAGGTGGTCTCTGTACAGGGGGTCTCTCTCTGTACAGGGGTCTCTCTGTGCGGGGGATCTCTGTACAGGGGGTCTCTGTACAGGGGTCTCTGTACAGGGGTCTCTCTGTACAGGGGATCTCTGTATAGGGGGTCTCTCTGTAGAAGGGGGTCTCTGTACAGGGGGTCTCTCTGAATAGAGGGTCTCTGTATAGGGGTCCCTCTGTACAGGGGGGGTCTCTCTGTACAGGGGTCTCTCTCTACAGGGGGTCTCTGTATAGGGGGTTGGGGGGTCTCTGTACAGGGGGTCTCTCTGAATAGGGGGCCTCTGTACAGGGGGTCTCTGTATAGGGTTCTCTCTGTACGGGTAGTCTCTGAATAGGGGGTCTCTGTATAAGGGTTGTCTCTGTACAGGGGGTCTCTGTGTTGGGGTTGTCTCTGTACAGGGGGTCTCTGTGTTGGGGTTGTCTCTGTACAGGGGGTCTCTTTGTACAGGGGTTCTCTCTGAATAGGGGGTCTTGTATAGGGGTTCTCTCTGTACAGGGGGTCTCTCTGTACAGGGGTTCTCTGTACAGGGGGTCTCTCTGAATAGGGGGTCTTGTATAGGGGTTCTCTCTGTACAGGGGGTCCTCTCTGTACAGGTGGTTCTAGTACATTTCATCTGTGACTGGTTTTACCATTGCCTTGTGGTTAGTGAGATCAAAGAGAAAAGACTTTGTGGTTGCTGACCTCCTGACCTTAAGCACAATGGTAATTCATGTTTCATTGGCCTCTAATTACAGCTTGTTTAGGCCAAGTGAGTGGATCATGTCTCAGCTTTAAACACGAAGAACCCAACCCACTGACTAATTGATACTGTGTGTTTTGCATATACCCGATCGGTTGGTGCCACACAAAAGAATTCCAAAGATTTCGTCTCTCATGACAGGACAGGTGGAGCACAGCACAGCCCATAATCTACGTCTGTGTCTCCTATTGAGCTCAGTGTTCCCTGATTCTTGTTATCTGCCTCTGTGATGACGGTGGCATCACATCAAGCTCGGCTTTCGCTTGTCTTCAACTTTTGATCTCCTGTGCTTTGCACGGAGGTTCTACAGTACGTTATACAAAAACTTTATTCTTTTGCAACAATTCAACAATAATGGACGTCTGCGTCGATGCGATTGGCAAGTTAACAAAAGCCCATCTTGGCACACACAAAACTCAGAAAATCCATTATCGGTATTTGATCTCACTTTGTTGATTGTTATCTTTCTGTTTCATGTCTTTGTGACCTGTAATTTAAAGTATAGTTCACCTCCAAACCCCTCCATGTCGAGCTGTTGTTTCGCTCTCCTGCTGTACTCTAGCTCCCCCGTCCCCCCACACCTCCTCTCTAACAATCTGAGGCCAGATACCCACACCGGGTGGTACAGTCTGTCCTGTTGCTCTGCTATCCAATCCCATTCTCTTTTATAGTATGGATTAGAGGGACCAACATCCCCTGCACATCACTAACATCATCAACTGAGCATCATATTCAACCTTCAGAAATTACAGCACAGAACGAGGCCATTCGGCCCATTATGCTTGTGACAGTGCTAGCTCATCATCTGGAGCTGTCCACTAGAATTCCAACACATTGATAGCGTTTTGAAAAACTGGGGCCGAATGGCATATGTTTGTATTGTAATATCTACGTTGTGGATTTAAGGCCCACTCCAGGACTTCAGCACATAATCGGAGTTGACGCTTCAGTCCAGTACCAAGGGAGTGTAACTCACCAAGAGGTTGAATGATCCACTGGTAGGTTCACATCCTCCAGACCAGGTCTTCTTGGCTTCATTCACCCATTAATGTCAGGTGGAAGTCAGAAGCAAAAGCCACCTTCTGAAACCAGGCCTACTAGAACCAGGTTTCCATCTTTATATAGAACTTACAACACGGACACAGGCCATTCGGCCCAACTTGAGCATGTTGGTGCTTATCCTCACACGTGCAGAATCCTAATCCTTGTGCCCGCCCTGTTCCCAGATCCCTTCATTCCCCTTTCCTTCAACCACCTATCTAACCTATTCTTTAATGTTGACACTGTCTCTGCTTCAATCACATGGATCTTTCTAAACCTCAGCTTTGCATTTATACACAGCACAACCTATTTATTTATATTTTAACACACAAAGCTAGTTCTACCTCCATCTATCTTTATACAGTGACAGTGACAAGGATCTTTCCACAATGGACCTTACAGAGCTGTATAAGCTACTAAGTAGAATAGAAAAGGTTAATTCTGAGTCACTATTTCAAGTTAAAACACAAAGGCCCAGATATCTGAGTGAATTCCATCCCTGTGCCTGAATGTTGAGGCCCGAGGTGCACCTGATTTTGGGCCTTGGCGAGCTGGCGCACAGGGGTGATGGGTGACCCCGCAATCAAAGCCTGGAAAACTGTGCCAGTAAGAGAGGCCCCTTCTCTTACTGATGTGTGTCTCTGATTCTCGGGGTTGTTGCTCAGACTGAGACTCCAGCCCACTGCAGGCTGAATCTGCTGGAAGGTTTCTGTGTGTTGGACTGCAGATCAATAAGCCTTCAGAGGTCGACCCTGGCACTCAGCCTGCTCTGAGAGGCTGTCCCTCATTAAGGCCTCAGTCAATGAAGTGCTCCCTGTCTTGTACAAAAGTGGAGGAAGGTGGGATCCACCCCCAGGTCAGGGAAACACCAAAGTTTGTTTCATTCCACATTCACCTCAAGCCAGAACACAGCGGTGCACAGTATTAGTTCGAAAATCGTTTTTATTTTCATTTTAACCATCTCAGGATAATATCTGGGCAAATAGCAACATTTTCCATGTCTGGAATCCTGCAGCCCCCAGTCTACTAAAGATACACTGCCTCTATTGTTGGCTATTATAGAAACATAGGAATTGCTGGACGATAAAAGATCGCAGTCCAGCTCGTTCGCCATCTACCATCCGGGTAGTCGCTGATACAACGATAATGGATTGTTGACTGATCACAGCGATCAATCTCCATCAATCAGTCTCCAACAGACCCAAACATGAGGTGAGAAAACTCCCAGTGGTCGAGAGCTTTGGGAATCAGGTCCAAAGTCACCTGTTCCTCCCGAGCCTGTTACACTCACCACGTCATGTCTCAAATTACTCATATACTGTCTCCCAAAATGTTACCTTCTGAAAGAAATCGATCAGATTTGTATTTGAATGAATCGACACTAACTGCTCCCACTGTCTCCCTCGGTTCAGTCGTACAGTATGTATCTCACATTCTCTAATACACCAGGGGAGAATTGCTCAGCTCAGCGTGTGCAGCAATGCAAACAGTTCAAAGCACAAATCATTCAAAGTGCAGTATTGGGGGGGGAGGGAAATTGGACCAAGTTACACCTGTTTTATGGGCGTAAAACAGGCGCACCGAGGGCTAACGGCCAATTTCAGGGACCAACCTCCAGCGCCTTAAGGACGCCTGAAAAATGTCCAACCCAATAGTGGGTCTACAACATAAAACTGCGATCAATTCAGGATCAATGTGGGAAACACGTTCAGTCCCTGCCCTGGGAGTGTTTGATGGGACAGTGTAGAGGGAGCTTTACTCTGTATCTAACCCGTGCTGTACCTGCCCTGGGAGTGTTTGATGGGACAGTGTAGAGGGAGCTTTACTCTGTATCTAACCCGTGCTGTACCTGCCCTGGGAGTGTTTGATGGGACAGTGTAGAGGGAGCTTTACTGTGTATCTAACCCGTGCTGTACCTGCCCTGGGAGTGTTTGATGGGACAGTGTAGAGGGAGCTTTACTCTGTATGTGACCTGCGACTTTTTGCCCTCAATAATGGAATCAATGTATTCCATTCCCAGCGTGAATATCCTTCACTTTGACAAACAGAAAAATCAATCCCTCCGCTGAAGTCCGTGGGATATGTGCGATGTTTTGATTCCGCATCAACTTACGTTTATTGTTGAAGCAGAACTCGCGGGCACTAATTTGCTTGTCGCACATTTCTCCCTCCCTTCTTGCCATGCATGGCCGTTAATTTCCCCTTCCAGGTCCAGAACTTTCGAGCTGCCAACTAGTTGGGAGGAAGTCCATTGTTGTGGAGAGAAAGATTGTGGGAAGGTGTCTGTCACTCGGAGATGATGTCACATTACCATGGAAACTAGAAACATCAGCACAGAAAGGAATTTATAAATCAGAAGCTCTCAGAAAGAGAAGCATTTCACAAAGAATTAAACTGGAGAGAGGTTTGTTGTTTGTTAGAGGCCTTCCTGAAACCTGGGGAGAGAAGAAAATTGAACATTAAACATAAATGAATCCTGAGAATTAAATGTTCGTTCATTATTTGGCAAACAGTGTGACATCATCACCAGGGGACTAAGCTACTGATGGCCGCTGTGCAGCAGTGAATTGCTGCTCTTGGCGGGTGCGGGGATTAATTATTGCTCTTCAGGTGGGTGCGGGGATTAATTATTGCTCTTGGCGGGTGCGAGGATTAATTATTGCTCTTCAGGTGGGTGCGAGGATTAATGATTGCTCTTGGCGGGTGCGGGGATTAATTATTGCTCTTGGCGGGTGCGGGGATTAATTATTGCTCTTCAGGTGGGTGCGGGGATTAATTATTGCTCTTCAGGTGGGTGCGGGGATTAATTATTGCTCTTCAGGTGGGTGCGGGGATTAATTATTGCTCTTCAGGTGGGTGCGGGGATTAATTATTGCTCTTCAGGTGGGTGCGGGGATTAATTATTGCTCTTCAGGTGGGTGCGGGGATTAATTATTGCTCTTCAGGTGGGTGCGGGGATTAATTATTGCTCTTCAGGTGGGTGCGGGGATTAATGATTGCTCTTCAGGTGGGTGCGGGGATTAATGATTGCTCTTGGTGGGTACAGGGATTAATCATTGCTCTGCTCTTGGGTGTAGGGATTATTGCTCTGCTCTTAGTGGGTGTGGGGATTAATTATTGCTCTGCTCTGAGGTGCGGGGATTAATTATTACTCTGCTCTTAGTGGGTGCAGGGATTAATCATTGCTCTGCTCTAAGTGGGTGTGGGGATTAATTATTGCTCTGCTCTGAGGTGCAGAGATTAATTATTACTCTGCTCTTGGGTACGGGGATTAATTATTACTCTGCTCTCGGGTGCGGGGATTAATTATTACTCTGCTCTTGGTGGGTGTGGGGATTAATCATTGCTCTGCTCTTCAGGCGGGATGTGTGTTCTGTGTTTTGAATACAAGTTATTTTTAGCTGGAGATTTCTTTTTCCAGAGGCAGATTCAATGCAGAAACAAGGACGCTCCATTAAACAGGCAGCTCAGTGTTTCACCAAAATACATTCTTGTAATATCAGATCAAAAGCAAAATAGTGAGGATGCTGGAAATCTGAAATAAAAACAGAAAATGCTGGAAATGCTCAGCAGGTCAGGCAGTATCTGTAGAGAGAGAAACAGAGTTAATGTTTCAGAGTTAACGCGAAAGGTCATTGACCTGAAACATTGGGCCCGATATTACCAGGGCGGCGGGTTCGCGGAGGGTGGGGGTGATTGGGTGCGTGCGAAACGCGCCCGGTGAAATCAGTCTGCCCCGAACGCAATCGCAGGCTGATTGGATCCATTTACCTCCTGTTCCGGGTTCCCCGCTGCTGATCTGCGCGTCGGGCGGGCTGCGCATGCGCAGTAAGGTCTGTCAGCTGGAGGAGCTCTATTTTAAGGGGCAGTCCTCCACTGACTGATGCTGCAAGAAATAGGAAAAATTACAGCATGGAGCAGCCCAGGGGGAAGGCTGCTCCCAGTTTACTGATGCCTCACTCCAGGTATCATTGGATGGGGTGAGGAGGAGGAGGGGGAGGTCAGAGATCTTCCCCCCGGCGGGCGGGAGGAAGCGGCCTGCCTCTGCCACCAGGAAGGCCTGGCTCGAGGTGGCAGAGGAGGTCACCTGCACCACCAACATATCGCCCACCCGCATACAGTGCAGGAGGCGCTCCAATGACCTCAGTAGGTCAGCCAAAGTGAGTACACTTACTCATTCCCCTACACTTCGTCTGCCACATCACTGCCCCCACCCCACATCTCCTTCTGCACTGCCAACACTGCTCTGTCACATCACCCCTCACACCCACTCAAACCTCATCCTCATCTTACCTGCACTTACTCACCTCGCCAGTACTCATCCCGCCACTACCACTCAACCCAATCCTCATACAATCTCATGGCTCTATCTCATACTCACCTCCTCATGCATCTCTTTCACAGTCAGCCTCACTCAACCTGCCACTACCTGTGCTGCAGCCACAGGGCATGCATCACATATGTGCAGTAGACAGCGTAAGGCAAACGTGTCGTGAGCATGAAGGGGATGCACAAGGGTGTTTGAGGGTTTGTCATGGTTTTTACTTATATTTAATTTCTGACCAACTCACATTACATATTATATTGGCACCACTACTGCCACATCTTTGCGAATCTTGTCTGGTTTGTGCAATAATGCCCTTTCCTGAGGATCACAATGAAGACCCACAACTGATGCCACCCATTGTGTCACTGCAGAGTGGGTGTAGGTGTATTTGCAGGGCTCTTTTGTGCAGACGACTGAGAGACGTCGGCGATGTACCCGGTGGCACCCTGGAAGGATGCGAAGGAGAAGTTGTTGAGGGCAGTGGTGACTTTGACAGCGACAGGTAAGAAGATGGTGCTCGGGCCAGCCGGGAGCAGCTCGGCATGAAGGAGGCTGCAGATGTCCACGACTACATGTCGAGTGACTCTGAGCCTCCGTGTGCACTGCTGCTCAGAGAGGTCTAGGAAGCTGAGCCTCGGTCTGTGGACCCTGTGGCGAGGGTAGTGCCCTCTGTGACGCATCTCTCTCTGCAGTTGCCCTCCCTCCTGCTGTGCAGGTGGATGTGTCACAGCACTGTGTTGTGGAGCTCCACATGTCAGAGGTGGACGGTGTGGATGGCGAGGCTGGTGATGCTGTTTGCCCTCCGAGGAGGTCATGACTGCAGCTACGGCGGCCCCCATCCGGAAGATGTACATCTGAGGGGGTCCGCAAGGTAGGTACATGTGTCTGGACACCGGGGTAAGTGTGCAAGTTGGTGAATTTTGTTGTTAAGAGGAGGGTGGTGGAGGCCAAACTTTGTCCAAAGTGACAGAGCGGCCTCCTGCAATGAGTGAGGGTCTCCCCCCCACCTGTCAAATGGACCTTTGCAGCTGCCGCAGGCTGATGGCTGCAACACGTCCATTTGAACTGGGAGAGTTTCCCCCAGTACGGGAAACAGTCCCAGTTGTTTGTAAAATCCCAACCCTCTTAAAATATCTCGTTAATCAGGTCTGTAAACGACCTGAAATACCAAAATAAATACCTTAAGTGGCACCCCGCCGGCTTTAATTGCCGGTGGGAGTCCCACATGCGGGGGCTGCGCGCGCATGTCAGCGCGTCTGTGGGAAACCCGGAAGTGGGCGGGTTGGAGCCGGGCTCCGGACCCGCCCCGGGAATCCCTGATTTTCAGAATCCCCCCAGCCAGGAACGCACCCGATCGCAGGTGCTAAAATCAACCCCATTAACTCTGTTTCTTTAGCCACAGACGCTGCCTGACTTGCTGAGTATTTCCAACATTTTCTGTTCTTACTTCTAATATCAGACTTTGGACAACAGGATGAGGAGGGATTGGGAGAGCAGAGGGAACAAGGTCAGGGAGAAAAAGGAAGAGCAGATTATCTTCTGGTGCTGATTGCAGATACTTTAATGCACAGAATGTTAACTTAAGGATGGGTTAACCCTCAATAAAACTCATCACTTGGAAAGGCCACGAAGCCTTGACACAGAGACTGACCCCCATCGAGGCCCAGTGAGTGCTCGCCATTAGCAGGATTCCTGCCAGTCTATGTACTGGACCCCTGGACCCCTGTGTAGGGTGCCCCTCGTGCTGCCCCCCCTGCGCTTTGGCTTGGTAGTGCATAGTGCATCCTCCTCATTGGCTGCCGTGCTGGTTTGGGTGCCAGGAAAGCTAATTTCCAGCCCAATGTCTTTTCGCCCAGGTGTCTGCAGACATTCCCTTGTTAACATTTCACCAGGTGCAGCAATCTCTTCACTTCTCACCAAAACATTGCAGTAAATGAGGTCTGGGACAGTGGAATGGTCGGAGAGGAGGTGAACCCGTGAAGGGGCCTCTTGTGCCAACTAAGGGTCTCGTTCATTTCTCCTTTCGCACTACGTGGTCCTAGATTTTCCTCACCACCAATCACCCTCATACCTTACACGTGCTCACTCCTGTTTCCTTCCTTCACTGCTGCCAATAACCCCATCCTCCTCTCAACTCCTCTGAACTGTTGAACCTGCACCTCCTCTCAGCAAACCATCTCAATTCACACTGCAGCCACTTTCCACAAACGCATGACGCCCACACTCCAATTACATGTGTCTGATTCTTACTTTGGCCATACGCAGATAAAGCAGGAGAAGAGAGTGCAGAATATCAGGGAGTGGGCCAGGACTTGTGGAGGTCTCCTGGAGTTTTTGGTAGTGACCGGGGCGGAGGAGGAAGCACTGGAGATAAGTCTCACAGCACAAGTGAGCAGGAGCAGATAGTGATGGCAGGGACAGCAGTCTGCCTCGATTGTGCGCCTTCCAGGGGTGCAGCCCTGGTCAGGAGCAGGATCCTCACTCAAATCCCGTCTTGCATACTCAATGAGGCCCCCTCGAGTAGAGTGCAATCAAATGCCACCAGGATCATGTGGGCAGGCAGAAGTCCTGCTCCACCATTTTTCCAATGATCGCAGGAAAATCAAGCCTTATGTGGTGGCAGGTTATTCCATTTTGGGATTTCATAACTGAGCCCAATCCTATTCCCACCTGACGTCTACGCACGCACTTTACAGCAGGGGGCCATCCGATAGTGATCAGGAATCATGGCTGAACTTTGCCCTCCCTAACCCAGGAGAGAAGAGGTTAATTGGACACCCTAATGTTACCCTGGTTGGCATCATGTGGTTTAAAACTGCAGGTTACAGACACCCAGGGAACAAATATTTTGTGTAGAGATGTCCCAACGTCACAGCACTGATGTCAGTAACTTCAATGGTATATGTACAGACTCCTCTCCCCTCAGCCAGGAACTGACTATTTCAGTACTGAGGGAGTGCAGCACTGTCGGAGGGTCAGTACTGAGGGAGCGCTGCACTGTCGGAGGGTCAGTACTGAGGGAATGCAGCACTGTCGGAGGGTCAGTACTGAGGGAGTGCAGCACTGTCGGAGGGTCAGTACTGAGGGAGCGCTGCACTGTCGGAGGGTCAGTACTGAGGGAATGCAGCACTGTCGGAGGGTCAGTACTGAAGGAGTGCTGCACTGCTGGAGGTGCTGTCTTTCAGATGAGACGTTAAACCGAGGCTCCCTCTGCCCTCTCAGATGGACATAAAAGATCCACAGCACTATTTTGAAGAAGAGCAGGGGAGTTCTCCTCGGTGTCTTGGCCAATATTTATCCCTCAACCAACACTGAAAACAGATTATCTGGTCATTATCACATTGTTGTTTGTGGGATCTTGCTGTGCGCAAATTGGCTGCTATGTTTCCGACATTACAACAGTGACTATACTTCAAAAGTACTTCATTGGCTAAGAAGCGCTTTGGGACGTCCTGAGGTTGTGAAAGGCCTATATAAATGCAAGGTCTTTCTTCTTTCTATTTATGTTAACTCCTCCTAAATTGGAGCTGAAATGGTTACTAACACAGTCGGCACACATTCCACATCCTTGCCTCGGGGAATCGTTAATCCATATTATTAAACACTAAACTCCTGGCAGAGGACCTGGGAATACCAGGCGTGTGAGTGACACACTGATGAGCAGAGCAGGCGCCAAGGTGCCCATCCTCCAGTGTTGTGCCGTCTCTAAGCAATAAAACATTTAGTCACTGTTAAGTCGATAATATGACTGTATTATATTATTATACAATCTACACGCAGCCACTGATTAAGGGCTTCCCAGCAGACAATGATCAGAATGCAAACAGGGACCTCATTTCATTTCTAGTCTTTACACAAGACAATTGATGATTTCCTTACTGAAATTTTTCAGTTTTTCTGAAGAGACTCAACTCGGATCCAAAGTTTCTGTATAATGATTTTCAGTCACATTTCCTCTTTGGGTTCTCTTCTGTTCTCAATGATTTGCTTCACATGCAGGAGAGGAGATGATGAATTCTTCGCTATTTCCATGACAGTGTTGCCCTGTCACCAGCTGCCACGGAGTCTCCAGCCATCAGCAACGAGATGTTCTATTCTTTTCTTCTTCCTCTCATCACCTGGAGCAGCGGAGATTAAGAGGAAATCTGACAGAGGGGTTCAAATTAAGAAATGGTTTTGATAACATAAAGCAGCAAAAACTATTTCCAGTTGCTGGTGAGTCAGTGAAGAGAGATGTGAGGAGGAACAAGTCGATAACCAGGGGACACAGATTTAAGATAATTTGCAAAAGGACCAGAGGGGAAATGAGGAGAATCTTTTTACGCAGCGAGTTGTGGTGATCTGGAATGCGCTGCCTGAAAGGGCGGTGGAAGCAGATTCAATAATAACTTTCAAAAGGGAATTGGATAAATACTTGAAAAGGAGAAATTTGCCTGCAGAGGCACAGAGCCAGCTCAGGCATGATGGGCCAAATGGCCTCCGACTGTGCTGTAAGATTCTATGTACGGGGACAGTAACGGTCGGCTGTGGCCTGAATCTTGGCTGCGGTGCTGACATCTGGGATGGTGCTGGAGAGTAGCAGAGAGGAAAACCCTCCTCCAAGCGTCTGATGCAGCACCACCTCGACTACAGTAGTCGTCAAAGAGGAGGCTCAGTGCTGGCCTCAACCAAGACCTGCCCACAGACACATGGCTGCACATACAGCTTTCTCTCGCGACATCCTGGCCACCGTCCTTTAATCCACTGTCCCTTCAGCCTCGGCAAAGGTTGCTGATGGCTGGAGCTGCCTTTTAATGCTCTCCAGAATCTTTCCAAATTTTTGTCCCCTTCCTGTGACAATCCCTTTAATTGTCCCCATCCCTTGGAACTTAACTTGTGTGTAATTTTCCTCTCCCACCTGCGGTGTTATCCCCAGAACCAGTGGAGTTGTGAATAAATCTGCAAGACAGGATTGAGCAGAAAATTAAGTGCTAGGAGAACATGGAATATGGACAGATCGTGACACAAGGGTTAATGAAATTAGAACTGAGTTACATTTGAAGATGAAAGTCGCCCACTATAAGTCCAAACGTGTAGATCATAACCTGCAACACCTTTCTGATTTTGCATCAAACACTCCCAGGGCAGGTACAGCATGGGTTAGATACAGAGTAAAGCTCCCTCTACACTGTCCTATCAAACACTCCCAGGGCAGGTACAGCACGGGTTAGATACAGAGTAAAGCTCCCTCTACACTGTCCCATCAAACACTCCCAGGGTAGGTACAGCACGGGTTAGATACAGAGTAAAGCTCCCTCTACACTGTCCCATCAAACACTCCCAGGGCAGGTACAGGGTTAGATACAGAGTAAAGCTCCCTCTACACTGTCCCATCAAACACTCCCAGGGCAGGTACAGGGTTAGATACAGAGTAAAGCTCCCTCTACACTGTCCCATCAAACACTCCCAGGGCAGGTACAGGGTTAGATACAGAGTAAAGCTCCCTCTACACTGTCCCATCAGGATGTGCCTAAACCCAGATTTCGAAGAGTGGCTCCTACTGCGTCAGTGTGAGATTTCCATCAGGATTTTAATCCCTGCTGATATCCTAATTCATTCATTGTGCAGTCAGATATGGACAAGTATGTTAGAACCCAATATCCAGCTGCTGTCTGACGATTATAATCCTGGAAACTCCTTACCCCCCATAATATGATGACTGCATTATACATAAGGGACGTATCGGGAATTCCAGTTTTTGTAAATTGTGGGAAGTTTTTCTCACAGATTATATTATCACCTGAATCCTGGTTGATGTCACAGAGGAGAATGTTGCATAGAGGAAAGCAGACAGGCCTTCAGGAGAGGAGGGGTCCTGAACCCCGGGGAGAGTCAGCACCTTCAGGAGAGGAGGGGACCTGAACCCCGGGGAGAGTCAGCACCTTCAGGAGAGGGGGGGACCTGAACCCCGGGGAGAGTCAGCACCTTCAGGAGAGAAGCGGACCTCAATCCTAGCAGAGGCCGTGAGTGAAGGCCTTCTACATCCTCACTGAGAATGGGAGAAAATTAGGAGAATTACATGTCAAATTGATGCTGTCAAGCATCATTGTCATAAACGTGAGACAAGGGTTAGAAATTCATACATCGAGGTCCATTTTGTACCTTGAGGCTGGTGTGCCAGCTTAAGGAATCAAACGGGATGCAGAGGTACCAGAGAAAGGCAAAAATATAAGCTGTGCACCAGAACAGCAACACTCACCTCAGCCTGCTGTACTCAGACTGGTTTCCACTCCCTCCTGGCTGAGAATGACCAACCCAAGATAAGGAGATGGGTAGTGTAGGGAGCTGAGATGTCGAGCATGGATCTGATGACCTGGACTATTAACCTGGACGAGTACCTGGGAGCGGGTTCAGACTAGAAACATGCAGAGTCAATGCTGAGGCAGCCATGAGCTCATTTTAATTACACTTTGTTAAAAGGTGTTCCCAAGTTGTGTGACCACAATTTCTGAGCTGTGCCTTCGCCTGCCATCCACACAGAGTTTCTGTGGGCTATCTGTGGTTGGTAGTTGTACACTTTGGGAGGTAGCGAGCAAGTGTTGGTTTTGCTGAGAGTGCTGGGGCTGTTCAGATATCCCATGGGTAGATCAGACATTGTAATGGGGTTAGAGTGCGTGTTTTGGCCTCGTGATTGGCTGTTGTGCTAATTTTGCATTGCACTTGACTCAAGCTGGGCTTCCCTGGTGACTCAGTGGGTAACGGCCCTGCCCGGTGTGGTACTGGCCCACACATAGCAGCAAGCTCCTAGCTTTGATTTCCGAGTTAGCTGATCTCAGTTGAGGAAGGGTAATAGTGGCCCTCGGCACCAGGGGAAAGATCACAGGGACACAGGAATTGCTGGACGATAATAGTCCGCGGTCCATCTAGTTCACCTTCCACCATCCGGGTAGTCGCTGATACAACGATAATGGATTGTTGACTGATCACAGCGATCAATCTCCATCAATCAGTCTCCAACAGACCCAGACATGAGGTGAGGAAACTCCCAGTGGTCGAGAGCTTTGGGAATCAGGTCCAAAGTCACCTGTTCCTCCCGAGCCTGTTACACTCACCACGTCATGTCTCAAACTACTCATATACTGTCTCCTAAAATGTTATTTTCTGAAAGAAATCGATCAGATTTGTGTTTGAATGAATCGACACTAACTGCTCCCACTGTCTCCCCAGGGAGCCTGTCCCATTGGTTCACCACTCGCTCACTGAAATATTGCTCCTGATCACTATCCTTGACTCCGGCTCGAAAATGCGCCCGTTTATGGTTATTGAGTGGGGACAGCTGTGATGACCTCACTGTTGAATAGCCTGCTGACAATCCCTGTGCAGACTTGCAAGTGACAAATGGTTCCTTGGGCAAGGTGTGGAGACAGATGAGTAAAGATCCTTAATCTGCACATTTCAAAGAATTACTTGCAATTGATTTTCTTGAATTTTGTGGCTTGCATGGAATTACAAGTAATTGGAAGTCACAAAACCTCATTGTTCAGCCAGAGGTTTTGCCTCCTCCCATTAAATCAGTAGGTTGGAGCCTTTAAGTACATAAATCACTCTGCACACACTCGTCGACACGATGACTTGTATTGTGTGCACAATACAAACTAACTCTGCAGATTCCATATAAATAACATTGGAGTCACAGCACAGTAAACAGGGTCAGAAGGCCAACTGAGGGAATGGGCACTGAAACACACACCCAGGAACGAGCAGGACTGAGAGAAGCCTGGCTAATGAAGGACAGGAAAGAGGAGCCGGGGGACCAGGAACGAGTAGGCAGCAAGAGAAAGTCATGTCGAAGCTGTGGAGCAATGGAAGACTCGGCAATCTGCAGAGTTCATCAGCCAGCAGCAGAGACATTGAGACCAAATTCAATCCACCCCTCACTGATCGGATAAAAGTCTCTACTCTTATCAGTGGAAAATTAACTGCACTGAAAGAGGTTTGGGGCTCATTCAAACCAGTTTGTTGTGAGCATGGGCACTCAGTACAAAACTGGCAGAAATTGCAAGAGATTGGCTCTCTCACTCAGACATGGCACATCGGTGATGGCAGGAAATGCAAATGTGGAAACAGTGCAGAAGGCGGCAATAAAACTTAAACTAAAGCACAGTGATGGGGCAGTGTAGAGGGAGCTTTACTCTGTATCTAACCCGTGCTGTACCTGCCCTGGGAGTGTTTGATGGGACAGTGTAGAGGGAGCTTTACTCTGTATCTAACCCGTGCTGTACCTGCCCTGGGAGTGTTTGATGGGACAGTGTAGAGGGAGCTTTACTCTGTATCTAACCCGTGCTGTACCTGCCCTGGGAGTGTTTGATGGGACAGTGTAGAGGGAGCTTTACTCTCCATCTAACCCGTGCTGTACCTGCCCTGGGAGTGTTTGATGGGACAGTGTAGAGGGAGCTTTACTCTGTATCTAACCTGTGCTGTACCTGCCCTGGGAGTGTTTGATGGGACAGTGTAGAGGGAGCTTTACTCTGTATCTAACCCGTGCTGTACCTGCCCTGGGAGTGTTTGATGGGACAGTGTAGAGGGAGCTTTACGCT
The DNA here is from genome assembly GCF_035084215.1 of Heptranchias perlo. Lineage (NCBI taxonomy): Eukaryota > Metazoa > Chordata > Chondrichthyes > Hexanchiformes > Hexanchidae > Heptranchias > Heptranchias perlo. Next base: position 2,036,758 of record NC_090356.1, on the reverse strand, counting down.
GTATCTAACCCGTGCTGTACCTGCCCTGGGAGTGTTTGATGGGACAGTGCAGAGGGAGCTTTACTCTGTATCTAACCCGTGCTGTACCTGCCCTGGGAGTGTTTGATGGGACAGTGTAGAGGGAGCTTTACTCTGTATCTAACCCGTGCTGTACCTGCCCTGGGAGTGTTTGATGGGACAGTGTAGAGGGAGCTTTACTCTCTATCTAACCCGTGCTGTACCTGCCCTGGGAGTGTTTGATGGGACAGTGTAGAGGGAGCTTTACTCTCTATCTAACCCGTGCTGTACCTGCCCTGGGAGTGTTTGATGGGACAGTGTAGAGGGAGCTTTACTCTGTATCTAACCTGTGCTGTACCTGCCCTGGGAGTGTTTGATGGGACAGTGTAGAGGGAGCTTTACTCTGTATCTAACCCGTGCTGTACCTGCCCTGGGCGTGTTTGATGGGACAGTGTAGAGGGAGTTCTACTGACTCTTTAAATCCCCTTGACACCATTTCTAGCATTTTACCCAGAAGTGGTGTAAGGTGTATCATGATCTGCCCAAATATGGGCAGGAATATTATAATGAGGAGCAAATTATGGGACTACTTCACACAACATTGGAGAAGGTTCACTCGCCTGATTCCTGGGATGAGGGGGTTATCTTATGAGGAAAGGTTGGACAAGCTGGAGTTTCGAAGAATGAGAGGTGATCTTATTGAAACATATAAGATCCTGAGGGGACTAGAAGGGGTAGATGCTGAGAGGATGTTTCCCCTTGTGGGAGAGACTAGAACTCGGGGCCACAGCTTAAAATAAGGGGTCTCCCATTTAAGACGGAGATGAGGAGAAATTTTTTCTCTCAGAGGGTGGTGAGTCTGTGGAACTCCCTTCCCCAGAGAGCGGTGGAGGCAGGGTCAGTGAATATTATTAAGGCTGAGTTAGATAGATTCCTGATTAACAAGGGAGTCAAAGGTTACAGTAGGTAGATGGGAAAGTAGGGTTGAGATCACAATCAGATCAGCCATGATCTTATCAAATGGCAGAGCAGGCTCGAGGGGCCGAATGGCCTACTCCTGCTCTTAATTCGTATGTTTTTATGTAACATGGGGCTGAATTTTCTTGTGCCACAGTGGACAGAACCTTTAGAAAGATGTCAGCCTTATCGTAGAGGAGGGCTCCTGTTTCTAGGTCATGAGTTCAAGAGACTTGAGCACATAATCCAAGCTGACACTTCAGTACAGTACTGAGGGAGGGCTGCATTGTTGGAGGTGCTGTATTTCGGATAAGATGTTAAACCTAAGGCCCCATTTGCCTTTTCAGGTCGATGTAAAAGATCCCATGCACCAATTTGAAAAGGCAAGGAATCTTACAACACCAGGTTATAGTCCAACTGTTTTATTTGAAAATCACAAGCTTTCGGAGGCTTTCTCCTTCGTCAGGTGAAGTGTGGGATTCCTTGAATGTTACCGCATTTATAGTCAGAGAACAATACCTGGTGATTACAGATAATCTTTCCAACTGCCCGTTGTCAAGGCAATCAAAGCGTTCAGACAGAGAGATGTTACATACAGGACCACCGAATATACAAACGGCCAGAACAAAAGACGGAGAAAGAGAGAGAGAGAAACATCTGAAAGGAAGAGAAAGACAGAGAATGACCCGTTGTATTAAAAACAGATAACTTTTTTTCGCTGGTGGGGTTACGTGTAGCGTGACATGAACCCAAGATCCCGGTTGAGGCCGTCCTCATGGGTGCGGAACTTGGCTATCAATTTCTGCTCAACGATTTTGCGTTGTCGTGTGTCTCGAAGGCCGCCTTGGAGAACGCTTACCTGAAGATCGGTGGCTGAATGTCCTTGACTGCTGAAGTGTTCCCCGACTGGGAGGGAACCCTCCTGTCTGGCGATTGTTGCGCGGTGTCCGTTCATCCGTTGTCGCAGTGTCTGCATGGTCTCGCCAATGTACCATGCTCCGGGGCATCCTTTCCTGCAACGTATGAGGTAGACAATGTTGGCCGAGTCGCAGGAGTATGAACCATGTACCTGGTGGGTGGTGTCCTCTCGTGTGATGGTGGTATCTGTGTCGATGATCTGGCATGTCTTGCAGAGGTTGCCGTGGCAGGGTTGTGTGGTGTCATGGACGCTGTTCTCCTGAAAGCTGGGTAATTTGCTGCGAACGATGGTCTGTTTGAGGTTGGGTGGCTGTTTGAAGGCGAGTAGTGGAGGTGTGGGGATGGCCTTAGCGAGGTGTTCGTCATCATCGATGACATGTTGAAGGCTGCGGAGAACATGGCGCAGTTTCTCTGCTCTGGGGAAGTACTGGACGACGAAGGGTACTCTGTTGGTTGCGTCCCGTGTTTGTCTTCTGAGGAGGTCTATGCGATTTTTCGCTGTGGCCCGTCGGAACTGTCGAACGACGAGTCGAGCGTCATATCCCGTTCTTACGAGGGTGTCTTTCAGCGTCTGTAGGTGTCCATCGCGTTTGAAATTTGAAAAGGAGCAGAGGAGCAGGGCCAATATTTATCCCTCAACAAACATCACTAAAACAGATTATCTGTTTGTGGGATCTTGCTGTGTGCAAATTGGCTGCCAGGTTTCCTATATTACAACAGTGACTATGCTTCAAAAATACTTCATTGGCTGTAAGGCGCTTTGGGACGTTGTGAATGGTGCTGTACAAATTAAGTTTATTCTATTTTTTACCCCTGAATTATGAATGGAGCTCCAACAAATCCTATTGACATGTTTGTATCTCGAGTGCTGCTCTGGGACACCGAGCTGTTCAAAATCAGAAGCTGTGATTTCAGGAAATGCAGCAAGTGGAGCCTCTCCAGGCTGCTCCTCACCAGTTTCAGGTAGCGGGGGGGGACTGACACTGTCCGCTCCGTGGACAGTTAGCTGTGAGGTCCCCCCTCTTTCTCATGAACAGCTTCTTCACATTTACACGCCATTAAAGTGGGGACAGAGTTTTAAAAAATCGCCAGGGATTTCCCCGGGCATTCTGCTGATTGGCTGCTGTAACTTCGCCTGTATCCGGGGAATCCACTGACCTTCCACTGTCGGAGTTACAGTGATTGGTAGATTGCCTGAGGAAACTGCTGTGTTTGTTTAGTGTTCGGAGCATAAGGATTATTAGATCTAGTTTCACCTACTACCATCCTGGTCGTCGCAATGCACTAAACAGAACGTTTGGTGCCATTCAGACTTACAGTTTGAACATCCAGTTTATTCGTTTGTTATTCAGAGCCAGACTGACTTATTGTTCAGAACTCTCGCTGGGCTTTGGCTGGTTCATGCCGTGACCAGCTAAGCTTTTATCCCCAGTTCTGTGCTGAGTCAGCTGACCTCAGCCTGTGCTCCTGGGTCAGGGAGGGGTAGCTCCTGGAAAGGGTTGGGGCCAGTTTGGGCCAGGCTGCGAGGGTGACCAGTTTTAACAGCCTGCCGACACTCGCTGCCAAGGGCACATTCTTGGCTGAAGTACCAGAGGTGGAACCCGTACCCCAGCAAGTGTTAACACCTCGAACAGAGCAGGAGGGGAAGGAGATCGGTAAGTTACCCCCGGCAGTCGTGCCGATGCTTGGCACATCTGAAGAGAACAGACCGCATGGACTGCGTGCTGCAGGCAGGGCTTGCCAGCCGATTACTCTGGATCCACCTGCAACTCAGCACAGAAGAGGGTGAAAGTCAAAAGAAAGGTTACAGCAGGGCTGTGAAAAATAAGGGCCAGCTCTCTCTGTGCCTCCATCCACCAGCAGCACTGTCAGTCCATGGTTATTGTGCAAGATTCAATGCTGCTCTCGTGTTGCTGTTACCCCTTAACACTGGCTGGAAGGTGGGACTGACTGCCCGCAGCCAATTATTAGCAGCTTTAAATACAAAGCAGCGTTGGCTCGTGCAGCACACAATCAACTCTGACACACCTTCCCCAACACCCCACCCGCTAAGGAATGCAAAAGCAAGAATCACTTCAATGTATCAAATCTCGAAGCAGAAAAATGCTTCCAACTGCTGCCAAACAACAGGCCCTCCCCATTTTATAAAAGTAACCCCTTAGTCCAGGGACCAAAGGTGGCAACTTGGATCCTGCCTGCCAGCTCCTTTTCTCCGTCCCATGAAGCTCCTTTTCTCCGTCCCATGAAGCTCCTTTTCTCCGTCCCATGAAGCTCCTTTTCTCCGTCCCATGAAGCTCCTTTTCTCCGTCCCATGAAGCTCCTTTTCTCCGTCGCGTGAAGCTCCTGCCAGATCCGTGAGCTGCAGCTTTGTGTTTCATTTCCTTAGAGTTCCTGGGTCTGGAGGAATGGAAAAGGCTGCTCCTTGTTGGGAAGAGGTCCAGGACAGAAGGAGAGGTGAAAGGGAGGAAGTAGCAGAGGCACCTACACGGATGATCTCAATCTCACATTTGATTAATTAAGATGTCTTAATTGATAACTGAGTTATACAAACCAGGAAGGTTCCTGGTTCCATCCCTGGTCTATGCTGAGTTAGCTGATCTCAGCCAGACCGATGAATTTGCCTCAGTGCCCCTGGGTTAAGGAAAGGAAAAAGACCTGGGTTCCAGTTCCTGATCACAATCCAGTGATCTCTACTGGCAAGGGTCAATCTTGGCCATGATGTCCCCTGTGCTTGGATAGTCTATCAACCCTCACTGGATTGTTGTTGCTAATCCAGTGAAGAATGGATGTTTGGGTGAGGTACCAGAATGTGACCAGTACTGACGTCTGTGGGACCAGTATCCCAGCGAAAGGTCACACCTTCAGGTGAGCAAGAGGACAGAGAAGAAATTTGGAAATAATGAGGGAAAAACAGACCAGAATTACCATGGGAGGAAGTGGTCCTGATCCCTCAGGCTTGCCTGGTCACCTCCCAATTTGATTTCTACCATGCTCTCCTTGCCAGCCTCCCATGCTCCTGCTACATAAAATCCAATTTATCCAGAACTCTGCTTGCACTCTGCCCCAAATGGGTACGGTAGCATAGTGGTTATGTTACTGGGCTAGTAATCCAGAGGCCTGGACTAAAATCCAGAGTCACGAGTTCAAATCCCGCCACGGCAGCTGGCGAATTTAAATTCAATTAATTAAATTTTAAAAATCTGGAATTGAAATACTAGTATCAGTAATGATGGCCATGAAACTACCGGATTGTCATAAAAACCCATCTGGTTCACTAATGTCCTTTAGGGAAGGAAACCTGCCGTCCTTACCCGGTCTGGCCTATATGTGACTCCAGACCCACAGCAATGTGGTTGATTCTTAATTGCCCTCTTAGGGATGGGCAATAAATGCCGGCCTTGCCAGCGACGCCCACATCCCGTGAACGAATAAAAAAAAACTCCTCTCACCCTGACCACATGGACCACTCCTCTCACCCTGACCCACAGGGAGCACTCCTCTCACCCTGACCCACAGGGACCACTCCTCTCACCCTGACCCACAGGGAGCACTCCTCTCACCCTGACCACATGGACCACTCCTCTCACCCTGACCCACAGGGAGCACTCCTCTCACCCTGACCCACAGGGACCACTCCTCTCACCCTGACCCACAGGGAGCACTCCTCTCACCCTGACCACATGGAGCACTCCTCTCACCCTGACCCACATGGAGCACTCCACTCACCCTGACCTACAGGGAGCACTCCTCTCACCCTGACCACATGGACCACTCCTCTCACCCTGACCCACATGGACCACTCCTCTCACCCTGACCTACAGGGAGCACTCCTCTCAACCTGACCCACAGGGAGTACTCCTCTCACCCTGACCACATGGAGCACTCCACTCACCCTGACCTACAGGGAGCACTCCCCTCACCCTGACCACAGGGAGCACTCCTCTCACCCTGACCCACAGGGAGCACTCCTCTCACCCTGACCACATGGAGCACTCCTCTCACCCTGACCACAGGGAGCACTCCTCTCACCCTGACCCACAGGGAGCACTCCCCTCACCCTGACCCACAGGGAGCACTCCTCTCACCCTGACCACATGGAGCACTCCACTCACCCTGACCCACAGGGAGCACTCCCCTCACCCTGACCACAGGGAGCACTCCACTCACCCTGACCTACAGGGAGCACTCCCCTCACCCTGACCACAGGGAGCACTCCTCTCACCCTGACCCACAGGGAGCACTCCTCTCACCCTGACCACATGGAGCACTCCTCTCACCCTGACCACAGGGAGCACTCCTCTCACCCTGACCCACAGGGAGCACTCCCCTCACCCTGACCCACAGGGAGCACTCCTCTCACCCTGACCACATGGAGCACTCCACTCACCCTGACCCACAGGGAGCACTCCTCTCACCCTGACCACAGGGAGCACTCCTCTCACCCTGACCCACAGGGAGCACTCCTCTCACCCTGACCCACAGGGAGTACTCCTCTCACCCTGACCCACTGGGAGCACTCCTCTCACCCTGACCCCCCATTGGGCCCCAATCTCCCAGAAAATTGACTTCATGATCTTCATCCTCATCTTCAAATCCCACCATGCTTCGCTCCTCCTCACCTTCTCCAATCCTAGGTCCCAGTATGTTCCCCATGTTGTTCCTACTTTGCTGTCTCCCTCCCCATTTTACTCTGTGTCTCTAGTTCTACTGAGTTCCCCTTCATGTGCTCATTTGTCTCCACCAAACGCCCTACTCTACTGTGTCCTTCCTCCCCTGCTCCAGTCCCCCCCCCCTGCTCAATGTGACCCCCTCCCTCTGCTCGACTACCCTTCAGCTCCTGCACTCTGGAATTCTATCCCTAAACCCCTGCCCTGCCTCACTGCATTTCTCTCCACCCTCAGAACGCCCCCACATTGCTACCCCAGAGAGAGTGACCACCTCCCCCTAATACCTCCCCCTTCCTGCTCTGACTTTCCTTTTGTGACAGGCGTTACAAGAAGCCAACCTATTGCTTTGGGGTAGAGAAATCATTGGATTAATAATGAAATGTTTGTCATTTACAAATAAATCTGCTTGTCACTGTGCTGAGACGATCACTCCGTGAACCGCTCTCTGCCGGCGATCGCTCCGCGAACCGTTCTCTGCCGGCGATCGCTCCGCGAACCGCTCTCTGCCGGCGATCGCTCCGCGAACCGCTCTCTGCCGGCGATCGCTCCGCAAACCGCTCTCTGCCGGCGATCGCGCCGCGAACCGTTCTCTGCCGGCGATCGCTCCGCAAACCGCTCTCTGCCGGCGATCGCGCCGCAAACCGCTCTCTGCCGGCGATCGCGCCACGAACCGCTCTCTGCCGGCGATCGCGCCACGAACCGTTCTCTGCCGGCGATCGCTCCGCAAACCGCTCTCTGCCGGCGATCGCTCCGCAAACCGCTCTCTGCCGGCGATCGCGCCACGAACCGTTCTCTGCCGGCGATCGCTCCGTGAACCGTTCTCTGCCGGCGATCGCGCCGCGAACCGCTCTCTGCCGGTGATCGCGCCGCGAACCGCTCTCTGCCGGCGATAGCGCCGCGAACCTCTCTCTGCCGGCGATCGCTCCGTGAACCGCTCTCTGCCGGTGATCGCACCGTGAACCGTTCTCTGCCGGCGATCGCTCCGTGAACCGCTCTCTGCCGGGCCCTGTCATGTGACCTGCTCGGTTCATTCCGGATTGTGTATTTGTTTTTTTTCCGTTAAGGTTTTTTGAGGTTGCTGTGGTTCGACTGGCAATGAAAGGGAGGTTGTGTTCCAGCCAGGCCTTCAGCTGTCTACATTGCCTCTTTTTCAGTATTTACACACAAACAAACGTCCTGACAAAAACAGGTGCACATTTATCGGTGGAGAGACAGGAGTGATAAGGGCTGAGCAGTCAAGGCCGATTAACAGCAGACACCCCTGTATGTTGTTGTACAAGACAAAGGGAGTGGTGTGGCAGGTTCTCTGTCCTCGGCACGCTGCCAAATGTACATAACCCAGCGTTTCAGGTTGCTTGTATTTTGTTTCCCTGTGGCGTGCTCCTCGCCTGCAGATTGTAGGAGGCTGGGCCACGCGGGACTTGTTGTGTTCCAAAAAAACACTTGCGCAACAGGACCTCGAAGCAAAGCCACGGGTCATGCCTTGCTTCAGTTCCGGCCGTACTGGTATTACCAGATCAACAAAAGATGGGATTTTCTCTTTCTTTTTTTGTATTTGTCACTAAGCAACCAAGAGTTTGTCTTTTAACCCTTAGATTGCTGACCCCTCCTGCAGATTCTTCTTAAACTTTGCTCTGGGATTGTAAGTACGAGGCTCTGGGTCCTGTTTAGTCCCCAGTTTCAGTATTTATTTTTGGCAAAGTTTGGGGCATTTTTATTTTTTTTGTTGCAAAATCATTATTTTAAGAAGCCTGGAAATTATCGTCAGCTGTGGCTCAGTGGGTAGCAGTCTTGCCTCTGAGTCACAAGGTTGTGGGTTTAAGCCTCCCTTCAGAGACTGCAGCATGTAATCCCCTGTCTATCTCAAGAGCCATCTGTTTCACATCTGACTAGGGTTGCCAACCCTCCAGGATTGTTCTGAAGTCTCCAGGAATTAAAGATTAATCTCCTGGGCACTGTTGCGAGCAAAACCAGGAGAAAGATCATTGGGGAATTGTGTGTTTTTTTCATTTTCTTTGAACATTTTTGTTTATTAGTTGTAAATATATTGCAGATGGGGGAAAACAGAACAGGGCAGTTGGAGGTGGGAGGTCATGTGATGAAACCTCCAGGAAAACGTCCAACCAGAGGTGGCAACCTTAGATCCAACTGTCCATGGGTCATGCGTTGTGTTTACGAAATTAAATTATCAAGGAATATAAAAAGAAATAGTGAAGTATTCTACAGACAAATAAATAACAAAAAGACAACTCAGGGATAGGGCCACTGAGGGATGCATAAGATAAACTCACAGGTAATGACAGCGAAATGGCAGAAATATTATATAGTTACATCATCGCAGAATTTACCAGGGAGACTAACAAGATGGGCATGACATTAGAAGAAGGAATCCAAAAATATCTAAAGACATTTAAGATAGAAAGGGGGAAGATAATTGATAAACCAATCAAACTTAGAGAGGATAAAACCCCAGGTCCGGATGGATTACATCCGCGCATATTAAAAGAAGTTAGGGAAGAAATAGCAGAGGCACTATTACTTACATATGTGTAATACAAGGGAATAGTGCCAGAGGACAGGCGGACAGTTAATGTTATTCCTATATTTAAAAAGGGAGATAGAACAAATTCAGGGAATTATAGACCAATTAGCTTAACGTCAGTGGTAGGAAGGTACTGAGTTAGACGATCAGCCATTATCATTTTGAATGGCGGAGCAGGCCCGAAGGGCCGAATGGCCTACTCTAGCTCCTATTTTCTATGTTTCTATAGTGGAATCTTTACTCAAAGATGTAATAGAAAAACATCTAGAAACTGAAAATATAATAAAGAATAGTCAGCACAGATTTCAGAATGGGAAAGCCATGCTTGACCAATCTTATTGAATTCTTTGAAGAATTAACGGAGAGTAGCCAAGGGTAACGTAGTAGATGTAATATATTTGGATTTTCAAAAGGCCTTCGATGAGGTACCACATTGTAGACTCATGAATAAGGTCAGAGCATGTGGAGTCAGGGGACAAGTAGCAGAATGGATAGCAAGCTGGCTACAAAACAGAAAACAGAGAGTCGGGGTTAAAGGGAGTTACTCGGACTGGCGGAAGGTGGGACGTGATGGTCCACAGGGATCGGTGCTGGGAGCACTGTTGTTCACCATTTACATCAACGATTTGGACTCGGGAATCGGAAGTACAATTTCAAAATTTGCGGATGACACCAAATTGGGGAATGTAGTTAATACAAAGGGAGAATGCGTCAAAATACAAGAGGGCATTAATAAACTTCCAGAATGGGCGTGTAATTGGCAAATGAATTTCAATATAGATAAGTGTGAGGTGGTGCATTTTGGTAGGAAGAATAAGGGGGCCACATACTGCTTGGATAATCAGAGTCTAAATGGAGTAGAGGAACAGAGGAATCTGGGGGTACAGATACACAAATCACTAAAAGCAGCGATGCAGGTTAATAAGGTCATAAAAAAGCAAACCAAGCACTGGGGTTCATTCCTAGAGGGACAGAATTGAAAAGCAGAGAAGTTATGTTAAATTTGCATAAAATCTTGGTTAGATCACACTTGGAGCACTGTGAACAGTTCTTGTCTCCATATTATAAAAGGATATAGAGACACTGGAGAAGGTACAAAAAAGATTTACTAGGATGATACCAGAACTGAGAGGTCATACCTATCAGGAAAGATTGTACAGGCTGGGGCTCTTTTCTCTAGAAAAGAGAAGACTGAGGGATGACCTGATCGAGGTCTTTAAGATTATGAAAGGGTTTGATAGGACAGACGTGGAGAAGATGTTTCCACTTGTGGGGGAGACCAGAACTAGGGGCCATAAATATAAGATAGTCACTACTAAATCCAATAGGGAATTCAGGAGAAACTTCTTTACCCAGAGAGTGGTTAAAATGTGGAACTCGCTCCCACAAGGAGTAGTTGAGGTGAATAGTGTAGATACATTTAAGGGGAAGCTCGATAAACACATGAGGGAGAAACAAAAGAAAGGGTATCCTGATAGGGTGAGATGAAGAGAGGTGGGAGGAGGCTCATGTGGAGCATAAATGGTGGCATAGACCAGTTGGGCTGAATGGCCTGTTTCTGAGCTGTAGACCCGATGTAACCTGATGTTTATATCACATTTCCCATGAAACACTTGGCTAGCCTTACTCTTGCTGTAAGTATGTTAACCTCAGTTGGGTTCTGGGTGTAGTGATCTGAAGCCATTACTGGGACTGTCTGACACTCACCGTGGGATAACGTCAGGATCTCTGGCAGCTAGGCCTGTGCTCTGCGTACAGGGGGCGATTTCCCCGAAGGAACTGGTTTGGATTGGTTGCCGCAGCTCCAGAGCTGAGCGTGTAGTTAGGAAACTGCAGAGTTAGGGGGTGTAAAGTGAATGAGACCTCGAGGCCTGATGCCATAAATTTTAATTAGATGCTAATCAATAAGCAGATTCATACTGTCAGAGGTGTTCTGGGCTCAGACTGAATACGCTCAGGCAGTTTAAATGCTGGTCAGGAATAGCTGGCTTGAATTTCGATACGAAATTCCGAGGGAATCTGTTTCCCACACCAGGTATTCCAGTGCCCTGTCGGAGCGGACTACCAACTAGCACTGAATTCTGGGGAGCTTGTACTCTGGCTTCGCGTCTACCAGGAATGGACTACAATTGCCCCGAACTCCAGTAGAACCAGCAGAAAGATCCAGCGGTGAAAGGACTCTGCTCAAAGTCCAGTCCCAGAGGTGAGTGCAGGTGCACAAGTCTTTGAAGGTGGCAGGACAAGTTGAGAAGGCTGTTAAAAAAGCATACAGGATCCTGGGCTTTATTAATGGAGGCATAGAGTACAAAAGCAAGGAAGTTATGCTAAACTTTTGTAAAACGCTGGTTAGGCCCGAGCTGGAGTATTGTGTTTAATTCTGGACACCAAACTTCAGGATGTCAAGGCCTTGGAGAGGGTGCAGAGGAAATTTACTAGAATGGTTCCAGGGATGAAAGATTTCAGTTATGTGGAGAGACTGGAGAATCTGGGATTGTTCTCCTTAGAGCAGAGAAGGTTAAGGGGAGATTTGATAGAAGTGTTCAAAATCATGAAGGGTTTTGACAGAGTAAATAAGGAGAAACTGTTTCCAGTCGCAGGAGGGTCGGTAACCAGAGGACACAGATTTAAGGTGATCGGCAAAAGAGCCAGAGGGGAGATGAGGAGCATTTTTTTACGAGTTGTGATGATCTGGAATGCGCTGCCTGAAAGTGCGGTGGAAGCAGATTCAATAATAACTTTCAAAAAGGAATTAGATAAATACTTGAAGTGGAAAAAATTTGCAGGGCTATGGGGAAAGAGCAGGGGAGTGGGACCAATTGGATAGCTCTTTCAAAGAGCTGGCACAGGCACGATGGGCTGAATGGCCTCCTTCTGTGCTGCATCATTCTACGATTCTAAATGACTCTGCTCAAAGTCCAGTCCCAGACTGAATGGGCTGTGTTCAAACCCATTTCCCCACCCAGTTTACCCACCCCTTTATGCTTCAGTAAACGGAGAGACAGGATCCCTTTGATTGGGTCACCAAGACGCCAGTGGAGCATCACCTGGTGTGAAGGCAGGTGATTGGTGCGACATTGCAATTTGGCTTCAAACAATACAAAGGCACTGTGTACCGCAGCCACAGAGTGCCCAGTGGCCATGAATGGCAAGAATAAAAGGTTTGCCAGCCAAAAATTCCTTAGGTTAAATCAGCTGTTCTTATATTCATCTCGAATTAATTCAGTAAGGTTATATTTGAACAACCTGTAACTTACACCCGGGTATCCGTTATTCCATATATAAACCCCCCGAACCCCTTGATTAGATTCCACAGAAACATAGAAAATAGGAGCAAGAGTAGGCCATTCGGCCCTTCGGGCCTGCTCCGCCATTCAAAATGATCATGGCTGATCGTCTAACTCAGTAACCTGTTCCCGCTTTTTCCCCATATCCCTTGATCCCTTTAGCATTAAGAAATATATAAGAACATAAGAAATAGGAGCAGGAGTAGGCCAATCGGCCCCTCGAGCCTGCTCCGCCATTCAATAAGATCATGGCTGATCTGGTCCTAACCTCAAATCTAAAATCATGTCCAATTTCCTGCCCGCTCCCCGTAACCCCTAATTCCCTTTACTTCTAGGAAACTGTCTATTTCTGTTTTAAATTTATTTAATGATGTAGCTTCCACAGCTACCTATCTCCTTCTTGAATACATTTAATGACTTGGCCTCCACAGCCTTCTGAGGTAGAGAATTCCACAGGTTCACCACCCTCTGAGTGAAGAAATTTCTCCTCATCTCGGTTCTAAATGGCATACCCCATATCCTGAGACTGTGACCCCTGGTTCTGGACTCCCCAGCCATCAGGAACATCCTCCCTGCATCTAGTCTGTCGAGTCCTGTTAGAATTTTATATGTTTCGATGAGATCACCTCTCATTCTTCTAAACTCTAGTGAATATAGGCCTAGTCGACCCAATCTCTCTTCATGCGTCAGTCCTGCCATCCCAGGAATCAGTCTGGTAAACCTTCGTTGCACTCCCTCCATGGCAAGGACATCCTTCCTCAGATAAGGAGACCAAAACTGCACACAACACTCCAGATGTGGTCTCACCAAGGCCCTGTATAACTGCAGTAAGACATCCTTGCTCCTGTACTCAAATCCTCTTGCAATGAAGGCCAACATACCATTCGCCTTCCTAACTGCTTGCTGCACCTGAATGCTCACTTTCAGCAACTGGTGTACAAGGGCACCCAGGTCTCGTTGCACCTCCCCTTTTCCCAATCTATCACCATTCAGATAATAATCTGCCTTTCTGTTTTTACAACCAAAGTGGATAACCTCACATTTATCCACGTTATACTGCATCTGCCATGTTCTTGCCCACTCACCCAACTTGTCTAAATCACATTGGAGCCTCTTTGCATCCTCCTCACAGCTCACATTCCACCCCAGCTTAGTGTCATCTGCAAACTTGGAAATGTTACATTTAGTTCCCTCATCCAAATCATTGATATATATTGTGAATAGCTGGGGCCCAAGCACTGATCCCTGCGGTACCCCACTAGTCACTGCCTGCCACCCGGAAAAATACTTTATTCCTACTCTCTGTTTCCTGTCTGTCAACCAATTCTCAATCCATGCCAGTATATTCCCCCCAATCCCATGTGCTTTAATTTTGCACACTAACCTCTTGTGTGGGACCTTATCAAAAGCCTTCTGAAAATCCAAATAAACCACATCCACTGGTTCTCCCCTATCTATTCTACTGGTTACATCCTCAAAAAACTCCAGTAGATTTGTTAAGCATGATTTCCCTTTCATAAACCCATGCTGACTTTGTCCAATCCCTTGATGCCCTCCAAGTGTTCTGTTATCACATCTTTTATAATAGACTCTAGCATTTTCCCCACTACTGATGTTAGGCTAACTGGTCTGTAATTCCCTGTTTTTTCTCTCCCTCCTTTTTTAATAAGTGGGGTTACATTTGCCACCCTCCAATCTGTAGGAACTGTTCCAGAGTCTATAGAATTTTGGAAGATGATCACCAATGCATCCACTATTTCCAGGGCCACTTCCTTTAGTACTCTGGGATGTAGATTATCAGGCCCTGGGGATTTGTCAGCCTTTAGCCCCATTAATTTCCCTAGCACTATTTTTTTACTAATACTGGTTTCCTTCAGTTCCTCCCTCTCACTAGACCCTTGGTTCCTTAACATTTCTGGGAGGTTATTTGTGTCCTCCTTTGTGAAAACAGAACCAAAGTATGTGTTTAATTGTTCTGCCATTTCTTTGTTCCCCATTATAATTTCCCCCATTTCTGACTGTAAGGGACCTACATTTGTCTTCACTAATCTTTTGTGACATATTTATAGAAGCTTTTACAGTCAGTTTTTATGTTCTCTGCTAGTTTACTCTCATACTTTATTCTTCGCCTCTTAATCAATCTCTTTGTCCTCCTTTGCTGAATTCTGAACTGCTCCCAATCCTCAGGCTTGCCGCTTTTTCTGGCAATTTTATATGCCTCCTCTTTGGATCGAATACTATCCCTAATTTCTTTTGTAAGCCACGGTTGAGCCACCTTTCCTGTTTTATTTTGCGCCAGACAGGAATGAATAATTGTTGTAATTCCTGCACACATTCTTTAAATATTAGCCATTGCCTATCCACTGTCATCCCTTTTAGTAAAGTTCCCCAATCTATCATAGCCAACTCGCACCTCATACTTTCGTAATTTCCTTTATTTAGATTCAGGACCCTAGTTTCGGATTCGACTGCTTCACTCTCCATCTTAATGAGGAATTCTATCATGTTATGGTCGCTCTTCCCTAAGGGACCCCGCACAACAAGATTGTTAATTAATCCTTTCTTATTGCACAATACCCAGTCTCGGATCGCCTGTTCTCTAGTTGGTTCCTCAACGTATTGGTCTAGAAAACCATCACTTACACACTCCAGGAATTCCTCCCCCACAGTATTATTGCTAATTTGGTTTGACCAATCTATATGTAGATTAAAGTCACCCATGATTATAGTTGTACCCTTCTTCCATGCATCTCTAATTTCCTGTTTAATGCCCTCCCCTACATCTCCACTACTGTTTGGGAGCCTATAGACAATCCCCACCAACGTTTTCTGCCCCTTGGTATTTCTTAGCTCCACCCATACAGATTCCACATTGTGATTTTCCGAGCCAATATCCTTCCTCACTATTGCATTGATTTCCTTCTTGACTAACAACGCTACCCCACCTCCTTTCCCTTTTTGCCTGTCCTTCCTAAATATTGAATACCCCTGGATGTTCAGTTCCCATCCTTGGTCACCCTGCAGCCATGTCTCCGTAATCGTAACTATATCATAACCGTTAATATCTATCTGCGCTGTTAATTCATCTAGCTTATTGCGAATGCTCCGCGCATTAAGACACAATGCCTTTAGACTTGGCTTTTTAAGATCGCTATTCATCTTAGTTTTATTTTGCATTCTGGCCCTATTTGTTTCTCGTCCTTGTTTTCTCTGCCTTCCACTATTGCTTCTTCCCTTTCTGTCTTTTATTTCTGTCCTTGTTTCCCCCTCCTCTGTCTCCCTGCTCAGGTTCCCATCCCCCTGCCATTCTAGTTTAAACCTTCCCCAACAGCACTAGCAAACACCCCCGCGAGGACATTGGTCCCGGTCCTGCTCGGGTGTAACCCGTCACGCTTGTACAGGTCCCACCTTCCCCAGAACCGGTCCCAATGTCCCAGGAATCTAAATCCCTCCCTCCTACACCATCCCTGCAGCCACGCATTCATCTGGTCTATTCTCCAGTCTGTAACTCACTCCCGGGTATCTGTTATTCTATATATAAACCCCCCAAACCCCTCAATTAGATTCCAGCCTGTAACTCACTCCCGGGTATCTGTTATTCAATATATAAACCCCCCCCAAACTCCTCGATTAGATTCCAGCCTGTAACTCACTCCTGGGTATCCGTTATTCTATATATAAACCCCCCGAACCCCTCGATTAGATTCCAGCCTGTAACTCATTCCTGGGTATCTGTTATTCTATATATAAACCCCCCCGATCCCCTCGATTAGATTCCAGCCTGTAACTCACTCCCGGATATCTGTTATTCTATATATAAACCCCCCGAACCCCTCGATTAGATTTCAGCCTGTAACTCACTCCCGGGTATCTGTTATTCTATATATAAACCCCCCGAACCCCTCGATTAGATTCCAGCCTGTAACTCACTCCCGGGTATCTGTTATTCTATATATAAACCCCCCCGAACCCCTCGATTAGATTCCAGCCTGTAACTCACTCCCGGATATCTGTTATTCTATATATAAACCCCCCGAACCCCTCGATTAGATTTCAGCCTGTAACTCACTCCCGGGTATCTGTTATTCTATATATAAACCCCCCGAACCCCTCGATTAGATTCCAGTCTGTAACTCACTCCCGGGTATCTGTTATTCTATATATAAACCCCCCGAACCCCTCGATTAGATTCCAGTCTGTAACTCACTCCCGGTATCTGTTATTCTATATATAAACCCCCCCGAACCCCTCGATTAGATTCCAGTCTGTAACTCACTCCCGGGTATCTGTTATTCTATATATAAACCCCCCGAACCCCTCGATTAGATTCCAGCCTGTAACTCACTCCCGGGTATCTGTTATTCTATATATAAACCCCCCGAACCCCTCGATTAGATTCCAGTCTGTAACTCACTCCCGGGTATCTGTTATTCTATATATAAACCCCCCGAACCCCTCGATTAGATTCCAGCCTGTAACTCACTCCCGGGTATCTGTTATTCTATATATAATCCATCCAATCCCTTACTTTAACCTGCAGTTTTTATTTCTCTCTCATAGACTAACATTATCGAAACTGCTTTTGGTGTTACTGCTTTGGACATCAAACCTGTTTTTTTTAGTTTATTCTGGGGATGTGGGCGTTGCTGGCAAGACCGGTATTTATTGCCCATCCCTGGACTTACAACTGATTGGCTTGCTCGGCCACTTTAGAGGGCAGTTAAGAGTCAACCACATGGTGTGGGACTGGAGTCACATATAGGCCCAGATCGGGTAAGGACGGCAGGTTTCCTTCCCTAAAGGATATTAGGGAACCAGTTGGGTTTTTACGACAATCTGACAGCTTCATGGTCACTTTTACTGAGACCAGCTTTTTAGTTCCAGATTTTTTAGCGAAATTCAAAGTCTCAAACTTATGGTGGGATTTGAAGTCACGTTCTCTGGGTTACTGGTCCAGTAACATAACCACTCCTCCACCGTACACTGAAAAGCGAACTCCTGCAAAGGGGCATCTTCGGCCCTTGTCAACCTCAGAAAATGCAAATTATTTCACGGTGATTTTCTTTCACTTCTGTCGGATGTAACACCCTTGCTGTCACCCTCCTGCCTCTCCCTCAACTCACCCACTCTCCACTCCCTCAAATCTCTGACATTCCCTATAGCTCCCCCCACTATTTGTGCACTTTGCTGTCGATCTGCCCCGTGGGCCTGTAGCTGGACCTTCTCCAGTATGAAGATTCAGGCAGCAGTGTTGTTTTTTTCTCTTTGCTTGACAAATCAGTCAGGGATTTAGAAACATATGTTTTCATTTTTGATTCCCCAAAGGCACTCGCTACGGTCTGGTGAATTCATAGAACAACTTCTGTCTCTCAGAGAGCACTAACACCACTCAATGACTGGGCTTGAACTGAACTCAAAGTGCATGAGTTTGTAAAGAATCCATTGTATGAAAGTTACAAATTTATAAGACATGTCAAACTGATTGCCCAACAATTGAGCCCAAATGGTGTGGATTGAGTGACGAGGGTGGGGGAGGAGCAGAGATAGTGCGTCTGATATTTGGAATGGAAACCTTGAATAGTTCAATTATGGTCAAATAGTGCAAACTGGATTCCCCTGGATTTTATTCCTCAGTCTGTGCTGATGTTGCTGATCCCAGCCTGGGGGCCTGGTTTGGGCTGCTAAAATTGGCCTTAGTGTGTCCCAGGCAAAGAAGGGAAAATACCAGTTTGTTGGGTGAAAACGGTTCAGGCTCCATCGATGGCCATCATGGTTTACAGGATCACAAGAGTGATACAGATGAGCAAGATCATTTAGCCAATTTTCGTTCACCCATCTCTGCAGTGCCCCCAGAACAGCATCTAACTGCATCGTCCTGGCCTATTTAGTCGCACTCTCACCTTTGAGTCCAATGTTTGTTCATTCTTTTTCTGAAGAAGAATTTGGGAACAGTACCATAATGATTCACACCTCCCAGAGAGGAGTGAGCATAGCCTGTGGGGAGCTCGGGACAAATTGGAAAATAAAGTTTTGGTCCAGTTCATACTTCAGGTTGGGGTGAGTGTGTCGGGTGTTGGTGTTTGTAGATGTTTATCTATTGCACAGACTCGTCTCACATCTCTACGACTCCTGTATTTAACAGAAACCTAATTCTGACAGGCAGGAAAATGGGAGGAGGGTGTCTATTTCCAAAACACCAAGTTACCTTTTTCCTTTCAGATACTGTAATTATTAGTTGTCTAACTTTATCTTCAAAGTCCAGTACTTCCCCGGAGCGGAGAAACTACGCCATGTTCTCCGCAGCCTTCAACATGTCATCAATGAGGACAAACACCTCGCTATGGCCATCCCCACACCTCCACTACTCGCCTTTAAACAGCCACCCAACCTCAAACAGACCATCGTTCGCAGCAAACTACCTAGCTTTCAAGAGAACAGCGTCCACGACGCCACACAACCCTGCCACGGTAACCTCTGCAAGACATGCCAGATCATCGACACAGATACCACCATCACACGAGATGACACCACCCACCAGGTGCATGGTTCATACTCCTGTGACTCAGCCAACGTTGTCTACCTCATACGTTGCAGGAAAGGATGCCCCAGAGCATGGTACATTGGCGAGACCATGCAGACGCTGCGACAACGGATGAACGGACACCGCGCAACAATCGCCAAACAGGAGGGTTCCCTCCCAGTCGGGGAACACTTCAGCAGTCATGGACATTCATCCACCGACCTTCGGGTAAGCGTACTCCAAGGCGGCCTTCGAGACACACGACAACGCAAAATCGTCGAGCAGAAATTGATAGCCAAGTTCCGCACCCATGAGGACGGCCTCAACCGGGATCTTGGGTTCATGTCACGCTACACGTTACCCCACCAGCGAACAAATGTTATCTGTTTTTAATATAATGGGTCATTTGCTGGCTCTCTCTGCCTTCCGGATGTTTCTGCCTCTCTCTGTGTTTTTTTTTTCTCTGTTTTTTTTCCCTGTTTGTTTTTTTGTTGAATGTGTATTCGGAGGTTCTGCAGGTAACACCTCTCTGTCTGAACACGGTGATTGCCTTGGCAACGGGCAGTTGCAGGGGCAGTCTGTAAACACCATGTATTATTGTTCAATATGTATAAATGCGTAGGCTTCAAGGAGATCTTGAAACATTTGCCTGAGGAAGGAGAAAATCTCCGAAAGCTTGTGAATTTAAAATAAAATTGCTGGACTATAACTTGGTGTTGTAAAATTGTTTACAATTTATCTTCAAAGGGTGCCTTTGGACTTAGATTAGATTGGTTTAGTGATTTAATTAGCAGATCTAAAGAACTAGGTTGTTCTATTGTAACAGCATGTACATCTGAAGCAGACATGCAAAGTGTTTATATCTCACCACTGACATCCTGTGAATGAAGACTTGCATTTTGTGAAGTCTGTCTCCTGTGTTTAATTGGATATACTCACAACGATTAAATAGTACTGTGCAATAATAACAATGAATGTTAAAGCATTCACCGGAGATTTCATTCCTCATGGGCTATATATTTAAAAAGGGAGATAGAACAATTCCAGGGAACTATAGACCAATTAGCTTAACGTCAGTGGTAGGAAAGATAATGGAATTTTTACTCAAAGATCTCATTGAAAAAAATCTAGAAACTGAAAATATAATAAAGAATAGTCAGCACGGATTTCAGAAGGGAAGGTCATGCTTAACCAATCTTATTGAATTCTTTGAAGAAGTAACAGAAAGAATAGACAAGGGTTATGCAGTAGATGTGATATATCTGGATTTTCAAAAGGTCTTTGATAAGGTACCACATTGTAGACTCACGATTAAGGTCAGAGCATGTAGAGTCGGGGGACAGGTAGCAGAATGGATAGTAAGCTGGCTACAAAACAGGAAACAGGGAGAAAGGGGTTACAGGTAGTTACTCAGACTGGCGGAAGGTGGGACGTGATGGTCCACAGGGATCGGTGCTGGGACCACTGTTGTTCATCATTTACATCAACGATTTGGACTCGGGAATCGGAAGTACAATTTCAAAATTTGTGGATGACATCAAATTGGGGAATGTAGTTAATACAAAGGGAGAATGCGTCAAAATACAAGAGGGCATTAATAAACTTCCAGAATGGGTGTGTAATTGGCAAATCAATTTCAATATAGATAAGTGTGAGGTGGTGCATTTTGATAGAAAGAATAAGGAGGCTAAATGGGATAGGGGAGCAGAGGGATCTGGGGGTACAGATACACAAATCACTAAAAGTAGCGACGGAGGTTAATAAGGCCATAAAAAAGGCAAATCAAGCAGTAGGATTCATTTCTAGAGGGATAGAATTGAAAAGCAGAGACGTTATGTTAAACTTGTATAGAACCTTGGTTAGACCACACTTGGAGTATTGTAAACAGTTCTGGTCTCCATATTATAAAAAGGATATAGAGGCACTGGAGAAGGTGCAAAATAGATCGACAAGGATGATACCAGAACCGAGAGGTTATACCTATCAGGAAAGATTAAACAGGCTGGGACTCTTTTGTCTAGAAAAGAAAAGACTGAGGGGTGACCTGATAGAGGTCTTTAAGATTATGAAAGGGCTTGATAGGCTAGATGTAGAGAAGATGTTTCCACTTGTGGGGGAGACCAGAACTAGGGGCCATAAATATAAGATAGTCACTAATAAATCCAATAGGGAATTCAACAATAACAACAACAACTTGCATTTATATAGCGTCTTTAACATAGTAAAACATCCCAAGACGCTTCACAGGAGCGATTATCAAACAAAATTTGACACTGAGTCACATGAGGACCTAAAGCTTTGTCAAAGAGGTAGGTTTTAAGGAGGGTCTTAAAGGAGGAGAGAGAGGCGGAGAGGTTTAGGGAGGGAATTCCAGAGCTCAGGGCCCAGGCAGCTGAAGGCACGGCCGCCAATGGTGGAGCGATGAAAATCGGGGATGCGCAAGAGGCCAGAATTGGAGGAGTGCAGAGATCTCGGAGGGTTGTGGGGCTGGAGGAGGTTACAGAGATAGGGAGGGGCGAGGCCATGGAGGGATTTGAAAACAAGGATAAGAATTTTAACATCAAGGCATTCCCGGACTGAGAGCCAATGTAGGTCAGTGAGCACAGGGGGTGATGGGAGAATGGGACTTGGTGCGAGTTAGGATACGGGCAGCAGAGTTTTGGATGAGCTCAAGCTTATGGAGGGTGGAAGATGGGAGGCCGGCCAGGAGAGCACTGGAATAGTCCAGTCTGGAGATAACAAAGGCATGGATGAGGGTTTCAGCAGCAGATGAGCTGAGACAGGGGCAGAGACGGGCTTACTTACAGAGGTGGAAGTAGGCGGTCTTGGTGATGGAGCGGATATGGGGTCAGAAGCTCATCTCAGGGTCAAATAGGACGCTGAGGTTATGAACGGTCTGGTTCAGCCTCAGACAGTGGCCAGGAAGAGGGATGGGGTCGGTGGTCAGGGAACAGAGTTTGTGGCAGGGGCCAAAGACTATGGCTTCGGTCTTCCCAATATTTAGTTGGAGGAAATTTTTGCTCATCCAGTACTGGATGTTGGACAAGCAGTGCGACAAATGAGAGACAGTGGAGGGGTCGAGTGAGGTGGTGGTGAGGTAGAGCTGGGTGTCGACAGCGTACACGTGGAATCTGATGTTGTGTTTTCCGATGATGTCGCCGAGGGACAGATGAGAAATAGGAGGGGGCCAGGGATAGATCCTTGGGGGACTCCAGAGATAACAGTGCGGGAGTGGGAAGAGAAGCCATTGTAGGTGATTCTCTGGTTACGACTGGATAGATAATAATGGAACCATGCGAGCGCAGTCCCACCCAGCTGGATGACGGAGGAGAGGAGTTGGAGGAGGATGGTGTGGTCAACCATGTCAAAGGCTGCAGACAGGTCGAGGAGGGTGAGGAGGGACAGTTTACCACGGTCACAATCACATAGGATGTCATTTGTGACTTTGATAAGGGCCGTTTCAGTACTGTGGCAGGGGCGGAAACCTGATTGGAGGGATTCAAACATGGAGTTGCGGGAAAGATGGGCACGGATTTGGGAGGCAACAACACGTTCAAGGACTTTGGAGAGGAAAGGAAGGGTGGAGATGGGGCAGTAGTTTGGCTCGGTGGGTTAGGGGGAGAGAAGTGACAAAGGCAGCTGAACGGATGGTCTCAATCTTAGTGACAAAGACGTCCGAGAGCTTCTCGCACTTATTATTGGAGGTGAGGGTGGAGGGGGCAGGGGAGAGGGGTTTAAGAGTATGGTTTGTAGCGGAGGAGAGAAGCCAGGGGTTCTTCAGGAGAAACTTCTTTACCCAGAGAGTGGTAAAAATGTGGAACTCGTTACCTCATGGAGTGGTTGAGGCGAATAACAGAGGCATTTAAGGGGAAGCTCGATAAACACATGAGGGAGAAAGGAATAGAAGGATATGCTGATAGGGTGAGATGAAGTAAGGAGGGAGGAGGCTCGTGTGGATCATAAATGCCAGCACAGATCAGTTGGGCCGAATGGCCTGTTTCTGTGCTGTAGACTCGATGTAAATGTAATGTCACTATTATCACAGATCATGAATTTAACCCAAAAGTATTGTTTGATTTGTTGTACCAATGCCCTGCTCTAATCAATAATTTGCTTGTGATACTGTTTGGCTAGATCTGCTGGAAAACATCCAAAGGCTGGTGTCTGCGGATCCTCAATTACTCCTCGACAAGAGGTTTACACTGGAGCCCAGACAGGAGGAACTCACAACTCAATAAAAAGGACTACGCCAGACAGACAGAGACACACACAGGATGTGAAGAGCAAAACATCTTCAGCAGCCCAATCAACACCCGCCCGATCTACACCCGCCCGATCTACACCCGCCCGATCAACACCCCGCCCGATCTACACCCGCCCGATCAACACCCGCCCGATCTACACCCGCCCGATCAACACCCGCCCGATCTACACCCGCCCGATCAACACCCGCCCGATCTACACCCGCCCGATCTACACCCGCCCGATCGACACCCGCCCGATCGACACCCGCCCGATCGACACCCGCCCGATCGACACCCGCCCGATCTACACCTGCCCGATCTACAGCCGCCCGATCAACACCCGCCCGATCTACACCCGCCCGATCAACACCCGCCCGATCTACACCCGCCCGATCTACACCCGCCCGATCGACACCCGCCCGATCTACACCCGCCCGATCAACACCCGCCCGATCAACACCCGCCCGATCTACACCCGCCCGATCTACACCCGCCCGATCTACACCCGCCCGATCGACACCCGCCCGATCTACACCCGCCCGATCGACACCCGCCCGATCTACACCCGCCCGATCGACACCCGCCCGATCGACACCCGCCCGATCGACACCCGCCCGATCTACACCCGCCCGATCAACACCCGCCCGATCTACAGCCGCCCGATCGACACCCGCCCGATCTACACCCGCCCGATCGACACCCGCCCGATCTACACCCGCCCGATCTACACCCGCCCGATCGACACCCGCCCGATCTACACCCGCCCGATCGACACCCGCCCGATCGACACCCGCCCGATCTACAGCCGCCCGATCGACACCCGCCCGATCTACACCCGCCCGATCGACACCCGCCCGATCTACACCCGCCCGATCTACACCCGCCCGATCGACACCCGCCCGATCGACACCCGCCCGATCGACACCCGCCCGATCGACACCCGCCCGATCTACAGCCGCCCGATCAACACCCGCCCGATCTACACCCGCCCGATCTACACCTCGCCCGATCTACACCCGCCCGATCTACACCCGCCCGATCTACACCCGCCCGATCTACACCTCGCCCGATCTACACCTCGCCCGATCTACACCCGCCCGATCTACACCCGCCCGATCTACACCCGACCGATCTACACCCGCCCGATCTACACCCGCCCGATCTACACCCGCCCGATCTACACCCGCCCGATCTACTCCCCGCCCGATCTACACCCGCCCGATCTACACCCGCCCGATCTACTCCCCGCCCGATCTACTCCCCGCCCGATCAACACCCGCCCGATCTACACCCGCCCGATCAACACCCGCCCGATCTACACCCGCCCGATCTACACCCGCCCGATCAACACCCGCCCGATCTACACCCGCCCGATCGACACCCGCCCGATCGACACCCGCCCGATCGACACCCGCCCGATCTACACCCGCCCGATCTACAGCCGCCCGATCAACACCCGCCCGATCTACACCCGCCCGATCAACACCCGCCCGATCTACTCCCGCCCGATCTACACCCGCCCGATCTACACCCGCCCGATCAACACCCGCCCGATCAACACCCGCCCGATCTACACCCGCCCGATCAACACCCGCCCGATCTACACCCGCCCGATCGACACCCGCCCGATCTACACCCGCCCGATCGACACCCGCCCGATCTACACCCGCCCGATCGACACCCGCCCGATCGACACCCGCCCGACCGACACCCGCCCGATCAACACCCGCCCGATCTACACCCGCCCGATCGACACCTGCCCGATCTACAGCCGCCCGATCAACACCCGCCCGATCTACACCTGCCCGATCAACACCCGCCCGATCTACACCCGCCCGATCGACACCCGCCCGATCGACACCTGCCCGATCTACAGCCGCCCGATCAACACCCGCCCGATCTACACCCGCCCGATCGACACCCGCCCGATCTACACCCGCCCGATCTACACCCGCCCGATCGACACCCGCCCGATCGACACCCGCCCGATCGACACCCGCCCGATCAACACCCGCCCGATCGACACCCGCCCGATCGACACCTGCCCGATCTACAGCCGGCCGATCAACACCCGCCCGATCTACACCCGCCCGATCGACACCCGCCCGATCTACACCCGCCCGATCTACACCCGCCCGATCGACACCCGCCCGATCTACACCCGCCCGATCGACACCTGCCCGATCTACAGCCGCCCGATCGACACCCGCCCGATCTACACCCGCCCGATCGACACCCGCCCGATCTACAGCCGCCCGATCAACACCCGCCCGATCTACAGCCGCCCGATCTACAGCCGCCCGATAAACACCCGCCCGATCAACACCCTGGCTGATCAACACCCCGCCCGATCTACACCCTGGCTGATCAATACCCCGCCCGATCAACACCCTGGCTGATCAATACCCCGCCCGATCTACACCCTGGCTGATCAATACCCCGCCCGATCGACACCCGCCCGATCTACAGCCGCCCGATCGACACCCGCCCGATCTACACCCGCCCGATCGACACCCGCCCGATCTACACCCGCCCGATCTACACCCGCCCGATCGACACCCGCCCGATCGACACCCGCCCGATCGACACCCGCCCGATCGACACCCGCCCGATCGACACCCGCCCGATCTACAGCCGCCCGATCTACACCCGCCCGATCTACACCCGCCCGATCTACACCTCGCCCGATCTACACCCGCCCGATCTACACCCGCCCGATCTACACCTCGCCCGATCTACACCCGCCCGATCTACACCTCGCCCGATCTACACCTCGCCCGATCTACACCCGCCCGATCTACACCCGCCCGATCTACACCCGCCCGATCTACACCCGCCCGATCTACACCCGCCCGATCTACACCCGCCCGATCTACACCCGCCCGATCTACTCCCCGCCCGATCTACACCCGCCCGATCTACACCCGCCCGATCTACTCCCCGCCCGATCTACTCCCCGCCCGATCAACACCCGCCCGATCTACACCCGCCCGATCAACACCCGCCCGATCTACACCCGCCCGATCTACACCTGCCCGATCAACACCCGCCCGATCTACACCCGCCCGATCGACACCCGCCCGATCGACACCCGCCCGATCAACACCCGCCCGATCTACACCCGCCCGATCTACAGCCGCCCGATCAACACCCGCCCGATCTACACCCGCCCGATCAACACCCGCCCGATCTACTCCCGCCCGATCTACACCCGCCCGATCTACACCCGCCCGATCAACACCCGCCCGATCAACACCCGCCCGATCTACACCCGCCCGATCAACACCCGCCCGATCTACACCCGCCCGATCGACACCCGCCCGATCTACAGCCGCCCGATCAACACCCGCCCGATCTACAGCCGCCCGATCTACAGCCGCCCGATAAACACCCGCCCGATCAACACCCTGGCTGATCAACACCCCGCCCGATCTACACCCTGGCTGATCAATACCCCGCCCGATCAACACCCTGGCTGATCAATACCCCGCCCGATCTACACCCTGGCTGATCAATACCCCGCCCGATCGACACCCGCCCGATCTACACCCGCCCGATCTACACCCGCCCGATCGACACCCGCCCGATCGACACCCGCCCGATCGACACCCGCCCGATCGACACCCGCCCGATCGACACCCGCCCGATCGACACCCGCCCGATCTACAGCCGCCCGATCAACACCCGCCCGATCTACACCCGCCCGATCTACACCTCGCCCGATCTACACCCGCCCGATCTACACCCGCCCGATCTACACCTCGCCCGATCTACACCCGCCCGATCTACACCTCGCCCGATCTACACCTCGCCCGATCTACACCCGCCCGATCTACACCCGCCCGATCAACACCCGCCCGATCAACACCCGCCCGATCTACACCCGCCCGATCAACACCCGCCCGATCTACACCCGCCCGATCGACACCCGCCCGATCTACACCCGCCCGATCAACACCCGCCCGATCTACACCCGCCCGATCGACACCCGCCCGACCGACACCCGCCCGATCAACACCCGCCCGATCTACACCCGCCCGATCGACACCTGCCCGATCTACAGCCGCCCGATCAACACCCGCCCGATCTACACCTGCCCGATCAACACCCGCCCGATCTACACCCGCCCGATCGACACCCGCCCGATCGACACCTGCCCGATCTACAGCCGCCCGATCAACACCCGCCCGATCTACACCCGCCCGATCGACACCCGCCCGATCTACACCCGCCCGATCTACACCCGCCCGATCGACACCCGCCCGATCGACACCCGCCCGATCGACACCCGCCCGATCAACACCCGCCCGATCGACACCCGCCCGATCGACACCTGCCCGATCTACAGCCGGCCGATCAACACCCGCCCGATCTACACCCGCCCGATCGACACCCGCCCGATCTACACCCGCCCGATCTACACCCGCCCGATCGACACCCGCCCGATCTACACCCGCCCGATCGACACCTGCCCGATCTACAGCCGCCCGATCAACACCCGCCCGATCTACACCCGCCCGATCGACACCCGCCCGATCTACAGCCGCCCGATCAACACCCGCCCGATCTACAGCCGCCCGATCTACAGCCGCCCGATAAACACCCGCCCGATCAACACCCTGGCTGATCAACACCCCGCCCGATCTACACCCTGGCTGATCAATACCCCGCCCGATCAACACCCTGGCTGATCAATACCCCGCCCGATCTACACCCTGGCTGATCAATACCCCGCCCGATCGACACCTGCCCGATCTACAGCCGCCCGATCAACACCCGCCCGATCTACACCCGCCCGATCGACACCCGCCCGATCTACAGCCGCCCGATCAACACCCGCCCGATCTACAGCCGCCCGATCTACAGCCGCCCGATAAACACCCGCCCGATCAACACCCTGGCTGATCAACACCCCGCCCGATCTACACCCTGGCTGATCAATACCCCGCCCGATCAACACCCTGGCTGATCAATACCCCGCCCGATCTACACCCTGGCTGATCAATACCCCGCCCGATCGACACCCGCCCGATCTACAGCCGCCCGATCGACACCCGCCCGATCTACACCCGCCCGATCGACACCCGCCCGATCTACACCCGCCCGATCTACACCCGCCCGATCGACACCCGCCCGATCGACACCCGCCCGATCGACACCCGCCCGATCGACACCCGCCCGATCTACAGCCGCCCGATCTACACCCGCCCGATCTACACCCGCCCGATCTACACCTCGCCCGATCTACACCCGCCCGATCTACACCCGCCCGATCTACACCTCGCCCGATCTACACCCGCCCGATCTACACCTCGCCCGATCTACACCTCGCCCGATCTACACCCGCCCGATCTACACCCGCCCGATCTACACCCGCCCGATCTACACCCGCCCGATCTACACCCGCCCGATCTACACCCGCCCGATCTACTCCCCGCCCGATCTACACCCGCCCGATCTACACCCGCCCGATCTACTCCCCGCCCGATCTACTCCCCGCCCGATCAACACCCGCCCGATCTACACCCGCCCGATCAACACCCGCCCGATCTACACCCGCCCGATCTACACCTGCCCGATCAACACCCGCCCGATCTACACCCGCCCGATCGACACCCGCCCGATCGACACCCGCCCGATCAACACCCGCCCGATCTACACCCGCCCGATCTACAGCCGCCCGATCAACACCCGCCCGATCTACACCCGCCCGATCAACACCCGCCCGATCTACTCCCGCCCGATCTACACCCGCCCGATCTACACCCGCCCGATCAACACCCGCCCGATCAACACCCGCCCGATCTACACCCGCCCGATCAACACCCGCCCGATCTACACCCGCCCGATCGACACCCGCCCGATCTACAGCCGCCCGATCAACACCCGCCCGATCTACAGCCGCCCGATCTACAGCCGCCCGATAAACACCCGCCCGATCAACACCCTGGCTGATCAACACCCCGCCCGATCTACACCCTGGCTGATCAATACCCCGCCCGATCAACACCCTGGCTGATCAATACCCCGCCCGATCTACACCCTGGCTGATCAATACCCCGCCCGATCGACACCCGCCCGATCTACACCCGCCCGATCTACACCCGCCCGATCGACACCCGCCCGATCGACACCCGCCCGATCGACACCCGCCCGATCGACACCCGCCCGATCGACACCCGCCCGATCGACACCCGCCCGATCTACAGCCGCCCGATCAACACCCGCCCGATCTACACCCGCCCGATCTACACCTCGCCCGATCTACACCCGCCCGATCTACACCCGCCCGATCTACACCTCGCCCGATCTACACCCGCCCGATCTACACCTCGCCCGATCTACACCTCGCCCGATCTACACCCGCCCGATCTACACCCGCCCGATCTACACCCGACCGATCTACACCCGCCCGATCTACACCCGCCCGATCTACACCCGCCCGATCTACACCCGCCCGATCTACACCCGCCCGATCTACTCCCCGCCCGATCTACACCCGCCCGATCTACACCCGCCCGATCTACTCCCCGCCCGATCTACTCCCCGCCCGATCAACACCCGCCCGATCTACACCCGCCCGATCAACACCCGCCCGATCTACACCCGCCCGATCTACACCCGCCCGATCAACACCCGCCCGATCTACACCCGCCCGATCGACACCCGCCCGATCGACACCCGCCCGATCAACACCCGCCCGATCAACACCCGCCCGATCTACAGCCGCCCGATCAACACCCGCCCGATCTACACCCGCCCGATCAACACCCGCCCGATCTACTCCCGCCCGATCTACACCCGCCCGATCTACACCCGCCCGATCAACACCCGCCCGATCGACACCCGCCCGATCTACACCCGCCCGATCGACACCCGCCCGATCTACACCCGCCCGATCGACACCCGCCCGATCTACACCCGCCCGATCTACACCCGCCCGATCAACACCCGCCCGATCTACACCCGCCCGATCGACACCCGCCCGATCGACACCCGCCCGATCGACACCCACCCGATCGACACCCGCCCGATCTACACCCGCCCGATCGACACCTGCCCGATCTACAGCCGCCCGATCAACACCCGCCCGATCTACACCCGCCCGATCAACACCCGCCCGATCTACACCCGCCCGATCGACACCCGCCCGATCGACACCTGCCCGATCTACAGCCGCCCGATCGACACCCGCCCGATCAACACCCGCCCGATCGACACCCGCCCGATCGACACCTGCCCGATCTACAGCCGCCCGATCAACACCCGCCCGATCTACACCCGCCCGATCGACACCCGCCCGATCTACACCCGCCCGATCTACACCCGCCCGATCGACACCCGCCCGATCTACACCCGCCCGATCGACACCTGCCCGATCTACAGCCGCCCGATCGACACCCGCCCGATCTACACCCGCCCGATCTACACCCGCCCGATCTACACCCTGGCTGATCAATACCCCGCCCGATCTACACCCGCCCGATCTACACCCGCCCGATCTACACCCGCCCGATCTACACCCTGGCTGATCAATACCCCGCCCGATCTACTCCCCGCCCGATCTACACCCGCCCGATCTACACCCTGGCTGATCAATACCCCGCCCGATCTACACCCGCCCGATCTACACCCGCCCGATCTACACCTCGCCCGATCTACACCCGCCCGATCTACACCCGCCCGATCTACACCCCGCCCGATCTACACCCGCCCGATCTACACCCCGCCCGATCAACACCCTGGCGGATCAACACTCCGCCCGATCAACACCCTGGCTGATCAACACTCCGCCCGATCTACACCCTGGCTGATCAATACCCCGCCCGATCTACACCCGCCCGATCTACACCCGCCCGATCTACACCCGCCCGATCTACACCTCGCCCGATCTACACCCGCCCGATCTACACCCGCCCGATCTACACCCGCCCGATCTACTCCCCGCCCGATCTACACCCGCCCGATCTACACCCTGGCTGATCAATACCCCGCCCGATCTACACCCGCCCGATCTACACCCGCCCGATCTACACCCGCCCGATCTACACCCGCCCGATCTACACCCGCCCGATCTACACCCTGGCTGATCAATACCCCGCCCGATCTACACCCGCCCGATCTACACCCGCCCGATCTACACCCTGGCTGATCAATACCCCGCCCGATCTACACCCGCCCGATCTACACCCGCCCGATCTACACCCGCCCGATCTACACCCCGCCCGATCTACACCCGCCCGATCTACACCCCGCCCGATCTACACCCGCCCGATCTACACCCGCCCGATCTACACCCCGCCCGATCTACACCCGCCTGATCTACACCCGCCCGATCTACTCCCCGCCCGATCAACACCCTGGCTGATCAACACCCGCCCGATCTACACCCGCCCGATCTACACCCTGGCTGATCAATACCCCGCCCGATCTACACCCACCCGATCTACACCCACCCGATCAACACCGCCCGATCTACACCCACCCGATCTGCACCCACCCGATCTACACCCACCCGATCAACACCGCCCGATCTACACCCGCCCGATCTACACCCACCCGATCTACACCCACCCGATCTACACCCACCCGATCAACACCGCCCGATCTACACCCGCCCGATCTACACCCCGCCCGATCTACACCCCGCCCGATCTACACCCACCCGATCTACACCCACCCGATCAACACCGCCCGATCTACACCCGCCCGATCTACACCTCGCCCGATCTACACCCACCCGATCTACACCCACCCGATCTACACCCACCCGATCTACACCCGCCCGATCTACACCCCGCCCGATCTACACCCGCCCGATCTACACCCGCCCGATCTACTCCCCGCCCGATCTACACCCACCCGATCTACACCCCGCCCGATCTACACCCCGCCCGATCTACACCCCGCCCGATCTACACCCACCCGATCTACACCCGCCCGATCTACACCCCGCCCGATTTTCTTTTCCATGGAAGTCAAGCTTTCCCTTGTCACCCTGGAATTCTCTTCCGCAAACGGCAATTGATACGAGCTCAATTGCTAAATTAAATTTGAGATAGAAAGCTTTTTGGCAACCAAAGGTATTAAGGGATAGTGGGAGGTATATGGAGTTAGATCACAGATCAGTCATGATCTTATCAAATGGCGGAGCAGGCACGAGGGGCTGAATGGCCTTCTCCTGTTCCTATGTTCCAAGCTGAAGAGGAATTTCACCCCCATGAACTAAATCAGAATCTGTGTCTATAAGGGATATTTAACCCATTATGGACATTCTCAGTTTGTTTATGTTATACGTATATTGTACTTTGGATATTCACTGATTAGTATTCTTGTTTGGAATATAAACCTAGAAATTGTGTTGTTATGGCGGGCAGAAATCTGGTGTAGTGGGAGTGGGGGAGAGGGCATGAATTTGGGGTTTAACCTGTTTCCACCAGGGTTTCCACCCCCTTTGGTTCTGAAGAGAAATCCTGATGTCACCTTTGAGGGTGGGACTGATGGGAAGCCATGTTTCCCCAGAGGCCCTGCCATTTCCACCTCCTGTACGGCCAGCGGTGAGTACATCGGATGAACCATGCTGCACAAGGCCATCTCCAAATGGCAAAAGATCCAAGAGAGCTCAATTGCTGCTTGGCCATCTCATCTGTAGTGCTGAAGATCTTTGCTCCAGAACTAGCACAGGATGCACTGCAGCAACTCTCCAAGGCTTCTTCGATAGCACCTCCCAAACCCACCACCTCCACCACCTAGATGGACAAGGGCAGTAGGTGCAATGGAACACCATCTCCTCCAAGTTCCCCTCCGAGTCACACACCATCCCGACTTGGAAATGTATCGGCCGTTCCTTCATCGTCACTGGGCCCAAATCCTGGAACTCCTTTCCTAACAGCACTGTGGGAGAACCGTCACCACACGGACTGCAGCGGTTCAAGAAGGCGGCTCACCACCACCTTCTCAAGGGCAATTAGGGATGGGCAATAAATGCTGGCCTTGCCAGCGACGCTCATATTCCCAAAATGAATTTTAAAAAAGAGGTTCTGGTCTGCGTGGAGTTAGTTATTCTCAACCGAGGTGGAACTGGGTTGATACAGTTGGACTCGGCTCCCAGGGGCTGGTGGAGGGAAGGTCAGCCAGCATTCCTGCCCTAGTCACTATCCAGTGAACTCTGTTGGAAAGTGTGTGTGTGTGTGTGTGTGTGTGTGTCTATTTGTGTGTGTCTGTGTGTGTCTGTCTGTGTGTGTGTCTGATTGTCTGTGTGTGTGTGTGTGTGTGTGTGTGTGTCTATTTGTGTGTGTGTCTGTCTGTGTGTGTGGCTGATTGTCTGTCTGTGTGTGTGTGTGTGTGTGTGTGTCTATTTGTCTATTTGTGTGTGTCTGTGTGTGTGGACATTGAGTGAGAGCATGATCGGGCTCAGCTGTGATGCTCCCCATGGTTGAATCGTCTTACATGTGATGAATGCCACTTGGGTGAACTACAGAGTCGATCAGCTTCAGGGAGGGGGGAGAACAAAGAGTGAATAAACTGGGGTTAGAACAAACATGCCATAAACTGCACTCCATACAAGGTACACATGTTAATGCGTCAGCTCGATAGGCTTCGGCCACAGGTCCCTCGTTAATTCAGACACACCCAGACAAACAGTGAATATTTTCATTGTTTCTGTCCCAGCAGCCTCCTTCTCCTGCTCATTCTCCTCTTCCGAGGAATGTCAGTTCCAGAAACCGGATTTTCCACATAATTTCACGCAAATCTCAGACCAGCACGCTGGGCTTGGTATTTAACATCAACACATGTCACACTGCCTCCGATACCTCCCGGCGCTTCTATTTTTAACCCCTCACCGTCCTTTCGATGTCATTGTTTTGAATTCTCTCCAATTTCAGACAACTTCTGTGACCTTTACCAGTGACGAGCGTTACTGCATCGCACCCAACAATTCTCCTCCATTCTTCAATTATCTCAGCTTATGCTTTCGAGACAGCTGAGAAGACAGTTTTACCTGATTGGGCTGCGTTACTGGGGGATGGGGGACAGACCCCAACATGGTGGGTCACTGTAAATGAGTGTTGGACTCACATGGAGTATTGTCCTATAATGAACAGGTTTTAAAACTCACTTCATCATTATTTCTTCATTCACCCTCACCTTCTCTCCTACTCTTGTCAATCTGGTTACTGTCCTGTACTGTGAGCCTTGGTCCTTTACCCCACTTCCTCAATACAAAATACACAATGTTAACAGAATTCCTGACTGACTGCTCCTCACATCTCCCACTAGGATGGTCTTGAAACTGAAAGCTAAACTTTGTGAAGAAAATTACCGAAAGCTCTAATAGCGAATGACATTTCTTACAGCAAAACATGCTTGGGACCGTCACACGGCAGCAAACTGTGCACCTTACTTCTGTTTTATGCCTCACCTCATTCTTTTTCATTGACGTCAGTGGTGAAGACGATCGCGTGGTGTGAAACCAGCTGACCATTCGCTATCGCCCGTCTGCCAAAGACCAATTTCACCCTCAAAATATCCCACGGCACTTTTTTGAAAAAGAGCAGTGAGTTCTCCTGCTGACCTGGCCAACATTCCTCCCTCAACCAAAAAACAGATTAAAAAGAAAAAGAAAACAGATGAGCTGGTTACTTACCTGGTTGCTGTGTGTGGGAGCTTCATGTGGGAGCAACAGTGACAACATTTCAAAAACAAATTCACTGTCAAACACTTTGGGATGTTGTGGGATGTGGAAGGTGCTGTATAAATGAGAGTCTTGGTGTCAGTTGTGTTTCAGTTACACCGAGTAACACGAAACTATAGAACAAAACAGGCCATTCGGCCCAACTGGTCTATGCTGGTGTTTATGCTCCACACGAGCCTCCTCCCTCCCTACTTCATCTCACCCTATCAGCATATCCTTCTATTCCTTTCTCCCTCATGTGTTTATCCAGTTTCCCCTTAAATGTATCTATGTTATTCGCCTCAACTACTCCTTGTGGGAGTGAGTTCCACATTCTCACCACTATCTAGGTAAAGAAGTTTCTCCTGAATTCCCTATTGGATTTATTAGCGACTATTTTCTATTTATGACCTTTGGTTTTGGACTCCCCACAAATGGAAACATTTTCTCTATGTCCACCCTATCAAACCCTTTCATAATCTTGGGTGGGTGTCACTCTCGCCTCTGAGTCAGAATATTGTGGGTTCAAGCCCCATTCCAGGGACTTGAGCGTAAAATCTAGGCTGACAACTATTTTATAAAGGTTTAGCATAACTTCCTTGCTTTCTTTACTCCATTAATAAAGCCCAGGATCCCATATGCCTTTTTAACAGCCTTCTCAACTTATCCCGCCACCTTCAAAGATTTGTGTAAGTATCACCCCCAGAGCTCTCTGTTCCTGCACCCCCTTTAAAATTGTACCATTTGGTTTATATTGTCTCTCCTCATTCTTCCTACCAGAATGCATCACTTCATACTTCTCTGTGTTAAATTTCATCTGCCATGTGTATGCCCATTTCACCAGTCTGCCTTTGTCCTCCTGAAGTTTGTTACTATCTTCCACATTGTTTACTACATTTCCGAGTTTCATGTCATCTGCAAACTTTGAAATTATACCCTCTATACCCAAGTCGAGGTCATTAATATATATCAAAAAGAGCAGTGGTCCTAATACTGACCCCTGGGGAACACCACTGTATACTTCCCTCCAGAATGAAAATCAAATCGTTCACCATTACTCTCTGCTTTCTGTCCCTTAAGCAAATTTGTATCCATGCTGTCACTGTCCCTTTAATCCCATGGGCTTTAATTTTGCTAACAAGTCTATTATGTGGTACTTTATCAAGTACCTTTCAAAGTCCATATACACAACATCAACTGCACTACCCTCATCAACCCTCTCCGTTACTTCATCAAAGGACTCAATCAAGTTAGTCAAATATGATTTTCCTTCTGTGCTGACTTTCAATTATTAGCCCAGACCTTTCCAAATGCCAATTAATTTTGTCCCGGATTATTGTCTGTAAAAGTTTCCCCACCACTGACGTTAGGCTGACTGGCCTGTAATTGCTGGGTTTATCCCTCTCCCCTTTTTTGAACAAGGGTGTGAAACTTGCAATCCTCCAGCACAATATCGAAGGAGGATTGTGGCCATAGAGTTCGCAATTTCCACCCTTACTTCCCTCAGTAACCTGGGATGCATTCCATCCGGACTGGGTGACTTTTCTACTTTGAGTATTGCCAATCTTTTCAGAACATCCTCATGATCTACTTTTATCCTATCCAATATCACTATGATAAAAGGATTTGATAGGGTAGAAGAGGAGAATCTATTTCCTCCGGTGGAATCCAGTACAAGGGGCCATAATCTTAAAATTAGAGCTCAGCCATTCAGGAGCGAAATCAGGAAACAGTTCTTCAAACAAATGGTAGTGGAAATTTGGAACACTCTGCCCCAAAAAGGCAGTGGATGCTCGGGGTCAATTGAAACTTTCAAGACTGAGATCGATACATTTTTGTTAGGTAAGGAATATGGAGCAAAGGCAGGTAAATAGGGTGTAACACTCCTGTATATATAATATAATAACACACCGTGTGTTACTGGGTATAACACTCCTGTATATATAATATAATAACACACCGTGTGTTACTGGGTATAACACTCCTGTATATATAATATAATAACACACCGTGTGTTACTGGGTATAACACTCCTGTATATATATTATATAATAACACACCGTGTGTTACTGGGTATAACACTCCTGTATATATATTATATAATAACACACCGTGTGTTACTGGGTATAACACTCCTGTATATATATTATATAATAACACACCGTGTGTTACTGGGTATAACACTCCTGTATATATATTATATAATAACACACCGTGTGTTACTGGGTATAACACTCCTGTATATATTATTTAATAACACACCGTGTGTTACTGGGTATAACACTCCTGTATATATATTATATAATAACACACCGTGTGTTACTGGGTATAACACTCCTGTATATATTATTTAATAACACACCGTGTGTTACTGGGTATAACACTCCTGTATATATATTATATAATAACACACTGTGTGTTACTGGGTATAACACTCCTGTATATATATTATATAATAACACACCGTGTGTTACTGGGTATAACACTCCTGTATATATATTATATAATAACACACCGTGTGTTACTGGGTATAACACTCCTGTATATATTATTTAATAACACACCGTGTGTTACTGGGTATAACACTCCTGTATATATTATTTAATAACACACCGTGTGTTACTGGGTATAACACTCCTGTATATATATTATATAATAACACACTGCGTGTTACTGGGTATAACACTCCTGTATATATATTATATAATAACACACCGTGTGTTACTGGGTATAACACTCCTGTATATATATTATATGATAACACACCGTGTGTTACTGGGTATAACACTCCTGTATATATATTATATAATAACACACCGTGTGTTACTGGGTATAACACTCCTGTATATATTATATAATAACACACCGTGTGTTACTGGGTATAACACTCCTGTATATATATTATATAATAACACACCGTGTGTTACTGGGTATAACACTCGTGTATATATATTATATAATAACACACCGTGTGTTACTGGGTATAACACTCCTGTATATATTATTTAATAACACACTGCACGGACCCTCCTCTGTCAGGGGAATATATCGGGAAGTCATGTGCAATCCGCCCACAGTTTCCAACCATTAACATTAATGGGAGGTAATGATTGTGTTGGGGGAGCCTGTGCACAACTTCCTGATAAGTGCTCCATGCTTGGAGGGTCCATGTATAAAATTTATCCTTACGTGTCCAATCAAATTCAGGTATCTCTTCAGTACAGGGTCTTGACCTCTCTCTCCACCCCCACCCCCCCAGCCAATTCTTTGTATAATATGAGGCACAGAAGCAATTCCCCCTCCACTTTTCCAGAGGAAGTATTTCCTCCTCTGAGGTCCGTGCCTTGTTTGCGCACTAACTCCCCTGCACACTTCTGTGGGTTTTGTGTATCACTCATCTTTCATCGCTCAGTCATGCTGCTGCTATCCTCTGACGCTCAGTTATTTTCCTGACTGCAGGACTGCAATGCTATGGAAAATAGGTAATTCCCTGGGCAGGAAATGAGTGAACTAAAGCTTTAATAAGGATGCTGTGTGCGTTTGACTTTTAAAATAGTTCTGAGATCAGCCCCACTCACAACAGTGCTGCTTTATCTGACTCAGCCCAGCTTGGCAAACGAGTAAAATTACTCAGGACCAGAAACAGTGCAGATGGGACAAGAGTGGATGGCACTTTAACAGATGAGGGACGGGGAGAGGGAATGAGAGTGGGGTTGCGAGAGAGAGTGGGATTGGGTGAGGGATTGGGTGAGGGATTGGGAGTGGGAGTGGGAGAAGGAATGGGAGTAAGAGTGGGATTAGGAGTGCAAAGGAGAGTGAGTGAAAATGGAATTGGGAAAGGGAATGGGACAGGATGTTGGAGAGAGAGTAATTCAAATGCAGCATTTAGTCAGAACCTTCAGGCGAGGGGGCCTGAACCCCAGTGAGAGTCAGAACCTTCGGGAAAGGAGGAGAGAAAAAAAGGCAGCTGCTTTGTAATCTGTGAATTCACAATTTCACGTAAGGCAGCAGCTGGTAAATCAGACACAGAGCTGTCCTCAGGCATATTGCTCCTCTGTCCTGTTTACATTGTCATTCGATTTAACACCAACCACTTAAAACATGAGAACGGAAGCAACTGAGGAGGCAACCAAGAATAAATGGTACCCAACCCTCCCCCAAAAATAAGTAAATAAATCAAGAGAATGAAACAATGCTGAGTTCCTGCTGCCGTGAGGTTAATCACTGAGTGCAGCTGGAACACAAACGAAAAGGCTGTGGTAAATCAGAGCAGTGAGTAAGTTATTAGTCACTGTCGGGCTCAGCTCACCCACAACAATCCCTCCTGACTGAGATACTTCAATATTGAAGGAAGGACGTCATGTGGTCTGTATCCTATATTTAATTGAATGCCTCAATTTACCAGCTAATTATTGCAACATATCTGCTGGGTGACTATGACGGTGTAGTGGCGACAGTCCACAGCTACGATATAAGTTCGGCCCTGAGAGGTCAGGGGGAGGAAGCCTGACCACTGAATCAGGCAACACTGGGCCAGTCTGAAATACTAAATAACTAATGTCAGCCAAGGCTCAGTGGGCAGCATTCTCGCCTCTCAGTCAAGAAGGCTGTGGGTTCAAGTCCCACTCCAGAGACTTGAGCCTATAATCTGGGCTGACACTCCAGGGTAATATCAAGGAAGTGCTGCACTGTTGGAGGTGCTGTCTTTCAGATGAGGTGTTAAACTGATGCCCTCTCTGTCTGCCCTCTCAGGTGGATGTGAAAGGTACTGTGGCACGATCTTGAAGAAGAGCAGGGGAGTTCACCCTGGTGAAGGGGTATAGATAAGGTAGATAGTCAAAATCTTTTCCCAAAGGTAGGGGAGTCTATAACGAGGGGGCATAGATTTAAGGTGAGAGGGGAGAGATACAAAAGGGTCCAGAGGGGCAATTTTTTCACTCAAAGGGTGGTGAGTGTCTGGAACGAGCTGCCAGAGGCAGTAGTAGAGGCGGGTACAATTTTGTCTTTTAAAAAGCATTTGGACAGTTACATGGGTAAGATGGGTATAGAGGGATATGGGCCAAGTGCAGGCAATTGGGACTAGCTTAGTGGTATAAACTGGGCGACATGGACATGTTGGGCCGAAGGGCCTGTTTCCATGTTGTAAACTTCTATGATTCTATGATTCTATGACTCTATGACTCTATGATTCTATGACTCTATGACTCTATGATTCTATGACTCTATGACTCTATGACTCTATGATTCTATGATTCTATGACTCTATGACTCTATGACTCTATGATTCTATGACTCTATGACTCTATGATTCTATGACTCTATGATTCTATGATTCTATGATTCTATGACTCTATGACTCTATGATTCTATGACTCTATGACTCTATGATTCTATGATTCTATGACTCTATGACTCTATGACTCTATGACTCTATGATTCTATGACTCTATGACTCTATGATTCTATGACTCTATGATTCTATGATTCTATGACTCTATGACTCTATGATTCTATGACTCTATGACTCTATGATTCTATGATTCTATGATTCTATGACTCTATGACTCTATGACCCTATGACTCTATGACTCTATGACTCTATGATTCTATGACTCTATGATTCTATGACTCTATGACTCTATGATTCTATGACTCTATGATTCTATGACTCTATGATTCTATGACTCTATGATTCTATGACTCTATGACTCTATGACTCTATGACTCTATGATTCTATGATTCTATGATTCTATGACTCTATGACTCTATGATTCTATGACTCTATGACTCTATGATTCTATGACTCTATGACTCTATGACTCTATGACTCTATGATTCTATGACTCTATGACTCTATGATTCTATGACTCTATGACTCTATGACTCCATGATTCTATGATTCTATGATTCTATGACTCTATGATTCTATGACTCTATGACTCTATGATTCTATGACTCTATGACTCTATGACTCTATGACTCTATGATTCTATGACTCTATGATTCTATGATTCTATGACTCTATGATTCTATGACTCTATGACTCTATGATTCTATGACTCTATGACTCTATGACTCTATGACTCTATGATTCTATGACTCTATGACTCTATGATTCTATGACTCTATGACTCTATGATTCTATGACTCTATGACTCTATGACTCTATGACTCTATGATTCTATGACTCTATGACTCTATGATTCTATGACTCTATGACTCTATGACTCTATGATTCTATGATTCTATGACTCTATGATTCTATGACTCTATGACTCTATGATTCTATGACTCTATGACTCTATGACTCTATGACTCTATGACTCTATGACCCTATGACTCTATGACTCTATGACTCTATGACTCTATGATTCTATGACTCTATGACTCTATGATTCTATGACTCTATGATTCTATGACTCTATGATTCTATGACTCTATGATTCTATGACTCTATGACTCTATGACTCTATGACTCTATGATTCTATGATTCTATGATTCTATGACTCTATGACTCTATGATTCTATGACTCTATGACTCTATGATTCTATGACTCTATGACTCTATGACTCTATGATTCTATGACTCTATGACTCTATGATTCTATGACTCTATGACTCTATGACTCTATGATTCTATGATTCTATGACTCTATGATTCTATGACTCTATGACTCTATGATTCTATGACTCTATGACTCTATGACTCTATGACTCTATGATTCTATGACTCTATGATTCTATGATTCTATGACTCTATGATTCTATGACTCTATGACTCTATGATTCTATGACTCTATGACTCTATGACTCTATGACTCTATGATTCTATGACTCTATGACTCTATGATTCTATGACTCTATGACTCTATGATTCTATGACTCTATGACTCTATGACTCTATGACTCTATGATTCTATGACTCTATGACTCTATGATTCTATGACTCTATGACTCTATGACTCTATGATTCTATGATTCTATGATTCTATGACTCTATGATTCTATGACTCTATGACTCTATGATTCTATGACTCTATGACTCTATGACTCTATGACTCTATGACTCTATGATTCTATGACTCTATGACTCTATGATTCTATGACTCTATGACTCTATGGCTCTATGACTCTATGATTCTATGATTCTATGACTCTATGACTCTATGACTCTATGATTCTATGACTCTATGACTCTATGACTCTATGATTCTATGACTCTATGATTCTATGACTCTATGACTCTATGACCCTATGACTCCATGACTCTATGACTCTATGATTCTATGACTCTATGATTCTATGACTCTATGACTCTATGATTCTATGACTCTATGACTCTATGACTCTATGATTCTATGACTCTATGACTCTATGACTCTATGACTCTATGATTCTATGACTCTATGACTCTATGACTCTATGATTCTATGACTCTATGACTCTATGACTCTATGACTCTATGATTCTATGACTCTATGACTCTATGGCTCTATGACTCTATGATTCTATGATTCTATGACTCTATGACTCTATGACTCTATGATTCTATGACTCTATGACTCTATGACTCTATGATTCTATGACTCTATGATTCTATGACTCTATGACTCTATGACCCTATGACTCCATGACTCTATGACTCTATGACTCTATGATTCTATGACTCTATGATTCTATGACTCTATGACTCTATGATTCTATGACTCTATGACTCTATGACTCTATGATTCTATGACTCAATGACTCAATGACTCTATGACTCTATGACTCTATGATTCTATGACTCTATGATTCTATGATTCTATGACTCTATGATTCTATGACTCTATGACTCTATGACTCTATGATTCTATGACTCTATGACTCTATGGCTCTATGACTCTATGATTCTATGATTCTATGACTCTATGACTCTATGACTCTATGGCTCTATGACTCTATGACTCTATGACTCTATGACTCTATGACTCTATGACTCTATGATTCTATGACTCTATGATTCTATGACTCTATGACTCTATGACCCTATGACTCTATGACTCTATGACTCTATGATTCTATGACTCTATGATTCTATGACTCTATGACTCTATGACTCTATGATTCTATGATTCTATGACTCTATGACTCTATGACTCTATGATTCTATGATTCTATGAC
Source organism: Heptranchias perlo (assembly GCF_035084215.1). Taxonomy (NCBI): domain Eukaryota; kingdom Metazoa; phylum Chordata; class Chondrichthyes; order Hexanchiformes; family Hexanchidae; genus Heptranchias; species Heptranchias perlo. The sequence continues at coordinate 1,993,790 of NC_090356.1, read as the reverse complement.
TCTATGACTCTATGACTCTATGACTCTATGACTCTATGATTCTATGACTCTATGATTCTATGACTCTATGACTCTATGACCCTATGACTCTATGACTCTATGACTCTATGATTCTATGACTCTATGATTCTATGACTCTATGACTCTATGACTCTATGACTCTATGATTCTATGATTCTATGACTCTATGACTCTATGATTCTATGATTCTATGACTCTATGACTCTATGACTCTATGACTCTATGACTCTATGATTCTATGACTCTATGACTCTATGACTCTATGATTCTATGATTCTATGACTCTATGACTCTATGACTCTATGACTCTATGATTCTATGACTCTATGACTCTATGATTCTATGACTCTATGACTCTATGATTCTATGACTCTATGATTCTATGACTCTATGACTCTATGACTCTATGATTCTATGACTCTATGACTCTATGATTCTATGACTCTATGATTCTATGACTCTATGACTCTATGATTCTATGACTCTATGACTCTATGACTCTATGACTCTATGACTCTATGATTCTATGATTCTATGACTCTATGATTCTATGACTCTATGACTCTATGATTCTATGACTCTATGATTCTATGACTCTATGACTCTGTGACTCTATGATTCTATGACTCTATGACTCTATGATTCTATGACTCTATGACTCTATGATTCTATGATTCTATGACTCTATGATTCTATGATTCTATGATTCTATGACTCTATGATTCTATGACTCTATGATTCTATGATTCTATGACTCTATGATTCTATGACTCTATGACTCTATGATTCTATGACTCTATGATTCTATGATTCTATGATTCTATGGTGTCCCAGCTAATATTTAACCCTCATCCAACACCTAAAAAACAGATCATAGAATCTTACAGCACAGAAGTAGGCCATTCATCCCATCATGCCTCTGTTGGCTCTTTGAAAGAGCTGACCAATTTAGTCCCACAACACCAGCTTTTTCCCCGTAACCCTGAAAATTAGTCCTCTTCAAGTACAAGTCCAATTGTCTTTTGAAATTTCCCATGGAATCTGCTTCCACCGCCCTCTCAGGGAGTGCGTTCCAGATCTTAACAAACGCTGTGTGAAAAAATTTCTCCTCGTTTCCCCTCAAGTTCTTTTGCCAATTATTTTAAATCTATGACATCTGGTGACTGACGCACTTGCCAGAGCAATCAGCTTCTCCCTACTTGCTCTATCAAAACCCCTCATTATTTTGAATACCTCTATTACGTCTCCCCTTAACCTTCACTGCTCTAAGGAGAACAATCCCAGTTTCTCCGATCTCTCCACATAACTGAAGCCCGCATCCCTGATACCATCCTGGTAAACCTCCTCTGCACCCTCTCCAAGGCTTTGACATCCTTCCTAAAGTGTGGTGCCCAGAATTGTACACAATACTCCAGCTGAGTCCTAGCCAGTGATTTGTAAAGGTTTAGCATGACTTCCTTGTTTTTGTATACAATGCCCCTATTTAAAAAGCCAAGTATCCCATACGCTTTCTTATCTGCCTTATCAACTTGCCCTGCCACCTTCAAAGATTTGTGAATATGCACCCCCAGGGCCCTCTGCTCTTGCACCCCCCCCCCCGTCAAAATACCATTTAGATTATACTGCCTCTCCATGTTGTTCCTCCAAAAGTGCATCACTTCACACTTATCCGCATTAAATTGCATCTGCCACGTGTCTGCCCATTTCACCAGTCTGTCTTTGCCCTCCTGAAGTCTGTTACTATCCTCCTCACTATTTACTATATTTTTTTGCCACATTTTGTATCATCCGCAAACTTTGAAATCGCAGACCCTGTACCCAAGTCCAGGTCATTTATACATAACAAGAAACGCAATGGTCCTAATACCGACCCCTGGGTGACCCCACTGCATACTTCTCTCCAGTCAGAAAAACATCCCTTCACCATTACTCTCTGCCTCCTATCCCTCAGACAATTATGTACCAAGTTACCACCATCCCTTTTACACCATGTGCTTCTATTTTCTAAATGTTATGTGGTACTTTATCAAATACCTTTTGAAAGTCCATATATACAACATCTACTACACTACCCTCATCAATCCTCTCTGTTACTTCATCAAAGAACTCAGTCAGGTTAGTCAGACATAATTTGCCTTTAACAAATCCATGCTGGCTGTCCCTTATTAACCAATGCTTCTCCAAGAGAGAATTGATTTTGTCCTTGACAATGGTCTCCAACAGTTTTCCCACCACTGACATTAGACTGACTGACCTGTAGTTATCAGGTTTATTTCTCTCCCCTTTTTTTGAATAGGGGTGTAACATTTGCAATCCTCCAATCCTCTGGCACCTCTCCCATATTCAAGGAGGATTGAAAGATTTTGGGCATACCTTCTGCTATCTCCACCCTCAGCAACCTAGGAGGCATCCCACCTGGACCGGGTGACTTGTTAACTTTGAGTGATGCCAACCTATTTAACACCTCCTTTCTATCTATTTTTCTCCTATCCAATACCTCTACTCCCTCCTCCTCACTTCATTCTCTTTTGTGAAGACAGATGCAAAGTAATTGTTCAGTCCCTCAGTCACACCGTCTGCCTCCTCCAAAAGATTTCCTTCTTTGTTCCGAGTCAGTCCCACCATTCCTTTAACTATCCTTTTACTTTTTATATGTTTACAAAAGATTTTTGGGTTCCCTTTTATGTTACCCACTAATCTTTTCTCATATTTTCTCTTTGCCTTTCTTGTATCATTTTTCAATTCCCCCCTGCACTCTCTGTATTCTGCCTGGTATTCTATCGTATTCTGGGCCTGGCATTTGTCATAAACCTCCCTTTTCTGTTTTATTTTATTCTCTATTTCCTTTGTCATCCAGGGATGCCCTTTGGATGCCCCGTCTTTCCTCCTTATGGGAATGTGCTTGGTTCGTATCCAGACTATCTCTGCCTTGAAGGCCTGCCATTGCTCATTTACTGTTTTTTTGGCCAATCTTTGTTTCCAGTCCACCTGAGCTCGATCCCTCCTCAAATCACTGAAATTGCCTCTCTCCCAGTTGAATATTTTCACCTTTGATTTTTCTTTGTCCCTTTCCATAACTACTTTAAACCTAATTATATTATGATCACTATTACCCAGATGTTCACTCACTGAAACACACTCCACTTTCCCTACTTCATTCCCTTGAACTAGATCCAGCACTGCTTCCTTCCTCGTTGGGCTAGAATCATACTGATTAAGAAAGTTCTGTACATATTTTAGGAATTCTTCACCCTCCTTCCCCTTTACACTGTTTTATCCCCCAGTCTATATTCGGGTAATTGAAGTCCCCTAGTATTAGTGTTCGATTATTTTTACTCTTCTCTAATTTGCCTACAGATTTTCTCCTTCTCACTATTTGGGGGTCTGTAGTAAACACCCAGCAATGTAACAGCTCCTTTCCTGTTCCTTAACTCCAACCAAGTAGATTGAGTCTTTGAACCCTCCAATATATCGTCCCTCTGTAGAACTGTAATATTATCTTTCATCAATACATCCCTCCTTTCTTTTTCCTTCCCAATCCCTCCTGAATACATTGTAGCTGGGAATGTTTTGTTCCCATTCCTGCCCATGTTTAAGCCCTGCATCCATTATAGCCGTTGTATCATACTCCATGTGGCAACTTGTGCCTGCAGCTCATCAAACTTATTTGTGACACTCCTTGCATTAACACACATGCATTCCAACACCATGCTAGTCGGCTTTGCTTTTTTCTTCCATCTAATTCCTGCTCTTTCTACACTAATCTTTATTCTGATGCTGTTTGTCTCTCCTAGGTTTCTCTGCACCTTGTCTCTCCTCTCCGCTGCTACCATCTGGTACCCCTCCCCCATAGCACTAGTTAACCTCCCCGTGAGGACATTGGTCCCAGCCCTGTTCAGGAGCAATTGATTTGACTTGTACAGATCCCTTCTACCCCAAAACTGGTCCCAATGTCCCAGGAATCTGAAGCCCTCACCTGCATTATCTTCCTGTCTCTGTACTCACTTAGCACGTGGCACTGGGAGTAATGCAGACATTGCCACCTTTGAGGTCCTGTTCTGTAACCTTTTTCCTAGCTCCTGAAACTCTGCCTGTAGGACTTCAGCCTTTTTCCTACCTATGTCATTGGTTCCAGCATGGACCATAACTTCCGGCTGTCCCCCTCCCCTCACAGAATGTCCTGCACCCAATCAGTGATGTCCTTTAACCTGGCACCAGGGAGGAACATACCATTCGGGACTCACATCTGCGGTTGCAGAAACACCTGCCTATCCCCCTGACTATCGAATCCCCTATAACAACTGTATTTCATAGAACCAGTCAGCACAGAGAGAGGCCATTCGGCCTGTCGTGCCTGTGCTGGCTCTTTGAAAGAGCTATCCAATTAGTCCCATTCCCCTGCTCTTTCCCGATAGCCCTGCAAATTTCTCCTTTCTAAGTGTATATCCAATCCTTCTGAAAGCTCCCACCGCCCTTTCAGGCAGTGCATTCTAGATCATAACAACTCGCTGCGTAAAAAAAAATTCTCCTCATTTCTCCCCTGGATTTTTTGCCAATTATCTTGAATCTGTGTCCTCTGGTTACTGACCCTTCTGCCACTGGAAACAATTTCTCCCCATCTACTCTATCAAAAACCCTCATAATTTTGAACACCTCTAACAAATCCCCCTTTAACCTTCTCTGCTCTAAGGAGAACAACCCCAGCTTCTCCAGTCTCTCCACATAACTGAAGTTGATCATCCCTGGTATCATTCTAGTAAATCTCCTCTGCACCCTCTCCAAGGCCTTGACATCCTTCCTAAAGTGTGGTGCCCAGAATTGAACACAATATTCCAGCTGAGGCCTAACCCGTGTTTTATAAAGGTTCACCATAACTTTCTTGCTTCTGTACTCTGTGCCTCTATTTATAAAGCCCAGGATCCCATGTGCTTTTTTGACAGCCTTCTCAACTTGTCCTGTCACCTTCTAAGATTTGTGCACATACACCCCCAGGTCTCTCTGTTCCTGCACCCCCTTTAAAATTGTACCATTTAGTTTATATTGCCTCTCATTATTTTTCTATCCAAAATGCATCACTTCACACTTCTCTGTGTTAAGTTTTATCTGCCATGTGTCTGCCAATTTCACCAGTCTGTCTATCATCTATAAAAATCTTGTCTATTATCTGGTCATTTATCTCATTGCTGTTTGTGGGATCTTGCTGTGCGTAAATTGGCTGCCATGTTTTCTACATTACAACACTTCAAAAATTACCTCATCGGTAGTAAAGTCCTTTGAGACGTCCTGAGGTCATGAAAGGCGCTATATAAATGCTCGTTCTTTCTTCCTTTTTAAATGCCATTGGTGCGGTTGATGTGTGTATGGACTTTCAAAAGGTACTTGATAAAGTACCGCACAATAGGCTTGTTAGTAAAATGAAAGCCCATGGGATTAAAGGGACAGTGGCAGCATGGATACAAAATTGGCTGAGGGACAGAAAGCAGAGAGAGTAGTGGTGAACGATTGTCTTTCAGACCGGAGGGAAGTATACAGTGGTGTTCCCCAGGGGTCAGTATTAGGACCATTGCTCATTTTGATATATATTAATGACTTGGACTTTGGTATACAGGGCATAATTTCAAAGTTTGCAAATGACATGAAACTCGGAAATGTACTAAACAATGTGGAGGACAGTAACAGACTTCAGGAGGGCATAGTGAGACTGCCATTACTCAGTCCCATCACCCACTACCTCCAAAGAATCAAAGAAAAGAAAGCTCACCAAGGTGATACTGTAATTCGGAGGAGTTGTGGATGTTTGACTGAATCACATTGCCCAACTCTCTCTCTCAGCCTAGACAACCCCAGCTAATTATCACAAGGATCCCAGACTTTTTAGCTATATAAAATAATAAAAGGGCTGGATTGAGTGCCAATTGATAGACTATTTCAGTTTGACAGATTGGGGTGGACCAGGGGACACAGAATCATAGAATCATCGAAATTTATAGCACAGAAGGAGGCCATTCGGCCCACCATGTCTGTGCCGGCCGAAAAAGAGCTATCCAGTCTAATCTCACTTTCCAGCTCTTGGTCCGTAGCCCTGTAGGTTATGGCACTTCAGGTGCACATCCTGATACTTTTTAAATGAGTTGAGGGTTTCTGCCTCTACCACCCTTTCAGACAGTGAGTTCCAGACCCCCACCACCCTCTGGGTGAAAAATTTTCTCCTCAGCTCCCCTCTAATCCTTCTACCAATCACTTTAAATCTATGCCCCCTGGTCACTGACCTCTCTGCTAAGGGAAATAGGTCCTCCCTATCCACTCTATCTAGTCCAGTCATAATTTTGTACACCTCAATTAAATCTCCCCTCAGCCTCCTCTGTTCCAAAGAAAACAACCCCAGCCTATCCAATCTTTCCTCATAGCTAAAATTCTCCAGTCCTGGCAACATCCTCGTAAATCTCCTCGGTACCCTCTCTAGTGCAATCACATTTTTCCAGTAACGTGGTGACCAGAACTGTATGCAGTACTCAAGCTGTGGCCTAACCAATGTTTTGTACAATTCTAGCATAACCTCCCTGCTCTTATATTCTATGTCTCGGCTAATAAAAGAAAGTATTCCATATGCTTTCTTAACCACCTTATCTACCTGTCCTGCTACCTTCAGGGATCTGTGGACATGCACTCCAAGGTCCCTTTGTTCCTCTACACCTCTCAGTATCCTCCCATTTATTGTGTACTCCTTTGCCTTGTTTGCCCTCCCCAAATGCATTACTTCACACTTCTCTGGATTGAATTCCATTTGTCACTTTTCTGCCCACCTGACCAGTCCATTGATATCTTCCTGCAGTCTACAGCTTTCCTCCTCACTATCAACCACACGGCCAATTTTTGTATCATCTGCAAACTTCTTAATCATGCCCCTACATTTAAGTCTAAATCATTAATATATACCGCAAAAAGCAAGGGACCCAGTACTGAGCCCTGTGGAACCCCACTGGAAACAGCCTTCCAGTCTCAAAAACACCCATTGACCATTACCCTTTGCTTCCTGCCACTGAGCCAATTTTGGAACCAACTTGCCACTCTCCCTTGGATCCCATGGGCTTGTACTTTTTTGACCAGTCTGCCATGTGGGACCTTGTCAAAACCCTTGCTAAAATCCATGTAGACTACATCAAATGCACTACCCTCATCGACCCTCCTTGTTACCTCCTCAAAAATTCACTCAGGTTAGTCAGACACGACTTTCCCTTAACAAATCCCTGCTGACTGTCCTTGATCACTCCGTGCCTTTCTAAATGACAATTAATACTGTCCCTCAGAATTGTTTCCAATAATTTGCCCACCACCGAGGTCAGACTGACTGGCCTGTAATTACTCGGTCTATCCCTTTCTCCCTTTTTAAACAATGGTACAACATTAGCAGTTTTCCGATCCTCCGGCACCACGCCTGTATCCAGTGAGGATTGGAAAATGATGGTCAGAGCCTCCGCTATTTCCTCCCTTGCTTCTCTTAACAGCCTGGGATACATTTCATCTGGGCCTGGCGATTTATCTACTTTCAAAGATGCTAAACCTCTTAATACTTCCTCTCTCACTAAGTTTATCCCATCCAATATTTCATACTCCTCCTCCTTAACTACAATCTCTGCATCGTCCCTCTCTTTGTGAAAACAGATGCAAAGTATTCATTAAGAACCAGACCCACATCTCCCACCTCCACACATAAGTTACCTTTTTGGTCTCTAATAGGCCCTATTCTTTCCTTAGTTATCCTCTTGCTCTTAATGTATTTATAAAACATCTTTGGGTTTTCCTTGATTTTACTTGCCAATATTTTTTCATGCCCTCTCTGCTTTCCTAATTTCCTTTTTAATTTCACCCCTGCACTTTCTATATTTACCTGAGGAAGGAGGAAGTCTCCGAAAGCTTGTGAATTTAAAATAAAATTGCTGGACTATAACTTGGTGTTGTAAAATTGTTTACAATTGTCAACCCCAGTCCATCACCGGCATCTCCACATCTATATTCCTCAGGCTTTCTGTAGTATTTAGTTCTTGGTGTCTGATATAAACTTCCCTTTTTCTGCTCTTTGAGATCCAGGGGGCTCTAGATTTGGCAGTCCCACCCTTTTTCTTTGTGGGAACATGTTTGCTCTGAACCCTCACTATCTCCTCCTTGAATGCCTCCCACTGCTCTGACACTGATTTACCTTCAATCACTGTTTCCAGTCCACTTTTGCTGAATCACATCTCAGCTTAGTAAAATTTGCCTTTCCCCAATTGAGAATTTTTACTCCTGTTCTATATTTGTCCTTCTCCATAACTTTGCTAAATCGGACTGAATTATGATCACTACCAGCAAAATGCTCTCCCACTGATACTCCTTCCACCTGCCCAGATTCATTCCCTAAAACTAAGTCCAGAACTGCCCGCCCTCTTGTTGGGCTTGCTATGTACTGGTTAAAAAAGTTCTCCTGAATGCATTTCAAGAATTCTGCGTCCTCTATACCTTTCACACTGTTTGTATCCCAGTTAATATTCGGGTAGTTGAAATCCCCTACTATTACTGCCCTATTGTTTTTGCAATCTCAGAAATTTGCCGACATATTTGCTCTTCTATCTCCCTCTGACTGTTTGGGGGTCTATAATTCACTCCCAGAGGGTGGTTGGAGTCTGGAACTCACTGTCTGAAAGGGTTGTGGAGGCAGGAACCCTCACAACATTCAAGAAGCATTTGGATGAGCACTTGAAATGCCATAGCATACAAGGCTACGGACCAAATGCTGGAATATGGGATTAGAGTAGACAGGGCTTGATGGCCAGCGCGGACACGATGGGCCGAAGGGCCTCTATCCGTGCTGTATAACTCTATGACTCTATGACTCTATGATAATTCACTCCCAGAAGTGTGACTGCTCCTTTTTTGTTCTTTAGTTCAACCCATATGGTCTCATTTGATGATCCTTCTAACATGTCATCCCTCCTCACAGCTGTAATTGTTTCTTTAACCAATATTGCCACCCCCCTCCTTTTTTTATCCCCCTCTCTATCACATCTGAAAACCCTGTAACCAGGAACATTGAGCTGCCATTCCTGCCCCTGTTTAAGCCGTGTTTCAGTAATAGCTATGATATCGTACTGCCACGTGTCTACCTGTGCCCTCAGCTCATCCGCCTCATTCACTAGACTCCTTGTATTGAGGTATATACCATTAAGCACTGCCAAACTCCTTTGTTGTCTATTTTCTAACTTTTGTTTCCTCTGCCTTCCAAACTCACTTAGTAATTTTTTTCTTCCATTTCCAGCTCTGCTTCTCTCCCTTCTGAATCTACGCTCAGGTTCCCACCCCCTGCCAAGCTAGTTTAAACCCTCCCCAACAGCACTAGTAAACCTCCCTGTGAGGACATTGGTCCCAGCCCTGTTGAGGTGCAACCCGTCCAGCCTGTACGGATCCCACCTCCCCCAGAACTGGTCCCAATGCCCCAGGAATCTAAAGCCCTCTCTCCTGCACCATCTCTCCAGCCACACATTTATCTGCTCTATCCTCCTATTTCTATACTCACTAGCACGTGGCACCGGGAGTAATCCGGAGATTACTGCCTTTGAGGTCCTGCTTATTAATCCCTTACCTAGCTTCTTAAAAAATCTGCCTGCAGGACCTCATCCCTTTTTCTACCGATGTCATTGGTACCGATATGGACCACGGCCTCTGGCTGTTCACCCTCCCCCCCTCAGAATGTTCTGCAGCCGCTCAGAGACATCCTTGACCCTGGCGCCAGGGAGGCAACACACCATCCTGGAATTGCGTCTGCAGCCGCAGAAATGCCTGTCTGCTCCCCTAACTATAGAATCCCCCATCACTATTGCTCTCCTGACCTTCCTCCTCCCCCCTGTACAGCTGACCCACCTGTGGTGCTGTGGACTTGGCTCTGGCTGCAGTCCCCAGAAGAACCATCACCCTCACCAATATTTACCGGTTAGAGAGTAAGATGGCCTCAGGGGACTCCTGCACTACCAGCCTGGTCCTCCTTGTCTGTCTGGCACTCTCTGTCTGCACTCTCTTAAGCTGTGGGGTGACCACCTCCAGAAACGTGCTATCCACGTAGCTCTCAGCCTTGCGGATGCACTGCAGTGACACATCCGCTGCTAGGGCTCCAAAACCCGGAGTTCGAGCTCCGAAACCCAAAGTGGGGAAGGGGGGAGTGGGGAGTGGGAGAAGGGGGAGTGGGAGAGGGGGGAGTGGGAGAGGGGGGAGTGGGAGAGGGGGGAGTGGGAGAGGGGGAGGGGGAATGGGAGGGGGGAGTGGGGGAGTGGGGAGGGGGGGGTAGCAAGTGTCTAGTAATGATGCTCCAGGCATTATGAATGTGGGGTAGACTTGATGGACCATCTGGTCTTTTCATGCCTGTCATCTTCGAATGTTTGTATGTATGTAGACCTGTAGAGAAGTCTGAACCAAATGTTATTAAAACCATTTCCTTTCACTGGGTTTGTGTATCCGGTCTGTGCAAGATTCTGTGCAAAGTTTGAAAATATTTATTAAAGAGTGGAAGTGAATGCTTTGGAGCATCTCATCCCCAACCAGCCCCCAGAATCTGACCCCTTGCTCTGACTCGTGTCTCCCCCTGTCTCTGGTCCCTCGCTCTGACCCCTGTGTCTCCCCCTGACTCTGACCCCTGTGTCTCCCCCTGTCTCTGGTCCCTCGCTCTGACCCCTGTGTCTCCCCCTGTCACTGACCCCTGTGTCTCCCCCTGTCTCTGGTCCCTCGCTCTGACCCCTGTGTCTCCGCCTGACTCTGACCCCTATGTTCCCCCCTGTCTCTGGTCCCTCACTCTGACCCCTGTGTCTCCCCCTGACTCTGACCTCTGTGTTCCCCCCTGTCTCTGGTCCCTCGCTCTGACCCCTGTGTCTCCCCCTGACTCTGACCTCTGTGTTCCCCCCTGTCTCTGGTCCCTCACTCTGACCCCTGTGTCTCCCCCTGTCTCTGGTTCCTCGCTCTGACCCCTGTGTCTCCCCCTGACTCTGACCTCTGTGTTCCCCCCTGTCTCTGGTCCCTCGCTCTGACCCCTGTGTCTCCCCCTGTCACTGACCCCTGTGTTTCCCCCCTGTCTCTGGTCCCTCGCTCTGACCCCTGTGTCTCCCCCTGTCACTGACCCCTGTGTTTCCCCCCTGTCTCTGGTCCCTCGCTCTGATTGACACACAGCAATGCTGCTGCTACCAGGTGTGAAAGTAAAACACATTTTCAGAGCCATCTCTCTCACAGCAACACTGCCACCTTCTGCAGCTGATGTAACCCTTTGAGTTGGTCCGTGCCTTTGTGTTTGTAAACACACACATTCTCAGCTTCTGCAGATTAGCGTTACTATTGAGATACCCAGGTGACAGGCCAAGACTCAGGGTGCAGAACAGCAGCAAGGCTGAAAGGATAGGAGAGATGACGTGAGGTGACGCCAAGCTTGGCTTTTGAAAAACTGCACCATATAAACTGCTGATCAGTCTTCCACAACTATTTATTCAACACTTGTGGCATAACCTGTCTGGCAGCCCATATTACACAGTGTTAGTGCAGCTTGAGAGCCCTTGTTGTTCCATTGATAGACACTCAGTTACCCGATCGGCCTGTTTGCTAATGCATGAATGAATTTGGAAACCCAACTCACAATATCTCGAAAGGTCACAGTGCAGAACGAACTAGGGTTGTGTTCTTACCTCACGGAGATAAGAGAGTACATCGGCAGTTCAACAATGACCTGGGCAGGATAACGAAAGCAAACAGCCACGCAATCTACTGACATTTTGGATAGAGTACCCTGACTGATATTACAGTATTCTGACTGATATTACAGTATCTTGGGTGATATTACAGTATACAGACTGATATTACAGTATCTTGATTGATATTACAGTACACTAACTCATATTACAGATCCTGATCGATATTACAGTAACCTGATTGATATTACAGTATACCGACTGATTTTACAGTATACTGACTGATAGTACAATCACTTGATATTACAGTATACTGATTGATATTACAGTGTACTGACTGATATAGTATATTGTCTGATATTAAAGTATACTATTGATATTACAGAATACTGACTGATACTACAGTATACTGACTGATATTACAGTATCCCGATTGATATTACAGTATACTGAATGATATTACAGTGACTTGACTGATATTACAGTATCCTGACTGATATTACAGAGGACTGACTGATATTACACTATCCTGACATATATTACATTATACAGACTGATATTACAGTATCCTGACTGATATTACAGTATATTGACTGATATTACAGTATATGATTGATAGTACAGTATACTATTGATATTACAGTACACTGACTGATATTACAGTATACTGATTGATCATACAGTAACCTCATTGATATTATAGTAACCTGGCTTATGTTACAGTATATTGACATATTACAGTATACTGACTGAAATTACAGTATACCGATTCATGTTACAATGTACTGACTGATATTACAGTATACTATTCATATTGCAATATACTGACACATACCACAGTATAGTGACTGATATTGCAGTATCCTGACTGATATTACAGCATACCGACTGATATTACAGTATACTGACTGATATTACAATAACCTGACTAATATTACAGTACCCTGACTAATATTACAGAGCACTGACTGATATTACACTATCCTGACATATATAATATTGTACTGACTAATATTACAGTATCCTGATTGATAGTACAGTGTACTGACTGGTGTTACGGTATGCTATTGATATTACAGTATATCAGACTGATAGTACAGAATATTGATTGATCTTATAATAACCTCATTGATATTACAGTAACCTGGCTGATGTTACATATTACAGTAACCTGATTGATATTGCAGTATACTGACTGATATTACACTGTCCTGATTGACATTATAGTATGCTGACTGATATTAGACTATCATGATTCATATTACAGTATCCTGAATGATACTACGGAATACTGACTGATATCACCGTATCCTGCTTGATATTGCAGTAACCTGACTGATATTACAGTATACTGATAGTACAGTAACATAACTGATATTACAGTAACTGGACTCATTACTGTATACAGACTGATATTACACTGTACTGACTGATATTACAGTAACCTGACTGATGCTACAGTATACTAACTGATATTACAATATCTTGATTGATATTACAGTCTACTGACTGATCTTACAATATCCTGATTGATATTACAGGATACTGACTGATATTACAGTAACCTGACCAATATTACACTACACTGACTGATGTTACAGTATCCTGATTGATTACAGTATACTGACTAATATTACAGTATCCTGATTGATATTACATTATATTGACTGATATTACAGTATCCTGATTGATATTACATTATACTGACTGATATTACAATAACCTGACTGATATTACAATAACCTAGAATTATGGAATCTTACAGGGCAGAAGAAGGCCATTTGGCCCTTCGTGCCTGTGCCGGCTCTTTGATAGAGCTGCCAATTTAGTCCCACTCCACAACCCTTTCCCCACTACCCTGCAAATTAGTGCTCTTCTAGTACATGCCCTTGTTGTCTGTTGACAGTTCCTATGGAATCTGCTTCCACCGCCCTCTCAGGGAGTGCATTCCAGATCTTAACAAACTCTGTGTGAAAAACATTCTCCTCATTTCCCCTCTAGTTCTTTTGCCCATTATTTTAAATCTATGACTCTGGTTACCAACTCACTAGCCAGAGCAATCAGTTTCTCCCTACTTGCTCTATCAAAACCCCTCATTATTTTGAATATCTCTATTAAATCTCCCCTTAACCGTCTCTGCTCTAAAGAGAACAATCCCAGCTTCTCCAATCTCTCCACATAACTGATGTCCTCATCCCTGGTATCATCCTGGTAAACCTCCTTTGTATCCTCTCCAAGATCTCAATATCCTTCCTAAAGTGCAGTGCCCAGAATTGGCCACAATACTCAAGCTGAGGCCTAACCAGTGATTTGTAAAGGTTTAGCATGACTTCCTTGTTTTTGTATTCAATGCCCCTATTTACAAAGTCAAGTATCCCAAATGCATTCTTAACTGCCTTATCAACTTGCCCTGCCACCTTCAAAGATTTGTGAACATGCACCCCCAGGTCCCTCTGCTCTTGCACCCCCTCGAAATAGCACCATTTAGATTATACTGCATTTCCATGTTGTTCCTCCAAAACTGCATCACTTCATACTTATTCGCATTAAATTGCATCTGCCACGTGTCTGCCCATTTCACCAGTCTGTCTATGTCCTCCTGAAGTTTGCTACTATCCTCCTCACTATTTACTACGTTGCCAAGTTTTGTATCATCTGGAACTTCAAAATTGTACTCCCTATACCCAAGTCCAGGTCATTTATACATAACAAGAAAAGCAATGGTCCTAATACCGACCCCTGGGGATCCCACTACATCCTTCTCTCCAGTCAGAAAAACATCCCTTCACTGCTACTCTCTGCCTTCTGTCCCTCAGACAATTACGTAGCCAAGTTACCACCGTCCCTTTAATCACATGTGCTTCTATTTTCCGAATAAGTCTGTTATGTGGAACTTTATCAAACACCTTTTGAAAGTCCATATATACAGCATCTACTACACTACCCTCATCAATCCTCTCTGTTACTTCATCAAAGAACTCAGTCAGGTTAGTCAGACACAATTTGCCTTTAACAAATCCATGCTGGCTGTCCCTTATTAACTAATACTTCTCCAAGAGAGAATTGATTTTGTCCTTGACAATGGTCTCTAGAAGTTTTCCCACCACTGACATTAGACTGACTGACCTTTTTTTGAATAGGGGTGTAACATTTGCAATCCTCCAATCCTCTGGCACCTCTCCCATATTCAAGGAGGATTGAAAGATTTTGGGCATACCTTCTGCTATCTCCACCCTCAGCAACCTAGGAGGCATCCCACCTGGACCGGGTGACTTGTTAACTTTGAGTGATGCCAACCTATTTAACACCTCCTTTCTATCTATTTTTCTCCTATCCAATACCTCTACTCCCTCCTCCTCACTTCATTCTCTTTTGTGAAGACAGATGCAAAGTAATTGTTCAGTCCCTCAGTCACACCGTCTGCCTCCTCCAAAAGATTTCCTTCTTTGTTCCGAGTCAGTCCCACCATTCCTTTAACTATCCTTTTACTTTTTATATGTTCACAAAAGATTTTTGGGTTCCCTTTTATGTTACCCACTAATCTTTTCTCATATTTTCTCTTTGCCTTTCTTGTATCATTTTTCAATTCCCCCCTGCACTCTCTGTATTCTGCCTGGTATTCTATCGTATTCTGGGCCTGGCATTTGTCATAAACCTCCTTTTTCTGTTTTATTTTATTCTCTATTTCCTTTGTCATCCAGGGATGCCCTTTGGATGCCCCGTCTTTCCTCCTTATGGGAATGTGCTTGGTTCGTATCCAGACTATCTCTGCCTTGAAGGCCTGCCATTGCTCATTTACTGTTTTTTTGGCCAATCTTTGTTTCCAGTCCACCTGAGCTCGATCCCTCCTCAAATCACTGAAATTGCCTCTCTCCCAGTTGGATATTTTCACCTTTGATTTTTCTTTGTCCCTTTCCATAGCTATTTTAAACCTAATTATATTATGATCACTATTACCCAGATGTTCTCCCACTGAAACACACTCCACTTTCCCTACTTTATTCCCTACAACTAGATCCAGCACTGCTTCCTTCCTCGTTGGGCTAGAAATATACTGATTAAGAAAGTTCTCCTGTACACATTTTAGGAATTCTTCACCCTCCTTCCCCTTTACACTGTTTTATCCCCCAGTCTATATTCGGGTAATTGAAGTCCCCTAGTATTACTTCTCTATTATTTTTACATTTCTCTGAAATTTGCCCCCAGATTTTCTCCTCTTTCTCCTTCTCACTATTTGGGGGTCTGTAGTAAACACCCAGCAATGTAACAGCTCCTTTCCTGTTCCTAACTCTAACCAAATAGATTGAGTCTTTGAACCCTCCAATATATCGTCCCTTTGTAGAACTGTAACATTATCCTTCATCAATACTGCCAGCCGCCCTCCTAACTTTTTTCCTTCCCTATCACTCCTTAAATAATTTTGCCGGGAATGTTTTGTTCCCATTCCTGCCCATGTTTAAGCCAGGTCTCCGTCACAGCCACTAGATCATAACCCCATCTGGCAACTGGTGCCTGCAGCTCATCAAACCTTATTCATAACAGTCCTAGCCTGATTAATATTACAGTAGCCTGACTGATATTACAGTATACTAATATTATAGGAGCCTAATATTACAGCCTGATTGATATTACAGTAACCTATTACAGTATCCTGACTCATAATATAGAATCCTGACTAATACTACAGCCTAATTAATATTGCAGTAATCAGATTAATATGACAGTATCTTGGCTGATATTACAATAACCTGACTGATGTTACAGAATCTGGACTAACATTATAGTATCCTTACTGGTATCACAATAAGCTGGCTGATATTACAATGTAGAGAATGTTCTGGTGGTTAAGGGAGGGGAGGTGCTGAGCCCCTGTTCCAGCTGCAGTTATGGGATGTCAGGGTAAGGAAGTGTTCGATGCTCATCTGCGGGATTACTGACCTTTGTGACTACACCTCCAATTACTCAGTTTTTAAACAAATAAAGTAGGCGATTTTTAAATATTGTGATAGTGGTCTGATCTGCCCAGTTGTGACGCAGAGCAGTCAGTGAAGGTGCTGGGCTGAGAGTGGCTGATTTCTGTTTGAATGAGCTCAGTGCTCTGTACAATCCAGTCTGTGTACTCTGCACAATCCCTCGAATGGCTCAGATCAACACCTGCCACTCGATCCCTTTCAGTTAATATAACATTTCAGATCCGTCCTGACACAAGACTTGCCCCGTTATGGGACAGGGAATGGAAGTGAACAACAGATAGCACCAGATGCGGATTCAATGTTAAAGTCTAGTCCTGTTTCTGGGTCTATCGGTCGGTTGACACTTGCTGTGTGTTCAGTACATTAAATATCCACACACTGAGCGTGTAAAGGGCAGTGTGACTGGACTGGGACAGACTGCACCAGGGAGGGACCCCCATGTCCCGAGACGTCTCGCACTTAACCCTTTAAACACTGACTGTCCCATGTGAGGCACCTGTCAAAATATTAGATCTTTCTTGTCCAGTGAACAGACATTTAACATAAATTTCCACAAAGTAGATTTCTGGACAGGTAAAGAAGGTCCAAGCACATGGCGTTCTCCTGAAAACACGCTCACCGTGTCTTTCTGACTTTCCTGCTAATTGAGCCCCTTGGGACATTTCACTAGGTTAAAGGCACGATATAAATGCAACTTGTTGTTGATTGTAACTGTGGGGTTTACCATGCCTGACTAGTCCTCCTTGTACTAACTCTGACCTTTTGTCTTGGTGTCTCTGTCTTGTCCTTCTTGTGTTTGACCATTTATTGTTTCCTTCTCCCCTCAATCTCACTCTATTTCTATCTCCTCTCGCTCTCACTCTCTCCATTTCTCTCAATCTTTCTTTGTCACTACCTCCTTGTCTTATGTTTACCCCTCTCCCTCTCCCACTGATATTTTCCCTTCTCTCTGCCTTGCTCCCTTTTTCTGACATTTTCCCTTTTCCCTCTGTCTCTCTCTCTGATATTTCCCCTTTCTGATATTTTCCCTTCTCTGTTTCCTCTGATATTTTCTCATTCTTTCTCTGAGATTTTCTCTTCTCTCTGATATTCTCCCTCTCTCTCTCTCTCTCTGATATTCTCTCTCTCTCTCTCCCTCTCTGATATTCTCCCTCTCTCTCTCTCTCTGATATTCTCTCTCTCTCTCTCTCTCTCTGATATTCTCCCTCTCTCTCTCTCTCTGATATTCTCTCTCTCTCTCTCTGATATTCTCCCTCTCTCTGTCTGATATTCTCTCTCTCTCTGATAGTCTCCCTCTCTCTCTCTGATATTCTCCCTCTCTCTCCCTCTCTCTCTCTCTGATATTCTCCCTCTCTCTCTCTCTCTGATATTCTCCCTCTCTCTCTCTGATATTCTCCCTCTCTCTCCCTCTCTCTCTCTAATATTCTCCCTCTCCCTCTCTCTGATATTTTCCCTCTCTCTCTCTCTCTCTGATATTCTCCCTCTCCCTCTCTCTCTCTCTCTGATATTTTCCCTCTCTCTCTCTCTGATAGTCTCCCTCTCTCTCTCTCTGATATTCTTCCTCTCTCTCTCTCTGATATTTTTCCTCTCCCTCTCTCTGATATTCTCCCTCTCTCTCTCTCTGATATTCTCCCTCTCTCCCTCTCTCTCTCTCTGATATTCTTCCTCTCTCTCTCTGATATTCTCCCTCTCCCTCTCTCTGATATTTTCCCTCTCTCTCTCTGATATTCTCCCTCTCCCTCTCTCTGATATTTTCCCTCTCTCTCTGATATTCTCCCTCTCTCTCTCTCTCTCTCTCTGATATTCTCCCTCTCTCTCTCTGGTATTCTCCCTCTCTCTCTGATATTCTCCCTCTCTCTCTCTCTGATATTCTCCCTCTCTCTCTCTCTCTCTGATATTCTCCCTCTCTCTCTCTCTCTCTCTCTGATATTCTCCCTCTCTCTCTCTGGTATTCTTCCTCTCTCTCTGATATTCTCCCTCTCTCTCTCTCTGATATTCTCCCTCTCTCTCTCTGATATTCTCCCTCTCTCCCTCTCTCTCTCTCTGATATTCTCCCTCTCTCTCTCTGATATTCTCCCTCTCTCTCTCTCTGATATTCTCCCCCTCTCTTTCTCTGATATTCTCCCTCTCTCTCTCTCTCTGATATTCTCCCTCTCTCTCTCTCTGATATTCTCCCTCTCTCCCTCTCCCCCTCTCTCTGATATTCTCCCTCTCTCTCTCTCTGATATTATCCCTCTCTCTCTCTCTCTGATATTCTCCCTCTCTCTCTCTCTCTGATATTCTCCCTCTCTCCCTCTCTCTCTGATATTCTCCCTCTCTCTCTCTCTGATATTCTCCCTCTCTCTCTCTCTGATATTCTCCCTCTCTCTCTCTCTCTCTGATATTCTCCCTCTCTCTCTCTCTCTGATATTCTCCCTCTCTCTCTCTCTGATATTCTCCCTCTCTCTCTCTCTCTCTGATATTCTCCCTCTCTCTCTCTCTGATAGTCTCCCTCTCTCTCTCTCTGATATTCTCCCTCTCTCTCTCTCTGATATTCTCCCCCTCTCTTTCTCTGATATTCTCCCTCTCTCTCTCTCTCTGATATTCTCCCTCTCTCTCTCTCTCTGATATTCTCCCTCTCTCTCTCTCTCTCTGATATTCTCCCTCTCTCTCTCTCTGATATTCTCCCTCTCTCTCTGATATTCTCCCTCTCTCCCTCTCTCTCTGATATTCTCCCTCTCTCTCTCTCTCTGATATTCTCCCTCTCTCTCTCTCTCTGATATTCTCTCTCTCTCTGATATTCTCCCTCTCTCTGATATTCTCCCTCTCTCTCTCTGATATTCTCCCTCTCTCTCTGATATTCTCCCTCTCTCCCTCTCTCTCTGATATTCTCCCTCTCTCCCTCTCCCCCTCGCTCTGATATTCTCCCTCTCTCTCTCTGATATTATCCCTCTCTCTCTCTCTCTCTGATATTCTCCCTCTCTCTCTCTGATATTCTCCCCCTCTCTTTCTCTGATATTCTCCCTCTCTCCCTCTCTTTCTCTGATATTCTCCCTCTCTCCCTCTCTCTCTGATATTCTCCCTCTCTCTCTCTCTCTCTCTGATATTCTCCCTCTCTCTCTCTCTCTGATATTCTCCCTCTCTCTCTCTGATATTCTCCCTCTCTCTCTCTCTGATATTCTCCCTCTCTCTCTCTCTCTCTCTGATATTCTCCCTCTCTCTCTCTCTCTCTCTGATATTCTCCCTCTCTCTCTCTCTCTGATATTCTCCCCCTCTCTTTCTCTGATATTCTCCCTCTCTCTCTCTCTCTGATATTCTCCCTCTCTCCCTCTCTCTCTGATATTCTCCCTCTCTCCCTCTCCCCCTCTCTCTGATATTCTCCCTCTCTCTCTCTGATATTATCCCTCTCTCTCTCTCTGATATTCTCCCTCTCTCTCTCTCTGATATTCTCCCTCTCTCCCTCTCTCTCTGATATTCTCCCTCTCTCCCTCTCCCCCTCTCTCTGATATTCTCCCTCTCTCTCTCTCTGATAGTCTCCCTCTCTCTCTCTCTGATATTCTTCCTCTCTCTCTCTCTGATATTCTTCCTCTCTCTCTCTCTGATATTTTTCCTCTCCCTCTCTCTGATATTCTCCCTCTCTCTCTCTCTGATATTCTCCCTCTCTCCCTCTCTCTCTCTCTGATATTCTTCCTCTCTCTCTCTGATATTCTCCCTCTCCCTCTCTCTGATATTTTCCCTCTCTCTCTCTGATATTCTCCCTCTCCCTCTCTCTGATATTTTCCCTCTCTCTCTGATATTCTCCCTCTCTCTCTCTCTCTCTCTCTGATATTCTCCCTCTCTCTCTCTGGTATTCTCCCTCTCTCTCTGATATTCTCCCTCTCTCTCTCTCTGATATTCTCCCTCTCTCTCTCTCTCTCTGATATTCTCCCTCTCTCTCTCTCTCTCTCTGGTATTCTCCCTCTCTCTCTCTCTCTCTCTGATATTCTCCCTCTCTCTCTCTCTCTCTCTGATATTCTCCCTCTCTCTCTCTCTCTCTCTGATATTCTCCCTCTCTCTCTCTCTGATATTCTCCCTCTCTCTCTCTCTGATATTCTCCCTCTCTCCCTCTCTCTCTCTCTGATATTCTCCCTCTCTCTCTCTCTCTCTCTGATATTCTCCCTCTCTCTCTCTCTGATATTCTCCCCCTCTCTTTCTCTGATATTCTCCCTCTCTCTCTCTCTCTGATATTCTCCCTCTCTCTCTGATATTCTCCCTCTCCCTCTCTCTGATATTTTCCCTCTCTCTCTGATATTCTCCCTCTCTCTCTCTCTCTCTCTCTGATATTCTCCCTCTCTCTCTCTGGTATTCTCCCTCTCTCTCTGATATTCTCCCTCTCTCTCTCTCTGATATTCTCCCTCTCTCTCTCTCTCTCTGATATTCTCCCTCTCTCTCTCTCTCTCTCTGGTATTCTCCCTCTCTCTCTGATATTCTCCCTCTCTCTCTCTCTGATATTCTCCCTCTCTCTCTCTCTGATATTCTCCCTCTCTCCCTCTCTCTCTCTCTGATATTCTCCCTCTCTCTCTCTGATATTCTCCCTCTCTCTCTCTCTGATATTCTCCCCCTCTCTTTCTCTGATATTCTCCCTCTCTCTCTCTCTCTGATATTCTCCCTCTCTCTCTGATATTCTCCCTCTCTCTCTCTCTGATATTCTCCCTCTCTCCCTCTCCCCCTCTCTCTGATATTCTCCCTCTCTCTCTCTCTGATATTATCCCTCTCTCTCTCTCTCTGATATTCTCCCTCTCTCTCTGATATTCTCCCTCTCTCTCTCTCTGATATTCTCCCTCTCTCTCTCTCTCTCTGATATTCTCCCTCTCTCTCTCTCTCTCTCTGGTATTCTCCCTCTCTCTCTGATATTCTCCCTCTCTCTCTCTCTGATATTCTCCCTCTCTCTCTCTCTGATATTCTCCCTCTCTCCCTCTCTCTCTCTCTGATATTCTCCCTCTCTCTCTCTCTCTGATATTCTCCCTCTCTCTCTCTCTGATATTCTCCCCCTCTCTTTCTCTGATATTCTCCCTCTCTCTCTCTCTCTGATATTCTCCCTCTCTCTCTGATATTCTCCCTCTCTCTCTCTCTGATATTCTCCCTCTCTCCCTCTCCCCCTCTCTCTGATATTCTCCCTCTCTCTCTCTCTGATATTCTCCCTCTCTCTCTCTCTGATATTCTCCCTCTCTCCCTCTCCCCCTCTCTCTGATATTCTCCCTCTCTCTCTCTCTGATATTATCCCTCTCTCTCTCTCTCTGATATTCTCCCTCTCTCCCTCTCTCTCTGATATTCTCCCTCTCTCTCTCTCTGATATTCTCCCTCTCTCTCTCTCTCTGATATTCTCCCTCGCTCTCTGATATTCTCCCTCTCTCTCTCTCTGATATTCTCCCTCTCTCTCTCTCTCTGATATTCTCCCTCTCTCTCTCTGATATTCTCCCTCTCTCTCTCTCTCTCTGATATTCTCCCTCTCTCTCTCTCTCTGATATTCTCCCTCTCTCTCTCTCTGATATTCTCCCTCTCTCTCTCTCTCTGATATTCTCCCTCTCTCTCTCTCTCTCTGATATTCTCCCTCTCCCTCTCTCTCTCTGATATTCTCCCTCTCTCTCTCTCTGATATTCTCCCTCTCTCTCTCTCTGATATTCTCCCCCTCTCTTTCTCTGATATTCTCCCTCTCCCTCTCTCCCTCTCTCTCTGATATTCTCCCTCTCTCTCTCTCTCTGATATTCTCCCTCTCTCTCTCTCTGATATTCTCCCTCTCTCTCTGATATTCTCCCTCTCTCCCTCTCTCTCTGATATTCTCCCTCTCTCTCTCTCTCTGATATTCTCCCTCTCTCCCTCTCCCCCTCTCTCTGATATTCTCCCTCTCTCTCTCTGATATTATCCCTCTCTCTCTCTCTCTGATATTCTCCCTCTCTCTCTGATATTCTCCCTCTCTCCCTCTCTCTCTGATATTCTCCCTCTCTCCCTCTCCCCCTCGCTCTGATATTATCCCTCTCTCTCTCTCTCTCTGATATTCTCCCTCTCTCTCTCTCTCTGATATTCTCCCTCTCTCCCTCTCTCTCTGATATTCTCCCTCTCTCTCTCTGATATTCTCCCTCTCTCTCTCTCTGATATTCTCCCTCTCTCTCTCTCTGATATTCTCCCTCTCTCTCTCTCTCTCTCTGATATTCTCCCTCTCTCTCTCTCTCTGATATTCTCCCTCTCTCTCTCTCTCTCTGATATTCTCCCTCTCTCTCTCTCTCTCTCTGATATTCTCCCTCTCTCTCTCTCTCTCTGATATTCTCCCTCTCTCTCTCTCTCTGATATTCTCCCTCTCTCTCTCTCTCTCTGATATTCTCCCTCTCTCTCTCTCTCTGATATTCTCCCTCTCTCTCTCTCTCTCTGATATTCTCCCTCTCTCTCTCTGATATTCTCCCTCTCTCTCTCTCTCTGATATTCTCTCTCTCTCTCTCTCTCTCTGATATTCTCCCTCTCTCTCTCTCTCTGATATTCTCTCTCTCTCTGATATTCTCCCTCTCTCTCTCTGATATTCTCCCTCTCTCTCTCTCTCTGATAGTCTCCCTCTCTCTCTCTCTGATAGTCTCCCTCTCTCTCTCTCGCTGATATTCTCCCTCTCTCTCTCTCTGATATTCTCCCTCTCTCTCTCTGATATTCTCCCTCTCTCTCTCTGATATTCTCCCTCTCTCTCTCTGATATTCTCCCTCTCTCTCTCTGATATTCTCCCTCTCTCTCTCTGATATTCTCCCTCCCTCTCTCTCTCTCTGATATTTCCCCCTCTCTCTCTGATATTCTCCCTCTCTCTCTCTCTGATAGTCTCCCTCTCTCTCTCTCTCTGATATTCTCCCTCTCTCTCTCTGATATTCTCCCTCTCTCTCTCTGATATTCTCCCTCTCTCGCTCTCTCTCTGATATTCTCCCTCTCTCGCTCTCTCTCTGATATTCTCCCTCTCTCTCTCTCTCTCTCTCTCTGATATTCTCCCTCTCTCCCTCTCTCGCTCTCTCTCTCTGATATTCTCCCTCTCTCTCTCTGATATTATCCCTCTGGCTCTCTCTCTCCCTCTGCTATTTTACCTGTCTCTATCTCAAGCTCCTATCAGTCCTCCCTCTCCCTAAACCAGTTGTACTACTCCACTCCCTTCCCTGCCTTTGAGCTGCCCCAAGCAAAACCCAGTTCCAGCCTCACACCATCCCTTTTGTTAACACATGCTGTTCTGTTCTGTTCTGTTTTGGTTGGGTTTGTGCTAAGGATTCTCCAATACCCCTGTGAGAGATGTTGGCTGCAGCTCAAGGACTCACAGACCAAAATCACAGTGTCTGGAGCAAGCCTTCCTCAATCTTTGGCTCTCAATTCCCACGGGGCACAAGTGTGGCCGTAACCCTTTTGCTGCTGGATTTCATGTGAGCTGTTTAATTTCAGTCACACTTTCTATTGTACCAGAAGTATGTGATCCTGAGTGTTTTAAACTGTGGCTTAAAACAAGAACCCACAGCCCCCTCTCCGTAAAATCCAAAACAGCTGCAAAGAGTAATAGAAAAGCTGGAACTGTAAAAAAACGTGTTTTTAGCAGAGCCACAAAAAACAGCTGTGAATTCCCATCAAAATTCCCAAAGTCCTGGCAGCCAGAGTGTGGGAAAAGGTAATCAATTCCTGAATTACATTGTAGAGAGCTATAGAAACACAAACTGAATCCCTCCACTCAGACCTGTGGCTGGGTTGGGCACACAGCTGTACACAAACACTCATCTGGAACATTAAAGAGTGACTTATGACTCATTTCAAAAGAGGGACAATTTATGAAAGAAAGAAAGAGAGAA
Source organism: Heptranchias perlo (assembly GCF_035084215.1). Lineage (NCBI taxonomy): Eukaryota > Metazoa > Chordata > Chondrichthyes > Hexanchiformes > Hexanchidae > Heptranchias > Heptranchias perlo. The sequence continues at coordinate 1,969,286 of NC_090356.1, read as the reverse complement.
AGACAGACTTGCATTTCTATAGCGTCTTTCACCACCTCAGGACGTCCCAAAGCGCTTTACAACCAATGAAGTACGTTTGAAGAGTAGTCGCTGTCATAATGTAGGAAAGAATATACATTGTCAAACATATTTAGCGACTGAGTACACATGTGTTTGACCAGCAAAAAAAAAATGACGAGCTCAGCCATCCGATTCCTTCATTCACCTGGACAGACCCAAGTGAAGAGGCAAGAGTACACAGCAAGACCAAGATTGGAGATAGCAGGAGAGACGATCCAGTCAATCAGGACAGATTGGTTAGTTGACACCAAGCTTGGATTTGAAAAGCCTATAATCGCAGGGTGTCAGCCCGTGAATCAGTGGGCCGCACTCTCGCCTCCGAGACTGAAGGTTGTGGGTTTAAGTCTCACTCCAGAGACTTGAGCCTAAAATCTAGGCTGATCCTCCCAGTGCAATAGTGAGGGAGTGCTGCGCTGTCAGATGATGCTGTCCTTTGGATAAGACATTAAATCGAGGCCCTATCTGCCCTCTCAGGAGGACATAAACGATCCTATGGCACTATTTTGAAGAAGAGCAGGGAAGTTCTCCCTGGCCAATATTTATCCCTCAACCAACATTACTAGAACAGATTATCTGGTCATTTATCTCATTGCTGTTTGTGGGATCTTGCTGTGCACAAATTGGCTGCTGCTTTTCCTACATTACAACAGTGACCACGCTTTTTGAGGCGTCCTGAGCTCGTGAAAGACGCTGTATAAACACAAGTCTTTCTGTAGTGAAATGAGTCTTGGACAGTCTCAATCCTACTGAGGACGGGCTCATCAGACACAAACTGCTATGAATTCATTATTAATTACCAATCTCATTCAGAGAAGCCACAGCGATGTCTGTGGTAGGAAATGGAAATGTCACACTGACGCAGTATATAGTGATCTGATCAGGTTCGGTATAAAGCACATTGTGAAGTGAGAGAAAAGGGAGCATCTAACCCGAGCCGTGCCTGACCTGGAAGTGATGATTGTATAGTGGCCCATCCTCCAGGAATGATGCCTGTCACTTTGATGAAGGCAAACAGAACCCTGATTGTATTCCATGTAGAAATACCCTGATGGACCAAGATTCTGTGATCTGTAATGTCACAACACTAATGTATGTTTCATGCTGAGACTGCTGTACACATATGTCCCTAACTGTCCCTGTTCAGTCTCCTCACCATTCACAACCAAGATGGCAGACCCCAACCTTTCCTGAATCAAACTTGCTGGGATAAGGTCCCTCAGGGATCTCTCAATGGGAAACCAGCGTCTCCAATCCCCACTGCTCCCTGACTGGGATAGCTCAGATTGGTAACTTGGCATGTAGAGGGATTGGGTGTGGGCCATCAGGCTGGCACCTCAAACTATTATCGCTCCTCCCCACCCACCTGCACTGTCTTCTGCTACTCTGTGTACCTCAACTCTATCACTGTATTAAGGTGTTGCTCAGACTCGTTCTAGAGCACTGCGTGTAGCTCCAATCACACAATCATTGGAAAGAGACTTTGGGCCTGGAGAGGGACCAGAGGGGCGAAAGAAGGATGACTCTTTGTACTGGAAATGTAAGTTCTGAGGAAAGGTTAGAGAAGATGGATTTATTCTCTTTGGAAAAAGAGACCTCAAAGTGATTGAAATGAAGAATGCAAGATCATGAAGAGAATTGACAACGGGAAAAATGGGTTCAAATCCCAGGGGATACAAGTTAACAGTGAGGACGATAGCAGTAAGAAAGGAAGTCAGGTTATGGAGTTATAGAATATCTTACCAGGGAAGGACTTGAAACCGACAGTGGAAATGGGGTCAAGATGTGTTTTTGGAGAGAGAAGCGATTGGGGGATATGGTGAGAAGATGGGTCGATGGGGTTGAGGGATAATGTGAGAGGTGGGTCATGGGTTTGATCTATCAGAAAGGAGTGGGGTTTTTCCTGCTCTTTATGTTCCAACACAATGAACTCCAGACAAACACATTCCTGTTGTACACTACAGCTCCAAGCCCAGCATTCCAATGGACAGACTCACAATCTTTCAGTCTCATCATCTGGAATTCCAGTCGTTTAAATCACTTCCCATTTTGTGGAATTCCTGATCGATGGATAAACTATTGCCTAATTGTTGATGTTTTGATGCCTCAGCACCTCATGCACTGTGGGTCAGTCCCCCCACCCACACTACCTATTTATAAGAAATCGTATATTGTAATCCTGGAGTTAAAGGGCTGTTGATTTGGGGGGCAGAAAGTGTCCATTGATTCAATTAGTAAAAGTGCAAAACTAAAAAATCATGAGCTCTCTGCTTATGGGTGAGTCCAGCACAAGAGAGCATAAATATAAGATCATCACTAACAGATCAAATAAAGAATTTAGAAGGAATTTCTGTACACGGAGAATGGTGAGAATGTGGAACTCACTGCCACATGGAGTGGTTGAAGCAGACAGCATTGTTGTATTTAAGGGCAGGCTTAATGCATACATGAGGGAGAAAGGAAGAGAGAGATACAGGGGCAAGATGGGAAGTGGTAATTAGAGTGGGAGGAAGCTCATGTGGAGTACAAACACCAGCATAGATCAGTTGGGCCGAATGGCCTGTTTCTGTGTTGTAGATTTGATATAATCCTATGAGCTACAAGAAGTTTTGTTTGGCCATTTTCTCTCTCCTCTCCTGAGGGTGCTGACTTAGGCTGGGATGAGTTCCTTAGGAGCCCTCCAGTACCCCGCCCAAGTGGCCATTCTTCATTTGTAATCCTGGGCAGCGACTTTCAGTAGACTATTTGGCTGTGGAGGGCATCACAGTTGAGCTCGATCCTGTCCTCAGCCAATGTCCAAATACATGGAGTTTCCAGAAGGAGTCAGCAGATAGTGATTGGGGATAGGGAACTTTGTTGCTTTTCCCTCTCCCTCTCCCAGGGCCACTGAGTCCAATTGTAGCCCTTATTGTTGCCCTGGCTGAGGTCAGCTAATTCGACACAGATCAGGCATGGGAGCAGGGATTTTCCTGGTCTGTGTGTCTCAGTATTACACCAGGTGTGCATGTGCCTACTGAGCCACTGAGCACATTAAAAATGTCCTTGCTGTTGTGAGTCTGCCAGATTGGCAGTCCATCCATTGGCTTAAACATCCACTTCCTGCACATGGCTGAAGTGTGTTCTATGTGCAGAATACACTGCAGCAACTCGCTAAGGCTTCTTTGACAGCACCTCCCAAACCCACGACCTCTACCACCTACGAGGATAAGGTGTATGGGAACACCATCATCTCCAAGTTCCCCTCCAAGTCACACCATCCCGACTTGGAAATATATCGGCCGTTCCTTCATCGTCGCTGGGTCAAAATCCTGGAACCCCGACCAAACAGCACTGTGGGAGAACCTTCACCACACGGACTGCAGCGGTTCAAGAAGGCGGCTCACCACCACCTTCTCAGCCGTTCAATGTGTTAATACATCGGCCACGTGACCCTGAGCTGCACAGACAAGCTGCCACTTTCAGAACAGGCTGCTTCAGAAATATAGCTCGTCTGAAATCCCACCCCATGATCCAAGGAGTCCCTTTGGTTTAGATTCCCCGTTGTCCTGGGCTGAGAGGGAATATCACAAAATGAATCGCTGTTTTTCTAAACAATCAGTAAAATGGCGATTGCTGCACTGTGCTTATCCCAGCACAACACTGCCCGACAAACCGGTGAGCTTTCCATCAGCTGCAGGTGTGTGCTGAGACTGCTCAGTACCAGCACTCTCTGCATTTGCATCTCTCAGATTGGGGAAAAGTCTAAATTACGTTTTAAATCACAATAAATCATTTATTCCCTGGGAGGTGTTTCTTGAAACAGATAATGTTTAAACTGATTGGAGGGGGGATGGAGTGGGTTTCATCTGCTGAGAGCATTGCAAAACACGCTGGGGATTCTTGTCAGGGTGAGAACGCAAACTCTCGCTACCTCCAATTAATACATTTATACACTACGATCTGGTTTTTAGGAGTTTAATCAATGTTCTTTCCATGGGTGAGTTGGTCTTTGGATTTTCGTTCCCTCCCCTCCCCAAGACAAATTGAGGAAGGAATCTTCCCTTCCCCCAGTTTTCTCCCCTTGTCTCCAGGAGACACTGATTCGCTGGGATACAGGTGCTAGCTGCCTCTGGCACCTGACCCAGGAGATCATCCTTCATGTGTGAGCCTAGACAGTGAGTGCCAGCAGGATATTTGGCCAAGGGAGCATCACAGCTGACCCTGATCCTGTGCTCACCTGATGTCATAGAGTCATAGAGTCATAGAGTTATACAGCACGGATAGAGGCCCTTCGGCCCATCGTGTCCGCGCCGGCCATCAGCCCTGTCTACTCTAATCCCATATTCCAGCATTTGGTCCGTAGCCTTGTATGCTATGGCATTTCAAGTGCTCATCCAAATGCTTCTTGAATGTTGTGAGGGTTCCTGCCTCCACAACCCTTTCAGGCAGTGAGTTCCAGACTCCAACCACCCTCTGGGTGAAAAAGTTCTTTCTCAAATCCCCTCTAAACCTCCCGCCTTTTACCTTGAATCTATGTCCCCTTGTTATAGAACCCTCAACGAAGGGAAAAAGCTCCTTAGTATCCATCCTGTCTGTCCACAAACATGCACTTTCCAGCAGGGATCACGGGACAGGAGCAAGAACCTGGGCTGATTCCTCCTTTCTAGGGCACTGAGGCCAAAGATTAAGTAACTCAACACAGATCAGAGATGGAACTTGGGACCTCTGGTCTGTATGGCTCCATATCATACAGGATAGGGCATTTACACACTGAGCCACTAGGAAATTAAACACAAGGCAAATCCATTTCCATCTTTACTTTCCTTTTGCTATTTCCTACATTGCTGCTGCCTCTGACCCTTCAGCTTGTTACAGAGTTCCTTAAATTGCATGACTGGATATACACACATGAATGCACAAATGTGTACATACATGCACCAATGCTGACACAGACACATATTTGCATAAACACACTTACCCAGGTGCATCAATGCTCAGACACACACATACACACATATACATACACAGATATATACATACACACACAGATACATACACACACATACATACATACACAGATATATACATACACACACAGATACATACACACACATACATACACAGATATATACATACACACACAGATACATACACACACATACATACGCAGATATATACATACACACACAGATACATACACACATACACAGATATATATATATATATACACAGATACATACACACACGCATACAGATATATATATACCTGCACAGATACAAATACACAGATATATATATATATATATATACATACACACACAGATACATACACACACATACACACATACACAGATATATATATATATACACAGATACAAATACACACATACAGATATATATATATATATTATATATATATACACACACAGATACATACACACACATACACACATACACAGATATATATATATACACAGATACATACACACATGCATACAGATATATATATACCTGCACAGATACAAATACACACATACACAGATATATATATACACACACAGATACATACACATACACAAATACATAGACACACACATACACAGATATATATACACACATACAGATACATATATACACACAGATACATATACACACATACAGATATATACACAGCCTCAGATACATACACACACATACACAGACATGTACATATATACACACAGATACATACACAGATGCGCATGCACACATACATACACACATAGATACGAACAGACAGACAGACACACGCACAGACGCACACATGTACATACACTTACACTGGGGTGTGAGTTCACACTTTCCTAGGCAATACTGAAGCTACTGAAGCTTTTAATTTTTTTTGGATTCATTTCTCATCAGCTTAAAGTTAAAGTAACACTTCTAGAACCAACAAGAGGGCAGGCCATACTAGATTTAATCATGAGTAATGAGCCAGACATAGTTAATAATATAAAAGTAAGGGAATATTTACGAGTATATACCCCTAAGGGGCAAGAGCTCTACTTACCAAATAAAACAGCCATGGTCGACAAAAGAGGTAAGAGATAACATCAAACTATAGGAAAGAGGATACAAAAGTACAAAGAATAGTGTAGATCCAGGGGACTGGGAGAGATATAAAGAGCAGCAAAGGAAGACAAAAGGATAGTAAGAGCTGCAAAAAGAGAATATAATAAGAAACTTGAGGTATATCAAGATTAACACAAAAAGTTTTTACAATTATATTAGAAGGAAAAGGATAGTCAAATGTAATGTGGGCCCGTTAAAAATAGATGCAGGTAATATTGCAAATGAAAATAAGGAAATGACAGACTTGTTGAATAATTAATTTGTGTCAGTCTTCACAGTAAAGGAAGAGGATAATATACCTGACATCCCAGGGAAACTAATAATGAATCAAGGACTGGAACTCACTAAAGTTAACTAAGCAAGAAAACAGTATTAGAAAAAATAATAGCACTGAGGACTGACCAATCCCCAGGACCTGATGGTATCCATCCCAGGATTTTAAAGGAAATGGTGAGAAAATTGCAGTTGCTTTAGCCATAATCTTCCAAAGCTCTCTCCATTCAGGAATCGTCCCTTTAGATTGGAAAATTGCAAATGTAATTATTATTTAAGAAAGGTGCGAGAGAGAAACCAAGAAATTATAGACCTATTAGTATAACATCTGTTGTGGGGAAGTTATTGGAATCTATAATTAAGGACAGTGTGACTGAGCACTTAGAGAAATTTAAGCTGATTACAAATCCATGTTGGCTCTCTCTAAAGGGTAGGTCGAGTCTAACAAACCTAATAGAATTTTTTGAGGAAGTAACAACGGTAGACAGGGGAATGTCTATGGATGTAGTTTATATGGACTTCCAGAAGGCATTCGATCAGGTTCCACATAAGAGACTGTTAGTTAAACTGAAAGCTTATGGAATTGAAGGCAAATTATTGACCTGGTTAGGAGATTGGTTAGGTGGTAGAAGACAGAGAGTCGGGATAATGGATATGGACTTGAATTGAAAGGAAGTGACTAGTGGTGTCCCACAAGGATCTGTGCTGGGGCCTCAACTATTCACTATATTTATTAATGACTTAGATAACACAATAGAGAGCCACATATCCAAGTTTGCTAATGACACAAAGATTGGTGGTACAGTAAGTAGTGTAGATGGGAGCATTAAATTACAAAGAGACATTGATAGATTAAGTGAGTGGGTAAAACTGATAGATTTCAACGCAGGTAAGTGTGAAGTCATCCATTTTGGACCCAAAAAAGGATCGATCCGAGTATTTTTGAAATGGTGAAAATCTCAGAACAGTGGAAGTCCAAAGAGATTTAGGGGTCCATGTACACAGATCACTGAAATGCAGTGGTCAGGTACAAAAAATAATCAAAAAGGCTAATGGAATGTTAACCTTTATATCTAGAGGGCTGGAATATAAAGGGGAGGAAGTTTTGTTCCAGCTGTACAAAGTCCTGGTTAGACCACATCTGGAGCACTGGGTACAGTTCTGGCCACTGCATCTTAGAAAGGATATTTTGGCCTTGGAAGGAGTGCAGTACAGATTCGCCAGAATGTTACCAGGGCTCCAAGGGTTAGATTATGAGGAGAGATTACATAAACTAGACTTGTACTCCCTGGAATATAGAAGGTTAAGGGGTGATTTGATTGAGGTTTTTAGGATTTTGAAAGGAATTGATAGGGTAGATAGAGAGAAACTTCTCCCGCTGGTGGGGGGAGTCTGGGACAAGGGGACATAACCTGAAAATCAGAGCCAGGCCAATCAGGAGAGAAGTTGGGAAACACTTCTTCACTCAAAGGGTGGAACTCTCTCCCACAAAAAGCAGTAGATGCTCGCTCAATTAATAATTTTAAATCTGAGATCGATAGATTTTTGCTAACCAATGGTATTCATAGTATCATAGTAGATGCAGCACAGTAGGAGGCCATTCAGCCCATCATGCCTGTGCTGGATCTTTGAAAGAGCTATCCAATTAATCTCATTCCCATGCTCTTTCCCCATAGCCTGGGAGGTTATGTCCTCTTGATCTAGATTTCCCCACCAGTGGAAAAAGTTTCTCTCTATCTGTCCCATCAATTCCTTTCAAAATCCTAAAAACCTCAATCAAATCACCCCTTAACCGTCTGTATTCCAGGGAGTACAAGTCTATTAAGGGATATGGAAGCAAGGCAGGTGGATGGAGTTAGGATACAGATCATGGTGGAACAGGCTTGAGGGGCTGAATGGCCTACTCCTGTTCCTATTTTCCTATGTTGAATCAAAACTTGAGCCCAATAGGTGCAGCTGACCAAACACAGAGAAACCATTTAATGCATTTCACAGCACTGACTGTTGAGTGAGTTATGATGCAATCTGAGCACAGGCACAAGGCGTGGCGACTCTAGACAGAGTCCAGTCTAACCTTATTTTTGAATGTTGGGATCTGCAAGGTTTAAACCGCTGTGATGGATGTTGGTGGGCCCCACTAAATTAAATTCGAAAACAAAAGACTGTACGCACCCATCTCCTCCCTCCGGCCCTCAGAACTTAAAACTAATTTTTGAAATGTGTATATACATATGATACAAAAGGTGAAGGATGAGCTGTTGCCGATTTAAATGTGAGATGCTGCTGTCGGGCTGTCGGTGAATGTTCCCCTTTAAGGCAGAGGTAAGTGTGCTGAGTGTGAGCTGTGGGCGGGGAGATGTTCTGATCCCACTGCATGGTGACATCAGGATTGAGAGCCCGCCTTATTAAGCAAGCTGCGGGGCTCATTGCAACAGAGAAACATTTAATTAGAGTCAGGAGCCAGAGCAAGAGTCAGAGTGGAGAAATGCTGCTGTGTTTACCACCGCACTGAGCCGGGACTGTTGGGGAAATTGGAGGAGAATTTGCGCCGGATTTCCTGCCCCATGAAATGAGCAGGAGGTAGGTGAGATTCAGATTCCGACTCACTCTCTCCCCTAACATTTCTGGTATCTTTCCTGTTTTAAAAGTTTTCCCCATTCACGGTTTGGGTTTTTTTTTTGTTCTTATCATTTTGTCACCTCTCCCTAAACCCTTCCTGTTTCTGCTCAATCTCGCTGCTAATTCCTTTGTTAGAAACTACAATATTCTCCGAGAAACTCGATATCGTCTTTTATTGCGGTGCTGCCTGAACAAAAACCCCAATAAATTATTAGCCGTGAGCCACTCCGATCAGTTTAATGTATAACCTGAACTGCAGCAAGAGTTTTACACTTTTTCAAAACTCTTTCCAAAGTAAAGAAACTTAACTTATTTTGCATTAATCTTACAAGAGGATTTTTAAAAAATACTAAATTAAAGCTGGTTTAGTATTAATTCCGGGTTTTTATATTGGAATTGCATTTTCTCTTCCTTGGCTCTGCTTGGTTTATCACTGATCTTAACGTTGTTTGCAGCCGAGTGGGGTCTGAGATCCGTTCCTGACTCAGTGTGTAAAGTGACTCTGTATTTTGCAATGCTTAAATTAACCTGTTACCAGGAACTGGCCACTCACCTGAACACAGGGGGCTGGCGAGCCCATCCTGCGTGTCTCTCCTGCAAATCAGGTCCTTCCACAGATCATTGTTTTAAACTAATTCCATAGTGAGACACTCACCATTGCCCGAGCGTCTGCTGCGCTTTTAAATAAGGGGTCCTTTTGTGAACTATTAAACCAGCTCCCACCAATTGTTTTGGAGAGAGTGCTCCTCAGGTCTGTGGTCTATTAGTGGTGGACTGATTGCTGTAGGCTTCAGTTATTAAAGGATTAATGGGTTCACGGCCTGAGCTCTAGAGTAAGTTTATAGTGTTTCCCCTGAGTCGTGAACCAGTCGATAGTAAAGGTGTCTCAGGGACTGACGATTTAAAGTGGCTTACTCGCTTCTGCCTGTTTCCTGCAGCTGCCCAGTTTTTTTTAACTCTCTGTTTACAGGATCTGAATGGTAGTTTAACTAGTTTGGGCTGTGCTGTTACTGGACCTGTTCCAAAATACCCCAGTAAATTCCATTTTAAGATGATAACCAATTTCTAACCCTGTGAACCATGGACTAGCTGTGAGCACATGGCTCTAGTAAATTTAAAAACTGGTGACAAACCATATATGGTGTTCCCAGGCTGCCCTGAGAAGGACCCACACTGACTGGATGAGAATATTTAGGTGGCGGCACTGACACAGCCCGACCGTCCCACAAACTGCTCTCTCCCAGTTTGCTCCTTCTACTCTGCTGCTGGGTACAGTCCCACTAGTGCTCACTCCCCCACCCCGGTATCCCAACTGAGTGGCTGGTCTCTGGGAACGTAGATAATGAATATCAACAGGTGGCTGAGAGGAGCATCACATCCCTGTCCTCACCCAATATCCACCAGCACCTCCAGAAGGGGTCACTGGATAGTGATCAAGAGCAGGAACACTGGCTGATTTCAACCCCCAGCATTACAGCAGTGTAGTGGTTCTGTTACTGGACTAATAATTCAGAGATTGAGTTCAAACTACCCTGGTGGGATTTGAGAATTTGAATTCAGTTTTTTTTTAAAAAAACTAAGTGTGCTACAGTACTTAGAAAAAGAGCTGTGTTTAATTTGGCAGCAGGGGTTGAATACCATAGGATGATACAGCACAGAAAGAGGCCATTCAGCCCATCATGCTTGTGCCAGCTCTTTGGAAGAGCAATCAAATTAGTCCCACTCCCTTGATTTCTCTTCCCCCCCCCCCCCCCATAACCCTGTAAATTTTTCCCTTCAACTATTTATCCAATTCCCTTTTGAAAGTTACTAAAGAATCTGCTTCCCCCACCCTTTTCAGGGAACAGTTGTGTGTGTGTGTCAGGCCCTCCTTTCAAAGAAGTCTCACTGGGCACAGTAAGTGGTCCTGAGCTCATGTGATCTGGGTTTTGTTTTTCGTGTTAGTATCAATAAACTGCAACACCCACATTGGAAATGTTAAGACATTATTGGTGGTATTACTCACACCTTGTCATTGCCTCATCAAGACCAGTCATAGAAAGCAGTGCTCAGCCAACGGAATGGAGGTTAGACAGACCTGTTCAACACTAGAAAAGGGAATCGTGCTCCTCCTGCCTCTCCCGGGTGTGACAGACCTCCTGTCAGCAGTCACTGCTTCTTTGTTTCCTCGTCATCAGATGGTTCATCTTTTGAGTTTGAATTCAGAGACAAGTGCTGACTGATTGGCTGAAGCACTTTCTGTGCCTTACAGACTTTGACTCTAGGTACGGAGGGTGGGGGTGGAGGGAGGGGCGTTTAACACTTCAGATATTTTTAAGCTATAATTAATGAAGTTTAAGTCCTCTCACTGCCAGTATCTCAGCTCCAGAACTAATCCTTGGGTGTCTTTACCTGTGACCCTGTTTGTAAAAGTGAGTAACTGGAGCTTGGTTTCCAGTCAGTTAGGTGGGACAGTGCAGTCTGGGCCACAGACATATCGTCCAGTGTCTTAACACTGGTGGTTATGGGGGGAGGGGGGCCTGGCCGGTTTGAAGATGTGCATTTGAATCTTTCAGTTCAGGATCCTCTGGAGGGAGGGAGGATCAGGGTGGATGAGTTATTTGGGTTGCAGATACCTGGTGAGGTAACAGCGTGTGCCACCTGGAGGGAGGCTTGTGACCTTATTTATTCCCCCTAGGACGGTATGCCCACTAACATGGTGCCTCTGCCTTCTCAAAGATCTTTACACCCTCTCAGGGCAAACAGGGATGGTCAATAAATGCGGGCCTTGCCAATGGTGTCCACATCTCAAGAATTAATATTTTAAAACCCAGTTGTGAGCTGCCTGAATCTACAGCCACTTCTCCCTTTGTTCCTCTTCTCCCTTGTGTTTTTAAATTTCACTAACTATCCCCCTCCTTGCAGTAACTCACTGCCCTGATGTTATGCAGAAAGAGCAGTGTGCTATCATTAAACGGTGGTTGTGAGAACACTGAGTGAAGTATGGGGAAATATTCCCCCAATGTGACCGAGATCCTGTCCATCACTGAGCCCAAACTACTCTTCCCTTCTGACAAACTAAATTACATTGACGTATATTTGTGTATTAGCAAATTTAACCCACTACCTCTGCCCCGGGGCCTGCAATGTTCTGTGTTCTATGATATCTTTTTCTCCCCAATGGGTGAATGCACATCACTGAGCTAAACAGACCGGCAGGTCCCAGGTATTATCTGTGGTCTGCGCTCAGGTAGCCTCAATCTCAGCCTGAGCAACAGTAAGGACGCTCAGTGCAACCTGTGCTAGGGAGAGGCAAAACATGAACCGGGTGGATGCCAGGACCAGGCCTGGCCGTGATGCCCCACATAGTTGAGTGTCCTGCTGACACTCTGGTCAATATTGTCATTCCGCTTGGCAGGAGAGGGGAAATGGGGGGCCTGCACATCACTTCACTCTGCTTCCTGTCCCATTTGTTCCTGCCTTCATTTTCTGGGGGCTTCCATGTGGGTGGTCCAAGCACTTGCCCGTGGCCCCACAAAAATCTTCTCGCACATTCACCCCCCCCAACAAGGGGAGAATCTCCAGTTCAGCTCCATAGTGGAGCCAGCAGGAGGTTTGGGTTCTCGGTCTCTCCTAAGTAAAAGCACTTTTTAATCTCTGCGCCTCGGCCTGCGCCTGGGAGTCTCAATATTTAAAGAAATCCTGTGGTCGTCTATTGGTCGAAGCAGTTTGACTTTTGGCTGAGCCTAATCTAGACAAATCGGTACAGCTGGTGAATCCTGGTGTTTGATGGCAGGGTCATGGTGTTTCTTATGTACTGGGTGGTAGATTGAAGGGGTGACTGCTGAGCATCAGTATAAAGCTTCACCCTAGTATGAGTTGAGGTTTTTTATGTTCTGACCTTTCAAACATTTTACAGCTCCCGTCTTTAACTCACTATCCAATTTTTATAATAAGCAATGGTTAATTATTATAACTTTTTATATCGCCTCTGCTCTTCAACGGCCAGCATCATTCTCAGTCAGAAGGTTGCCATAATGCAACTCTTAAATTACCTTCCCCATCAAAGGCGCTCGTCAGACAGTGCACCGAGTGGCACCAACTGGAAGGAATCTTCCCTCCCACCCACCCCATACAGCCGAGTTCTGATAATCGCTCCTGTGAAACGCCTTGGGACGTTTTACCAGGTGAAAAGCACGAAATAAATAATGTTGAATTCTCTCCCCAAGGGATCCACCAATCCAATCCTGTTCGTGTGAATGTTGTTCATAGTCCATTAAATAAAAACAACACAAAATTCTGAAAACTCATGGCAGGTGAGCCAGTATCTGTAACGAGAAAAGGACAGGTTAACCTTTTTAGGTATGTAACTTTTCAGCGGCAGCCAGCTGTGGTGTCCTGGTTAAAAGGGACCTTCGCTTCCTGACCCACCTTGAGGGGGTGGGGTGAGTCCTGCAGTCTGTCAGCTGTGACATTACTGAGGGAGAATCAATCGATGAATAATTCAAGATTCCCCTCTCTCGCTCTCTGTAGGAATGTAATGCCCTGTTGACTTGAGGAGAACACACAGACTTTAAAGGATTGGTGCATTCCCAACATGTCAAGTGCTGGACTGGCAGCACAAGAGATCCGAGATCCACAATCCACTGAGTAACTGCTTCCTGCACAGTGTCATCAACAACAAAAGCTGCTGGAATCAATCGAGCACATTGGACAAGTGAGTACCTCAACACGGTGTCGTTTGGAATTGGGCGAGAGCACTTTGTGTGGCCAACCTCCGACTTTTGTCCCAAATCGATGAAGGCCGTTTGTGACCATGTAGCATGACTTCCAAAAGGCTTTTTGTGACCAGGACCCCTCCTGTCCCTGGTGAGTTTGGGGGTTGACCTGGGGGCCTTTGCTGAGATTGCAGTTTCGATGCAAGGTGGTTAAATTCCTGGATAACACCAAACAAAGGGAATCAGTGCAGACAGCCGTGGTCTTGTGCACAAGGAAAAAGCTCAACTGGGTTTGCATCTGGGCTGATCAGAGGGAAACTAAGTTCAGTGAAGATATTGTATCCCAGGAGACTGAGCAGGAAGCACATACATTCCATGGTTGGGGTAGAACTTAGCAATAGGGAAACAGAGCTGTGGTATTGATTGACTCATTGGTTACCGTGTTTAGACACAATGAACAGGGTGCTGGGTAATATTGCCGTATCTGCTCTGACACTGCAAAGACCCCGTCTGGGTACAGTTCTAGTTACAGGTGTAAGACGAGGCCCCTGCAGTACAGAGTTGAATAACGGGGCTGATCCCTGGGATCGAAGGTGGGAGCTGTGAACTCTCGAGCCACCAAAAAAAAACATTCAGAGGGGTATTTAACGGGCTAGAGAAAGTAAACGTGAACAATACCTTCGAGTAGCCCAGGGCACAGGGTCAGGAAGTATTGCTTTACATGGGATGATTGACAGCTGAATTAGGGCCACTGGGTGGAGCCAGGACACTAGGGTCATTTGAGAAACAACTGGATTTTAAAATTGTGGGGGGGGGGAGGAGTTGGTGTTCTAGAAGGATGGGATCAAAGGGGCTGAAGGGCCTTTGTCCTCTGAAGTGTTCTTGTGATGGGCTGGTCACACAGACAGAACATTGTGTTTTTCTGTGATTTCAGCCTCTACTTTGCAGACTCCACAGCCATGACTTGCACTTTGAATGCTGTTCCCCATCAACAGACCTACATCATGGCTTCAACCAACAGTATGTATCCCACCCCAATGGGGCTCGCTCTTCAAAGTTTGAGATTTTGAATTCAATTTAAAAAAAAAAAAAGAAAAGCTGGTCTCAGTAAAAGTGACCATGAAGCTGTCAGATTGTCGGAAAAACCCAACTGGTTCACTAATGTCCTTTAGGGAAGGAAACCTGCCGTCCTTACCTGGTCTGGGTCTATACATGACTCCAGTCCCAAACCAATGTGGTTGACTCTTAACTGCCCTCCTGAAGTGGCCTAGTAAGTCATCCAGTTGTATCAAAACCTGGTTCCAATTGTTCAAGAAGGCTCACCACCACCTTCTCAGGGCAACTAGGGATGGGCAATAAATGCCAGCCTCGCCCATATCCTGAGAATAAATTTAAATAAGATATGTATTTAAGTGGTGGTCTTGTTCCCCGATGCCTGAGTGTAAATCTCCTGCCTGCTGAGATACTGAACGGTACAGACTGGGCGAGGGTCTGTCCCTGGTCTGTTGTGTTGGCTAATATCAGCTGAGCTTTACCATTAGTGCTTCAAGTGAGGTTCACCGTCCAGTGATTCCTCGGCCAGGCTCACACGTGAAAAGTGATCACTTGGGTGAGGTACTGAGGGGTGGCCAGTGGCTGTGGAGCCCAGACCCCAGCGAGAGCCTGAGTCTTCAGAAGGGGGAAATTTGCTGTAACAGTGTTTACATTTTTAAAAAGTATTTTTTCCTCCTCCAATAGGGCAGGAAATGGAGCCACTTAGGCTGGACAGACACTGCTGTTTCAGGAGTTGTCTCAGAGCGTCCTTCAAGAAGCCACGGCCACCTCCTCTGACAATACCCAATGGTGAGGAGCCATTTGTACAACTGGAGAAAGATCAGCTGCTCTCTCCGTTTAAGAGACTGTCAGTGAACGGCACTGTGCTGTCACCACCTCCGACACCAGTGAAAGGGGCACCTCCGCCAACTAATTCTGGGTGTGCTGGTGATCGCAGCTCGAAGCCGCTCCCTCCGCTGCCCGTCGCTGGTGATGTGTCCTTCGATGACATGGACAGTGAGGTGGAGTCCATTACAAGCTCCGAAACTGACTCCCTCTTGCAGGACTGCAGGCCGTTGAGCTTCAGGTACGGTGCTCCCAGCAGAAGGAGCTTCCGTGGGTGTGGGCAGACCAACTATGCCTACTCCGAGGGTGCCAGCCGCACTAGATTGCCAGAGAGTTGCCATGCGGCAAAAGACAGTAACCTGGGGAACCAAGAGATTGCTGAGCAACCTGCTCCGCCTCATCGCAAATTACGGCGTTCACATTCGGGCCCGGCCGGATCGTACAACAAACCCATC
Organism: Heptranchias perlo; assembly: GCF_035084215.1. NCBI lineage: Eukaryota > Metazoa > Chordata > Chondrichthyes > Hexanchiformes > Hexanchidae > Heptranchias > Heptranchias perlo. The sequence goes on along the minus strand of NC_090356.1, from coordinate 1,953,217 downwards.
GTGTTGAAGAATGCGAGCTGCTTATTGCGCTCGTCACCGAACTCCAGCGAGGTGAAGCCAGAGGTCCCTCCTCGAGTCCCCATCCCCCCTCGGCTGGTGAAACACGACTACCGGAGATGGTCTGCGGAGGTGATGTCGGGCACGTACTGTGAGGAGGACAGGCCACCAAAGGTCCCTCCGCGGGAACCAGTGTCCAGAAGTAACTCGCGCACCCCAAGCCCCAAAAGCCTCCCAGCCTACCTCAACGGGGTGATGCCTCCGACACGAAGTTTTGCCCCCGATCCCAAATACGTCAGCAACAAAATCCTGCAGCGGCAGAGCAGCGATGGGGCCGCCATGCGGGTGCCCTGCATTTTACCGATCATCGAAGATGGGAAGAAGGTGAGCTCCACACACTACTACCTGCTCCCTGAGAGGCCCCCCTACCTGGACAAGTTTCAGAAATGTTTTGTGGAGGCCCAGAGCACATGGGAGCCAAACGATTGCACAGAAGAGAGCTTCCAAATGTTTGCATTGAACAAGCCAGAGATGGTAAAACAGAAACCCGTGGCCTTTGTAGAGTCTCCCTAGGTTTTGACGGGGCAGCAAGAAAAAGGCAGCAGTGAGGGATCGTCCCAGGATAATCAAGGCCACTGAAAGATGGACAGAATCGCAGAATGTGATCCCAAAATTCCAGGGAAAATCCCACTTTTTATAAAAAGTGGAATTTGACTCAAATCGGTCGCTGTAAACCAGAGGCCCTTGAACAGGTCACGGTGTCCAGGAGCCCGGTTGGGTTTCCTGTACAGTAGTTTTGTGACCTTTTTCACCAGGACGTTTCATGATTGTTTTTATTGCACTTTATGTACTTTTTTTGGAACATGATGAAGTGGGCGGGGCGCGCTGCCTCGGAGGGCGCGAATCTCTGGTGAAACCAGCACAAGAGTCGATTAGTTTTTATGACCAAAACTTTTTTATGATTTTATTATCTAACTGTTCAGAGACCCTTGTGAGTGAGAAACTACAGCAATTGTTACTGGGCAGTGTACAGACAATGCTTGGAATCAATCCAGCTCAGGGATGCTCGATGAAGGTCACTGCTAACTTAATGGCTGTTTTAAGTGAAAAGTATTAAGCTAAAGTGAAGGGATTTGATTAAAAGTTTTTGAAGCACAGAACTGCCACAAGTTCATGTCTCTGCCTCTTTCCCCCTGCCCAACAATTCACAGCATTTATGTCAGGGATGTGGAGCAGCCCAAGGGTCCGAAGCAGTGCAGTCACTGATCCATTTTGGTTAGAAGGTTAACTGAAGTGATCCAGCCGTGAATGTGGGATGGTGATTGTGGGGGGCTGGGGGAATGGAGAGGGATGGGCTCGAGACACTGGGTGTCCTCTCTTCTAATATGCACCTGCAACGTGACCCACGCCTTTTTTTAATATAAACCTACAACGGGTAGCAAACAGGCTCCAGCTGTTTATCGAGAGTTACTGTGGTGGAGACTGGTGGGATGTGTGTTCCACTGGCTGCCCTCTGATACCTTACGTAACTGGTCGTTCTTCATGTGATGGTGGACATTTGACCATGGAGGGCATCACAGTTCATCCCAATCCTGCCCTTGCATGGACTTTCCTAAATAGTGATCAGGTGCAGGACTCCTGCGCACCCCCCCCCAGAGGCACTGAGGTCAATAGTAGCTATCGCACTCCTCCCCGGGAGTTCCTGTCGTCACTACTCTCGAGTGGTGTTCGGGTAGGGCTATGCTTTACTCAAAGTTTGTGTCGTTGGCTCCTGTGCTGTCCTTGAGCCTGGAGACTATCAGAGGCTTGGACTCCATTCCCCCTCCCAATCCCGAGCCAGCACTTAACATCACTCCCATCAGCTGGAGTCGGGGAGGGAGAGAGGAGAGAAACCATTCACAAAGGAGGTGACTGAGCTGGTGGTCGCCCTCCCCATCCTGACATTAAGCTTGCTGCCACAGGCTGCCCCAGAAATCAGACGGTCCCCTCATACAGACTTGGGCAGTTATTGAGGAACTAAGAGGGAGAGCTGTAGGCAAACAGCTGGCTACTAAAATAGAACAAAAAGGGATGAGTGATGCAGGGTGAGACTCTACTAACCTGCAGACTAGTTTACATGATAGATTACTGGGGACCTACGTGAAGAATCAGTGCAGTTGCTTGTATTTGAAAATAGTTTCACATGCTAGTGACTCAATTAACTGCATGTAACACATATGAAGGCCTATATTACTGCTCTTATATCCTCACTGGCTGTAACATATCTTATTTCTGTAATATTTGTTGAAATGCTGCAGAACTGTGTGTCTGTGGTCTGTGCAGTATTATTGGGATATCATTAACTACATTTATTTAAAAAAAATTACCTTTCTTAATGTCTGTTTTTATTTTAAATTATTTCTGTGCTGTGTTTGATGATTAGTGCTATCAATTAGCTGCCTATAAAGGGCTCAATCCTCCAACGTAATTTGGCAGTAAATCTCTCGGTGGTACAATAAGCTGATGCAAGATAAACAATTCAGTACAATTCACCTACGCAATGTGCAAACTCAGACTTGATCCTCAATGATCCAGGATATGTATCTCCTCTGGGATGTGATCTGGAATTTGTTCTCTTGTAGTCTAATTGACGGTGAGAGCAAGTCCTGTTAATGTGTTCCGGGGAGGCCCCTTTAACATGGACCAGCTGCACAGTGTCCAACAGGAGTGTGTCGTTCACTCTGGTGTCTACAGATGTACAGGAGCTGAGACTGAAGCACACATGAGCCGTACTGTACAGGAATGATTCCCTTTTACCCAGTGTGTAGTGGGAGGGAAATGAGTTGCTTTACCTTGTACTGGTGAAGGAATGTAATTTGACAGGACCAGGCTGAGTGCAGTCTATGGATACATCTGAGGAGGGTATGTAACAAAATCCAGGGACATTTCTACACCTTGAAGTTGGAGATATCTTCAGAATATAAGAAATTCTCAATAATTTGAAGGCCCTCAGGCCCATTAAACCTGTCCCTTTCTCATAGCTAAACTCCCTCTTCCCCATATCCCTCAACCCCACCTTCAGTTTCTAATCTATGCTATTCATTCACCAAGCGATTAAACTCTAAATGGCCAGAGGCTGTGTTTACTTAACAACGCTTAAGTCTTAAAAACAGACACCGCTTCACATTAGCAGCAACAGCAGCCATAGAATCGTAGACTGGTTACGGTACAGGAGGCCATTTGGCCCATCAAGCCTGTGCTGGCTCTTTGTAAGAGCAATCCAGTTAGTCCCATTCCCCTCACTTTTTCCCCTTCAACTATTTATCCAATTCCTTTTTGAAAGCCATGATTGAATCTGCTTCCACCTCCCCTTTTGGGCAGTGCATTCCAGATCATAACTACTCGCTGCATTTTTAAAAAAAAGTTTTTCCTCACATCACCTTTGGTTCTTTTGCCAATCTCCTTAAATCTATGTCCTCTGGTTCTTGACCCTTCCAGCAACAGGAACAGTTTCTCTCTATTTACTCTGCCTTAAACCCTTCATGATTTTGAATACCTCGATCAAATCTCCTCGCAACCTTCTCTGCTGTAAGGACAAGCCCAGCATCTTCATGCAACAACTTGCATTTATATTACACATGCATTTATACACGATGAGTGAGACACGATGGCCTGAATGGCCTCCTTCTGAGCCCTAACTTTCTATGATTCTATTCTCATCCCAATTCCCTGCCCTTTCCCTTCAGCTGGTGTCACTGGATAATGATGGTTAATTACCCTCCTCCCCACTGCCAGCCCAGGCTGTGGAACCAATCTCTGCCCTTCCTGCTATGTGGAGCCCACCTGGCAGCTGTTTTCACCCAGTGAGCTGCGAGGGAACTGAGGGAGGACTCTGAAAGAATCCTGCTGTAATGTTAGTAGTTGTAGTTCTGTTGGTCCAATGTTTCGCTGGCAGAAGCTTATGCACACGAATAAACCTCTCGATCCAGCCCATCATTGACGGCACTGATTGTTGACAGTCTGTGAATGTTCAGCAAACGAGTCCCAAAAGGCGATCGACAAGTTCCACGGTGCTGGGGCAGGTCAGACAGGGAGCATCACGTCATTCACAGGAAAGCAGAGTAGCATCGCGACTGCAGCCTTGTCTAAAACCAAGTCAATGGAAGGTGCTGAGATCCAACAGACCCAACATCTGGCCCTGCAGCTGGAAATGCAGTTTGTAAAATCTTTTCCTCGCAGGTCAACAGAATCAACAGGTTATTTTGGGCATTTTTGACCAGAAATTAGTTTTACAAAGTCCGAGTGACAAGAATACTCAGCTCCAAGATCGCGCTCACACACACACTCATACACACACTCACACTCACAGATACAATCTCTCACACACACACACTCACTTACACTCATCCTCACACATACATAGAGATACACTCTCCCACACACACACTCACTCATACACACTCACACTGCTTCATCAATGACCTTCCCTCCATCATAAGGTCAGAAATGGGGATGTTCGCTGATGATTGCACAGTGTTCAGTTCCATTCGCAACCCCTCAAATAATGAAGCAGTCCGAGCCCGCATGCAGCAAGACCTGGACAACATCCAGGTTTGGGCTCATAAGTGGCAAGTAACATTCACGCCAGATAAGTGCCAGGCAATGACCATCTCCAACAAGAGTCTAACCACCTCCCCTTGACATTCAACGGCATTACCATCGCCGAATCCCCCACCATCAACATCCTGGGGGTCACCATTGACCAGAAACTTAACTGGACCAGCCATATAAATACTGTGGCTACTAGAGCAGGTCAGAGGCTGGGTATTCTGTGGCGAGTGACTCACCTCCTGACTCCCCAAAGCCTTTCCACTATCTACAAGGCACAAATCAGGAGTGTGATGGAATACTCTCCACTTGCCTGGATGAGTGCAGCTCCAACAACACTCAAGAAGCTCGTCACCATCCAAGATAAAGCAGCCCGCTTGATTGGCACCCCATCCACCACCCTAAACATTCACTCCCTTCACCACCGGCGCACTGTGGCTGCAGTGTGCACCATCCACAGGATGCACTGCAGCAACTCGCCAAGGCTTCTTCGACAGCACCTCCCAAACCCGCGACCTCTACCACCTAGAAGGACAAGAGCAGCAGGCACATGGGAACAACACCACCTGCACGTTCCCCTCCAAGTCACACACCATCCCAACTTGGAAATATATCGCCGTTCCTTCATTGTCGCTGGGTCAAAATCCAGAAACTCCCTTCCTAACAGCACTGTGGGAGAACCGTCACCACACGGACTGCAGCGGTTCAAGAAGGCGGCTCACCACCACCTTCTCAAGGGCAATTAGGGATGGGCAATAAATGCCGGCCTCGCCAGCGACGCCCACATCCCGTGAACGAATAAAAAAAAACATTCACAGATACACTCTCCCACACATACACTCATACACACTCACTCACACTCACAGATACACTCTCCCACACACACACTCATACACACTCACTCACACTCACAGATACACTCTCCCACACACACACTCATACACACTCACTCACACTCACAGATACACTCTCCCACACACACTCACTCATACACACTCACACTCACAGATACACCCTCCCACACACACACTCATACACACACTCAGATGCACTCTCCCACACACACACTCACTTACACTCATACATGCTCACACTCACAGATACACTCTCCCTCACACACACACTCACTTATACACACACAGATACACTCTCCCATGCACACACTCACAGATACACTCTCCCACGCACACACTCACTTACACTCATACTCATACACTCACTTACATACATACAACTACACTCTCCCACACACTCACTTACATTCACACTCATACACACTCACACATACATACCCACATACACTCACTCATACACACACATACAGATATACTCATACACACTCACACACATACATACAGATACATTCTCCCACACACTTACTTACACTCATACACTTACACACTCACACCCTCACTCACTTACACTCATACACACTCACACATACACTTACACTCATACTCATACACACACATACACACTCACAGATACACACACTCCCTCACACACACACACACATACATACTCTGATATACACACTCACAGACATATATACACACACAAATGCACACATGTACACAAAAAGTTTTTACAAGTAAATTAAGAAAAAGATGGTGGTTAAAAGTAATGTGGGCCCCCTAGAGACAGGCGTAGGTGACATTGTAATAGAAAATAAGGAAATGACAGTCTTGCTAGATAATTACTTTGTATTGTTCTTCACAGTAGCAGAGTACCAGAGATATAAGGAAAAATAAATCAAGGGGAGGAATTTACTAGATTTAATATAATGATAATGGAGAAAATAATGAGACTGAAGATTGACAAATCTCCAGGACCTAAGGTTTCCACCCCAAGAAATTAAAAATAGGTGAGGGAATTGCAGACACTTTTGTCATGATTTTGCAAAACTCTATTGATTCAGTGATTGTCCCCTTGGATTGGAAAACTGCCAATGTCAGTCCATTATTTAAAAAGGGTGGGAGAGAGAAACAAGGAAATTATAGACCGATTGGTCTAATATCAGTTGTGGGGAAGTTACTGGAATCTGTTACTAGGGACAGATTGACTCAACATTTGGACAAATATGAGCTGATCAGAGAGAGCCAGTGTGGATTTGTAAAGGGTGTCATGTGTAACGAACCTAGTTGAATGTTTTGAGGTGGTAACAAACATGGTAGATAAGGGAGTGTCTATGGATGTTATTTACATGGACTTCCAGAAGACTTTCGATAAAGTTCCACACAAGAGACTGTTTGCAGAAATTAAAGCACGTGGAATTGGAGGCAACCTGTTGACATTGGAGGGAATTTGTTGGGAGGTAAGAGACAGAGAGTAGGGATAATGGGTATGTACTCAAATTGGCAGGATGTGACTCGTGATGTCCCCCAGGGATCTGTACTGGGGCCACAGCTTTTCACTATATTTATAAATGACTTGATGAAGGAATAGACAGCCATATATCCAAGTTTGCTGATGACACTAAGTGAGGTGGCACAGTAAATAGTGTAGGTGGGAGCAGATATCTGCAATAGGGACATTGATAGATTAGGTGAGTGGGCAAAACTGGGGCAGGTGGAGTTCAGTGTGGGACTGAGATCATCCACTTCAGACCGAAGAACGATCGATCAGAGTATTTTCTAAATGGTGAGAAGCAGGAACTGTGGGTGAGCAGAGATTTCGGGGTCCAAGTACAGAAATCACTAAAAGCTAACGGACAGGTACAAAAGATAATTAAAACGGCGAATGGAATGTTGGCCTTTATCTCGAGGGCTGGAATATAAAGGGGAGGAAATTATGTTGCAGTTTATATAAATCTCTGGTCAGAGCCCACCTGGAGACTGGGTTCAGTTCTGGGCACCGCACCTCAGGAAGGATATATTGGCCTTGGAGGGGGGGCAGTGCAGATTCACCAGAATGATACCGGGGCTAAAAGGGTTAAATTATGAGGTTTGTATAGTCTAGGCTCGAGTTTCGAAGATTAAGGGGTGATCGAATCGAGGTGTTTAAGATGATTAAAGGATTTGATAGGGTCGATAGAGAGAAACTATTTCCTCTGGTGGGAGAGTCCAGAACAAGGGGGAATAATCTTAAAATTAGAGCCAGGCCGTTCAGGGGTGATGTCAGGAAGCACTTCCTCACACAAAGGGGAGTGGGAATCTGGAAGTCTCTTCCCCCAAAAAGCTGTTGAGGCCGGGGGTCAATTGAAAATTTCAAAACTGAGATTGATGGATTTTTGTTGGGTCAGGGGATTAATAGTGAGGAACCAAGGCGGGTAAATGGAGTTAAGATACAGATCAGCCATAATATAATTTATTGGCAGAACAGGCTCGAGGGGCTGAACGGCCTCCTCCTGTTCCTATGTTCCACACACAAACACACTAATACACACACACATAGACACACTCATACACACGTGCAGACACACACGCACAGCTAGACAAGCACACAGACACACTCATACATGCACACACTGACACACTCATACAGACACACTCATACACGCACACACTGACACACTCATACACAGACACACTCATACACAGACACACTGACACACTCATACACAGACACACTCATACACAGACACACTCATACACGCACATACACAGACACACTCATACACAGACACACTCATACACAGACACACTCATACACAGACACACTCATACACGCACATACACAGACACACTCATACACAGACACACTCATACACGCACATACACAGACACACTCATACACAGACACACTCATACACGCACATACACAGACACACTCATACACACACACTCATACACAGACACACTCATACACAGACACACTCATACACAGACACACTCATACACAGACACACTCATACACGCACATACACAGACACACTCACATGCACACACAGAGATGCACTCACACACACACCCACACAGATACACTCATACATGCACACACACACACACTCACGCACAGACACACTAATACATGCACACACACACTCACGCACAGACACACTAATACATGCACACACACAGACACACTCATGCACTAATACACACACAGACTCACTCATACACACAGACATCACACATACAGACACACTCACATACACACAGACACACTCATACACGCACACACAGACACACACATATGCAACTAGACACACACACAGACAAACTCATACATACACATACAGACACAGCTAGACACAGCACATACAGACACATTCATGTACGCACACACACAGACATACTCATACACAGACACACACACATACACAGCTAGACACACACACAGACATACTCATACACAGTCGTGAATGGTGGTGGACAATTAAACAACTAACGGTTGTTTATCAATGTGTTTGGGCAACACGATTTATACAGGGCCCTGAGGGGGTAACAAAGTACAGGAGCCTCTAGTGATGGGAAAATGCTTCATTAATGTCTCCCCTGTACTTGGATGCTGCATACTCCAACCCTCCATGTTGGAATCAGGATGGCTTTGCATATCCTTGGTTACTCCGTGACATCAGTCCTCATTCACATCAGCAGTCACATAGAATCTGGCTCCCGCCGACTTCAGACATCCCTGGAGAAACCCCAATAAACTCCACGTGGAGCGAAGGTATGGAGAGCTGAGAGGTTGCAGGCATGTGGATGTTCCCTTCCCGATCTGCCTCATCCCCCATGCTACACCCCCTCCCTCTGTATTGCACCCTCGCTGTAAGCCCAAAGCATCAAACCAGCATCACAAGCTTGTCAAACCAGTCACCGCCCCCCTCCCCCTCTCAGTAATCTATAAATAGATTGAAACAAGGCGCCCTCAGGATGCCATTAACCTGGTTCCAGCCCTCTTTTCATTCATCTACAATCCACAGGAATCCCGACTGACAGGTGTTCTATGAAGAAACACATTGGTCTAGAAGGTATTTTCATGGCCTGCTGCTCACCCAATCAGGTTCCTGGGTGCTTTTCCTGTGGTGTAACACGGGTCACTTCTTGTTGAGGTAGTGACATCATAAATATTCCCGCTTTCCATTTTGTTTTGTTTATAAAGGTTTATCTGTGCCGTGTCATCTAAATGGCACTCTCACTTTCGGAATTTCCAACTATGTCTTTGGTGGAAGGACCTTGGTGTAAGATGCTAAAAATACTACAATTGAGCTCTCAAGGGGTTAAATTCACAGGGTGGCAGTGTTGGGAGATGCAGATCAGAATTCAGATGGGTCGTCTGAACCAGCGGGCTTCAGACAATGAGAGTTGGTGTGGGCATCTCTGTCAGCGTTCATGCCTGTTCTGGTTGAGGTGACTCGATTCATTTAAGCTCAGCAGGGGTATTGCAGGGTCATCCAGTGCTTCCTGCGATCAGAATTGACCAAAAAGGAGAGGGAAAAAAACCCACATTCAGGGTCAGTCAGGGCTAACAGAGGCTGGGAAGGCAGGCCCTAGGCCGAGGTCTGAGCCGGGAATTAAGAAACAGCAGCTTGGTTTGTCCAAACTAGAAGCTGAGCTAAAAGAAAATCGAACAAAAAGTGAACATGCCATCGACTTTAGGCAAACCGTAAGATGTTCTGTGGTTTTATGTTATTACAGGAAGTGTTGGAGGAGAAGGATTGGTCCTTTTAGTCAGTTATGTGTAATCTGCAAAACAAACCAACTCTATGATTTCATCAGGTCAGCCTTGGAGAGGCACAAGTGGGGACACGCACAGGTTTACGGTGTCCAATTCGTATGCCAAGAGAGCGATATTGTTACAAGTAGATAGTGGGCAGGTGAGTCAACGGTGGAATCCACATATGGGAGCGATTGATGCCACTGAACCATGGAGGCATCTACAGCAGATCCGAAACGTGCCAGAGATTACCTCAGGGCTTCGACTGCTCCTCCAACATTGTGTCCATTATCTACATCGTAATATCACCGAGTGTTTATTATTGCAGAACAACAATAATTTACATATCTGAAACATATCGTCCTTTGAACATAAAAAAATGTCCCGAGGCACGACACAAAATTCAATTCTCCATTATCTGCACTGTAACATCATTAGCACCACCTAGTGTCTATTATCTATACCCTGACACTGTTCACCCCTGTTGTCTGTTATCTATACCCTGACACTGTTCACCCCTGTTGTTTATTATCTATACCCTGACACTGTTCGCCCCTATTGTTTGTTATCTATACCCTGACACTGTTCACCCCTGTTGTCTGTTATCTATACCCTGACACTGTTCACCCCTGTTGTCTGTTATCTATACCCTGACACTGTTCACCCCTGTTGTCTATTATCTATACCCTGACACTGTTCACCCCTGTTGTCTGTTATCTATACCCTGACACTGTTCACCCCTGTTGTCTGTTATCTATACCCTGACACTGTTCACCCCTGTTGTCTATTATCTATACCCTGACACTGTTCACCCCTGTTGTCTATTATCTATACCCTGACACTGTAATTCCCTGTTGTCTATTATCTATACCCTGACACTGTTCACCCCTGTTGTCTATTATCTATACCCTGACACTGTAATTCCCTGTTGTCTATTATCTATACCCTGACACTGTTCACCCCTGTTGTCTATTATCTATACCCTGACACTGTTCGCCCCTGTTGTTTATTATCTATACCCTAACACTGTTCACCCCTTTTGTCCATTATCTGACCCCTGATTTCATGATGTCCTTTAGTGTCCATTATCTGCTCCATGATATAATAGCACCTAATATCCATGGTCTTTTGTCTCGTTTCCCCCCATCACCTGCTACGCAGACTCTCACTCAGGGACAAGTTCCATGGACATTGCTGTTACCTCAATTAATCACAAATTTTCCATGGACATAATAGTATCAATAAAATAAAGATTGTGGCGTTAAGAGAGGTTGAAGTCAAGGGCTGTCCAATCTTGTCTCCAGTCTATCTCACAAACTGTGATTACTCTCAATCTCTGATTCTGATTCTTCCTCACCTTATTCTTACCATCTCCCTCTCTCATTCTTATTCTCACTATCTCTGAGTGTTTCTCATTCCTATTCTCCCTCTCACTCTCTTCTAATTCTCACTATCTCTCATTCATTTTTACTCACAATTTCTCTCATTCACGATCTCACTTTTTCTCCCTCTTTCTCATTCGTCTTCTCGTTAACTCATTCTCGTTCGAACTATGTCTCCCTTTAATGGCAGGATTTCCTTTCTCTGCAGTGGTCCTCTTCTGACAATAACCAACCCTCGGATACAACAGCGTAACGTGCAGAATCATAAGGTCCAGTCCTAGTGACTGATTCCTAGGAAACGGAGCTGGGGCAGAAGTGTAAACACTTTAACATATTGCACACCTCACAGATACTAATTAACCACTGAGTAAACAAGGCCAAAACATCTCCCCACATTATAAGTAAACTTCTTCATCCTATATTGCGACTCAGCCCAGGATGAAAAGTTAAACCTCAGCGCAATGAAAATAACGGCAGTTTTTCTACTAAGTTTCCTCCCCTCCTCTCCTGAAGGTGCTGATTCTCACTGGGGTTCAGGTCCCCTCCTCTCCTGAAGGTGCTGACTCTCACTGGGGTTCAGGTCCCCTCCTCTCCTGAAGGCGCTGACTCTCACTGGGGTTCAGGTCCCCTCCTCTCCTGAAGGTGCTGACTCTCACTGGGGTTCAGGTCCCCTCCTCTCCTGAAGATACTGACTCTCACTGGGGTTCAGGTCTCCCCCTCTCCTGAAGGTGCTGACTCTCACTGGGGTTCAGGTCCCCTCCTCTCCTGAAGGTGCTGACTCTCACTAGGGTTCAGGTCCCCTCCTCTCCTGAAGGTGCTGACTCTCACTGGGGTTCAGGTCCCCCCCTCTCCTGAAGGTGCTGACTCTCACTGGGTACGGGTTCCACAAGCACAGGTCATTCTCCAGGATATCTCACCTACATTCTTCTTGTGTGAAGTCTAGATAATGGAGGAAGAGTTAGATAAAGAGTAAAGCTCCCTCTGTCCTGTCTGGTTTATGGTCAATTAATACTCTTTGTGTTGTACCTGGCAGGTGTCTGGTTCTTACTGGTTATTTGGAAGAGAATAAAGCAGACAGACAGACAGGCAGGCAGACAGACAATCAGACATGTACGTAGGTGGACAGGTGGGTAGGTAGATTATAGAGTAGTGTCCAGTGGCTATGTCACCACATGATCCCTGCTGAAGGTTGTATTGCTGGAGTGGTGGGTTCCTGAGGAAGGGCCGGGGCCTGCAGTGAATTGCAGCTCACTTTCCCACTTCAAGTAAAATCCGAGCTGGTCCATTTTGTCGCAGGTGCTGGGATGCCCAGTACATCACAAACAAATGACATCACTTCATTCTCTTGGCTCTATGTGCATTTAACTTCGACCTCTATAAATTAAACTTTTCTCATAAACTATTTAAGAGTGTAGATTGTGGGGAGTGCCCCCTGTAGAAGATGATTCACATTGTGTGAGGCTGATAATCTGCAGAATGTACTACAATAAACAAACATCGCAGTAAAAGTGGTAAATAAGGAGAAGCTGTTCCCATTGGCAGAAGGGTCGGTAACCAGAGGACACAGATTTAAGGTAATTTGCAAAAGAACCAGAGGGGAGATGAGGAGAATTTTTTACACAGCGAGTTGTGATGATCTGGAATGCGCTGCCTGAAAGGGCGGTGGGAGCAGATTCAATAATAACTTTCAAAAGGGAATTGGATAAATACTTGAAAAGGAAAATTTGCAGGGCTGTGGGGAAAGAGGAGGGGAGTGGGACTAATTGGATAGCTCTTTCAAAGAGCTGGCACAGGCACGATGGGCCGAATGGCCTCCTTCTGTGCTGTAAAATTCGATGATTCTGTGAAAGGGCCAGTCGGGGACTATCATTGTTGGCCTCAGTATCCCTTGGCTACAGAGAGGAAAATCAGTCAGAATTCCCACTCCTGATCCCTGTCCAGTGACTCCCACTGAGCAGCGCGAGTGTGTGGATATGACGGGAGGACAGAATCAGGTTTAGCCATGAAGTCCCCGCGCGAATCTCACCGTCTGGGCTCACACATGACCAGTGTCCCCCTTGGGTGAGGTATCGAATGGTGGGGGTGGGGGGAGGGTCCGGGAACCCAAAACCCCAGTAAGACCTCAGGAGGGAAAGGAAGAACTTGTCCTCTTCAGTAACAGCCCCACTCATGTGGAGGGTCCCTACTACAATACTGGCCCTTTAATTGTGACCCCCTGCCCCCTGTGATGGAGTGGGGGGGATTTAGTGACCCCCTGCCCCCTGTGATGGAGTGGGGGGGATTTAGTGACCCCCTGCCCCCTGTGATGGAGTGGGGGGGATTTAGTGACCCCCTGCCCCCTGTGATGGAGTGGGGGGGATTTAGTGACCCCTGCCCCCTGTGATGGAGTGGGGGGGATTTAGTGACCCCCTGCCCCCTGTGATGGAGTGGGGGGGATTTAGTGACCCCCTGCCCCATGTGATGGACTGGGGGGGTGGTCAGGCTCATTAGTTACCCCTGACCATGCGTGATGCAGTGGGGGGGCATTCGTGACCTCTGACCCCATGTGATGAGGAGGATTTATTAATGACCCCTGACCCCATGTGATGGAGGCTCATTAGTGACCCCTGACCCCATATGATGGGGGGCTCATTAGTGACCCCTGACCCCATGTGATGGAGTGGGGAGGCGGGCCAGGTTCACGTTAATGACCCCTGACCTCCGATCACAGCGATTAATACCTTCCTTCTCCTTGGTCAGCCATGCTTGTTGGCTTTGTTTCCTCCAATCCAGAATGTCACGGGGTAGAAATTAGTATGAGGTGGGATTTATCAGTGGGACGGTCCGCACCCAATCCGCACAGGCATGAGAACCACCGCCAAATTCCTGGGCCCAAGTGTTCGACCCCTTTAATATGGAAATTAGGGGCCTAGTGCCTGTTAACTGCCCCATTTCACAAATTGGACACCCCATGACATCGGGCCTGTACATTGTGGGTCTGTACCCCATGGGCTGTACATTGTGGGTCTGTACCCCATGGGCTGTACATTGTGGGTCTGTACCCCATGGGCTGTACATTGTGGGTCTGTATGGGCTGTACATTGTGGGTCTGTACCCCATGGGCTGTACATTGTGGGTCTGTATCCCATGGGCTGTACATTGTGGGTCTGTACCCCATGGGCCTGTGTGTTGTGGGTCTGTACCCCATGGGCTGTACATTGTGGGTCTGTATCCCATGGGCTGTACATTGTGGGTCTGTACCCCATGGGCTGTACATTGTGGGTCTGTACCCCATGGGCTGTACATTGTGGGTCTGTATCCCATGGGCTGTACATTGTGGGTCTGTACCCCATGGGCTGTACATTGTGGGTCTGTACCCCATGGGCTGTACATTGTGGGTCTGTACCCCATGGGCTGTACATTGTGGGTCTGTATGGGCTGTACATTGTGGGTCTGTACCCCATGGGCTGTACATTGTGGGTCTGTACCCCATGGGCCTGTATGTTGTGGGTCTGTTCCCTTTGGGACTGTACATTGTGGGACTGTACCTCATGAAACTGTACCCTATGGACTGTAGTCCATGGGTCTGTACCCCACAGGACTGTGACCCGTAGGATTGTACTCTGTGAGATTGTACCCTGTGGGAACTTACTCCATAGGACTGTACCCCCATGGGACAGTAACCCATAGAACTGTACCCTGTGAGATTGTATCTTGGGGTTCTGTACCCCGGCAAGGAGTTAGCCCCATTAAAATGGAAAGAAAGCACATCACGAACTGCGCGTCCTGTATCTTGTTTTATTTTTTGGAGTACACTTTCCATACACTGCAGACATGTTCCACATAAGCTAAAGGGCTGAAATAATTAGTGACAGACAGAAGAAATAAAATCAGGCCACACAGTCATTTTGGCAAAGGATAATCCAGGCAACGTGATTTACGTAGATGTCACCAGGATATCACGGTGATGTAGGCTCTCTGGGTAGCACGAAGCAGAGTGGGGGTCGAGGCTGGGGGGAGGGGTCGAGGCTGGGGGGGGGGGTCGCGGCTGGGGGGAGGGGTCGAGGCTGGGGGGGTCGTGGCAGGGGGGAGGGGTCGAGGCTGGGGGGGGTCGAGGCTGGGGGGAGGGGTCGAGGCTGGGGGGGTCGTGGCAGGGGGGAGGGGTCGAGGCTGGGGGGGGTCGAGGCTGGGGGGAGGGGTCGAGGCTGGGGGGGTCGTGGCAGGGGGGAGGGGTCGAGGCTGGGGGGAGGTCGAGGCTGGGGGGGGGGTCGAGGCTGGGGGGAAGTGGGGTTGAGGCTGGAGTGGGGGGGAGGGGGTCGAAGCTGGGGGGGTGCCAGGCTCAGGGGTATCAAGGCTGGGGGTGTCGAGGTTGTGAGGGGAGGGGTCGAGGCTGGGGGCAGGGGTCGAGGCTGGGGGGGTCGAGGCTGTGAGGGGAGGGGTCGAGGCTGGGGGCAGGGGTCGAGGCTGGGGGCAGGGGTCGAGGCTGGGGGCAGGGGTCGAGGCTGTGAGGGGAGGGGTCGAGGCTGGGGGCAGGGGTCGAGGCTGAGGGCAGGGGTCGAGGCTGGGGGCAGGGGTCGAGGTCTAATCTCAGGGTTACTGCTGGCACTCATTTCCTGAACACTGACTTTCTCTGTGAATTTCGGGCAATGCAGCACTTTCCATTTTGGGAACCAGTGTCAGTATCAGCCCCGTCCCCAATGATTCAAGTCCCTCCAATATACCCCGGCCTAGGGAGTGCCCGCCCTCCTGCACCAGCCATCCTGTGAAATGCCAGTTTATTGTCAAATTCAGTTTAGTTTTGTGCAGTGGGCCATTGCCCACTGGAAACTGGGTCACACTGTCCAAACTCGTTTCACATGGAACCCCCGCAGCCAGTAAACCTCAAAGACTCTCAGCCCATCAACCTGGGCTAGAAGTGCGATCCCAGAGATTAAAGGACCGAGTCTAACCCACTGACCTGCCCATCCTCCAGCCGTCTCTCTGTCTAAGTAACAATTTCTGAGGAGAGATTTAACAAAGGTCCCCACATTACAGGGAATTCCCCCCTGCTCATCACATCAACAACAACAACTCCTACGGCACCTTTAACGCAGTAATACGTCCCAAGGCGCTTCACAGGAACGATTATCAAACAAAAACTGACACCGATCCAAAGAAGGAGATATTAGGACAGGTGACCAAAAGCTTGGTCAAAGAGGTAGGTTTTAGGGAGAGTCTTAAAGGAGGAGAGAGAGAGGTGGAGAGGTTTAGGGAGGGAATTCCAGAGCTTAGGGCCCAGGCAGCTGAAGGCACGGCCGCCAATGGTGGAGCGATGGAAATCGGGGATGGACAAGAGGCCAGAATTGGAGGAGCGCAGAGATCTCGGAGGGTTGTAGGGCTGGAGGAGGTTACAGAGAGGCCACAGAATAACACCATGGGATAGGGAGGGGCGAGGCCAGGGAAGCATTTGTTACTATTTTTTTGGGATATATTACTCCGTTTGCTAATTCGGGAAACAGTCATTATGATTATAAGGCAAGGAAACCTGTAACATTCACAAATAAAGAAAAATAATCACCTGTGCCACTGGAAACACACAGAAAGGTAACGGGGTCAGGAGAGGAAGGGGCTTGTGAAATTTAATTTGCCGTGTTCTGTTTCTTTGTGTAATCCTGAATGCAGGATTGGAAATAAGCTGTGGTGTTATTCTGTGGCATAAACAAAATGATGTAACATTTTGGAAGAAAGTAGCCCAGGGCGATGCTGTAGGCGCTGGTGACTGTCAGGAAGGTCTGTATGGACGAGGTGTAGCTCTCCTGATTAGGAGTGACCATTGAGGTCATGTACAGGATGTAATACACAAAGCAGTTCATCATACTGAAGGCAATGAACTTGGCCTCATTGTAGTTTTTTGGAAGGTCCCTTCCCATGTAAGCAAAGATAAAACAAGCCACAGTCAGCAAAACAGTGTAAAGGAAACTGAGCGAGAAGATAACCATGTTACCAGTGTCGCAGTCCAGAGAGATTGCCTTCTCGATGATGTAACTGTGGGTGCTGGGCGGGTCTGCGATCAGCCACGCAGCACAAATGACGATTTGGACGAAGGAGCTGAGAAAGACAAACAGATACTGCCCATTGTATTTAACCCAGTAGTCGTGGGCCTGAGGCAGCTTGGCAGCCATTTTGAATATGCAGACGATTTGGAATGACCTCACCAGGATACAGGACAGGCAGACGGTGAAGCTCAAAGTGAAGAACGGCTGTCTTATTTTACAGAACATCTTGCTTGGTTTACCGATGTAGAAATACACACAAGAAAAGCCACAGAGCATCGACACAAGCATGAGGAAACACATTCTGCCACCAGCAGACTTGACAACCGGAGAGTTGAGATTGAGTGTGAAGATGATTGCAATGGTGGCGGTCAGCACAAGTCCACCATTCGCCAAGGTCAACAGGAAGATGGAGAAAGCGCTGTCCCATTCCAGATAGTGGATGTCCCGTTCTAGGCAGCGGTGGCTCTGAGGAGGTGACCACTGTTCCCAGAGGCAATCTGTGCAATGGTAGGAATCTGCATAAAGATCAACATTATTAACCCACAAGGAAATTGAACTGTGCATGTCAAACATGTCATCTCTCAGAATGTTCTCAGTAATCTTGTCTGAAGAGCTTTGTTGTGAGCCTTGTGCTAATTCAGGTAAGGGTTGCTACAGGTGGAGAATGGAGCACCATCCATTTCAGGCCCCCAGTGTCCCATCAAACACTCCCAGGGCAGGTACAGCACGGGTTAGATACAGAGTAAAGCTCCCTCTACACTGTCCCATCAAACACTCCCAGGGCAGGTACAGCACGGGTTAGATACAGAGTAAAGCTCCCTCTACACTGTCCCATCAAACACTCCCAGGGCAGGGACAGCACGGGTTAGATACAGAGTAAAGCTCCCTCTACACTGTCCCATCAAACACTCCCAGGGCAGGTACAGCACGGGTTAGATACAGAGTAAAGCTCCCTCTACACTGTCCCATCAAACACTCCCAGGGCAGGTACAGGGTTAGATACAGAGTAAAGCTCCCTCTACACTGTCCCATCAAACACTCCCAGTAGGTGGGGGTGGGGGGGGAGGGGTTTGGGGAGGTCTCCGATCAGGGATCAGAAGAGGAGACGGGGTTGGGGGGGGGGTGGAACGGCGGCAGTCGGGTGGGGGGTTAAATGTGGGGTTTGGTAAGTTGCTTACTTACCTTCTTTGTTGTAGGCGATCCCTAGGCCTGATTTCCGAGTACAGCCCGAGATTACACTCGGCAAACCAATCTTGAAGAGGGGACCTCAAGCAGATGTTAGGCCCTTTATATGCATATCATAGTATCATTGTAGGTACAGCACAGGAGGAGGCCATTCAGCCCATCGTGCCTGTGCCGTATCTTGGAAAGAGCTATCCAATTAGTCCCATTCCCCTGCTCTTTCCCCAGAGCCCTGCAAATTTTTTCCCTTCAAGTATTTATCCAATTCCATTTTGAAAGTTACTATTGAATCTGTTTCCATCGTCCTTTCAGGCAGCGCATTCCAGATCATCACAACTCGCTGCGTAAAAAAATTATCATCTCGCCTCTGGCTCTTTTGCCAATCACCTTAAATCTGTGTCCTCTGGTTACCGACCCTCCTCCCACTGGAAACAGTTTCTCCTTATTTACTCTATCAAAACTCTTCATAATTTTGAACACCTCTATCAAATCTTCTCTCAACCTTCTCTGTTCTAAGGAGAATAACCCCAGCTTCTCCAGTCTCTCCACATAACTGAAGTCCCTCATCCCTGGAACCATTCTAGTAAATCTCCTCTGCACCCTCTCTAAGGCCTTCACATCCTTCCTAAAGTGTGGTGCCCAGAATTGGACACAATACTCCAGCTGAGACCTCACCAGTGTTTTATAAACGTTCAATGGGACTGACACCTAATTCAGGTGTGGGCAAAGTACACCTCTTGCTTGACCTTATATAATGCGGTGGGCTGCACACTTCCTGCCTGGCATTCTGGGGACTTACTAGGCCACTGAGCACTTGAAAAATGGGCATAATGAGGCCCAATTTCTGGGCCTGTGAGTAAAACAGGCCAGTGTTTAACTCACTGTCCCAACCAGGCCCAGAGTATGATAGGACCCACTGTCCATCCAGGCCCAGAGTATGATAGGACCCACTGTCCATCCAGGCCCAGAGTATGATAGGACCCACTGTCCATCCAGTTCTAGAGTGTGAAAGGACCCACTGTCCATCCAGTTCTAGAGTATGATAGGACCCACTGTCCATCCAGGCCCAGAGTATGATAGGACCCACTGTCCATCCAGTTCTAGAGTATGATAGGACCCACTGTCCATCCAGTTCTAGAGTATGATAGGACCCACTGTCCATCCAGGCCCAGAGTGTGATAGGACCCACTGTCCATCCAGTTCTAGAGTGTGAAAGGACCCACTGTCCATCCAGTTCTAGAGTGTGATAGGAACCACTGTCCATCCAGTTCTAGAGTGTGAAAGGACCCACTGTCCATCCAGTTCCAGAGTGTGATAGGACCCACTGTCCATCCAGTTCTAGAGTGTGAAAGGACCCACTGTCCATCCAGTTCTAGAGTGTGATAGGAACCACTGTCCATCCAGTTCTAGAGTGTGAAAGGACGCACTGTCCATCCAGTTCCAGAGTGTGATAGGACCCACTGTCCATCCAGTTCCAGTGTGTGATAGGACCCACTGTCCATCCAGTTCCAGAGTGTGATAGGACTCACTGCCCACCCAGGCCCAGAGTGTGATAGGAACCACTGTCCATCCAGTTCTAGAGTATGATAGGACCCACTGTCCATCCAGTTCTAGAGTATGATAGGACCCACTGTCCATCCAGTTCTAGAGTATGATAGGACCCACTGTCCATCCGGTTCTAGAGTGTGATAGGACCCACTGTCCATCCAGTTCTAGAGTGTGATAGGACCCACTGTCCATCCTGTTCTAGAGTGTGATAGGACCCACTGTCCATCCTGTTCTAGAGTGTGATAGGACCCACTGCCCATCCAGTTCTAGAGTATGATAGGACCCACTGTCCATCCAGTTCTAGAGTATGATAGGACCCACTGTCCATCCAGTTCTAGAGTGTGATAGGACCCACTGTCCATCCTGTTCTAGAGTATGATAGGACCCACTGTCCATCCTGTTCTAGAGTGTGATAGGACCCACTGCCCATCCAGTTCTAGAGTGTGTCTCATCCTCTTCTCTTTCCTGAAGAGTTTCGGTAACACATTTTAGATGAGAAGCTGTATTGACCAACAGTGATTATCCAGACTTTTTAATATCCAACGTCCCCCCAGTGCAGGTAGCCAGGGCTCACCCTCCTACAGGAAGAGGTGGGGCCCTGGCTGAATGAAGACCCGTGTCCTCTTTAGTTGACCACATCCAACAGGACCAGAGAAGAAAGAGAATAGGTTTTTAACTGAAAGGATTTTCTTCCTGTTAGAGGTGAAGATTTGCACACAGTGAGACACATCACAATCCAGAACGGTTAAGAAAAATAAAACAAAATTGGGATGAGGAACAGCAGGAAAGTTGCTTACTGACCACTTTGATTCTGGAAGGTTCCGGAGGGGCAGTCTTCACAGTCGAAGCAGCAAGAATGGATGCCCCTTTGGATTTTCTTCTGTCCTGGGTCACACATCGCTGAACAATTAGATACTGGGATCTGGGCGGAAAAATGCAAGACGTCATTCTAAGGTTCTCGGAGGTCCAAGTTGGTAACGTTGGGGTTGAGTTTCCGTGGGGGATGGGGGGGTGGGGGGGGAGGGAACTCCCATTTGATTGTCCTAACTTTGGCAGAAGAACTGTGGAGACTCCTGCAAAAATGTCTGAAATGTTAATACCGTATGCCTGGAATTTCTGTGCACATCTTCCAAAGTTTTGGCAGATAAACAGGAAACCTCACCCCCCCACACACACACACTGGAAATTCATCCCCATTTAGACTCTTATAGTTTCCTCCCCCTCAACTCCTCCCATTGCTAACAGGGGCTCCGCTCGATGGCGGCTGTGGGTCCTCCAGGAACCCACCGAAAACTCCAGTCTTCATTTCTGAACCTAAACGGTAACTGCCTGCTGACAGTGTCTGACCCACTGTCCCAGAGTGTGAAAGGACAGTGTCTGACCCACTGTCCCAGAGTGTGAAAGGACAGTGTCTGACCCACTGTCCCAGAGTGTGAAAGGACAGTGTCTGACCCACTGTCCCAGAGTGTGAAAGGACAGTGTCTGACCCTCTGTCCCAGAGTGTGAAAGGACGGTGTCTGACCCACTGTCCCAGAGTGTGAAAGGACAGTGTCTGACCGACTGTCCCAGAGTGTGAAAGGACAGTGTCTGACCGACTGTCCCAGAGTGTGAAAGGACAGTGTCTGACCCTCTGTCCCAGAGTGTGAAAGGACAGTGTCTGACCCACTGTCCCAGAGTGTGAAAGGACAGTGTCTGACCCACTGTCCCAGAGTGTGAAAGGACAGTGTCTGACCCACTGTCCCAGAGTGTGAAAGGACAGTGTCTGACCCTCTGTCCCAGAGTGTGAAAGGACGGTGTCTGACCCACTGTCCCAGAGTGTGAAAGGACAGTGTCTGACCCACTGTCCCAGAGTGTGAAAGGACAGTGTCTGACCCACTGTCCCAGAGTGTGAAAGGACAGTGTCTGACCCTCTGACCCTCTGACCCTCTGTCCCAGAGTGTGAGGGGACAGTGTCTGACCCTCTGACCCTCTGACCCTCTGTCCCAGAGTGTGAGGGGACAGTGTCTGACCCTCTGACCCTCTGACCCTCTGTCCCAGAGTGTGGAAGGACAGTGTCTGACCCTCTGACCCTCTGTCCCAGAGTGTGAGGGGACACTGCACTCGCAATTCCCAACATATTTTAGATCAGCTGAACAAGCCCTGAAATCCCTCGGGCCACATTCCTGGCAATTTCTGCCAGGATCCTGTGATTGTCCCCGGCCATGACCTGTATTAGTGACCCAACCACAGTATGTGGGGTCAGTGGGAGTCCTGTATTGTCAGAGGCACCATCCTTCAGTTAAGCTGTTAAATCCAGACCCTGTCCACCTGTTCAACCTTAAAGATCCCATGGCTGTGTTTAAAGAAGACCGTGGAGTTCTCCTGCAGTCCCGGTCAATATTCCTCCCTCGACTCTCAGAAATAGATTCACTGGTACATCATTGTGATGGTGTTTACTGGACCGAGCTGCCACGTTCACCTAAATTAAAACAGTCACTGCACTTGAAGCTACTTGATTATATGTGAAGCATTTGCAGATGTTTCCCAGTGATAAGAAGAAAGAACTTCCATTTATAAAGCGCTTTTCATAACTTCACGATGTCCCAAAGTGCTTTACAGCCAATTTAGTGCTTTTGAAGTGTTGTCACTGTTGTAATGTAGAAATCACAGCAGCCAGTTTACACACAGCAAGATCCCACAAACAGCAATGAGATAAGTGACCAGATAGCCTGTTGGTGGATCATGGTGCTGACTGATGGCCACGGCAACTCCCCCACTTTTCTTCCAATAGTCCATGGGGTCTTTTGCATTCAACTGAGAGGACAGGCAGAACCTCATTTTAAAATCTCACCCGAAAGATGGCATCTCCGACAGCACAGCACTCCCTCAGTACTGCCCCTCCGACAGTGCAGCGCTCCCTCAGTACTGACCCTCCGACAGTGCAGCGCTCCCTCAGTACTGACCCTCCGATAGTGCAGCGCTCCCTCAGTACTGACCCTCCGACAGTGCAGCACTCCCTCAGTACTGCCCCTCCGACAGTGCAGCGCTCCCTCAGTACTGACCCTCCGACAGCACAGCACTCCCTCAGTACTGACCCTCCGACAGTGCAGCACTCCCTCAGTACTGCCCCTCCGACAGTGCAGCGCTCCCTCAGTACTGACCCTCCGACAGTGCAGCGCTCCCTCAGTACTGACCCTCCGATAGTGCAGCGCTCCCTCAGTACTGACCCTCCGACAGTGCAGCGCTCCCTCAGTACTGACCCTCCGACAGTGCAGCGCTCCCTCAGTACTGACCCTCCGACAGTGCAGCGCTCCCTCAGTACTGACCCTCCGACAGTGCAGCGCTCCCTCAGTACTGACCCTCCGACAGTGCAGCGCTCCCTCAGTACTGACCCTCCGACAGTGCAGCGCTCCCTCAGTACTGACCCTCCGACAGTGCAGCGCTCCCTCAGTACTGACCCTCCGACAGTGCAGCGCTCCCTCAGTACTGACCCTCCGACAGTGCAGCGCTCCCTCAGTACTGACCCTCCGCCAGTGCAGCGCTCCCTCAGTACTGACCCTCCGACAGTGCAGCGCTCCCTCAGTACTGACCCTCCGACAGTGCAGCGCTCCCTCAGTACTGACCCTCCGACAGTGCAGCACTCCCTCAGTACTGACCCTCCGACAGTGCAGCGCTCCCTCAGTACTGACCCTCCGACAGTGCAGCGCTCCCTCAGTACTGACCCTCCGACAGTGCAGCGCTCCCTCAGTATTGACCCTCCGACAGTGCGGCGCTCCCTCAGTACTGACCCTCCGACAGTGCGGCCCTCCCTCAGTACTGCCCCTCCGACAGTGCGGCCCTCCCTCAGTACTGCCCCTCCGACAGTGCGGCCCTCCCTCAGTACTGCCCCTCCGACAGTGCGGCCCTCCCTCAGTACTGCCCCTCCGACAGTGCAGTGCTCCCTCAGTACTGCCCCTCCGACAGTGCAGTGCTCCCTCAGTACTGACCCTCCGACAGTGCGGCCCTCCCTCAGTACTGCCCCTCCGACAGTGCAGTGCTCCCTCAGTACTGCCCCTCCGACAGTGCAGTGCTCCCTCAGTACTGCGCTGCAATGTTAACCTGGAATGGAGCTTGAACCCACCACCTTATCACTCAAAAGCGAGAGTGTGACCACTGAGCCAACACTGACGCCTGGGTCAAGGCACCTGTTTAATATATAAATACAAGCCATTCCGACCAGTGTAAAAGAAAGAAGCTTTGACTGAATTCTCACCAAGTTTTCTCCCCAATCCCAGTGGATCAAGGATGGATCGATGTTCAGATGTTTGGCAGTCGGCAAGTAAGAACCAATCGTCTTAAAATAGACTCCAGCCCTCGTCCAATCCCACAAAACAATGTCATAGCCAGTGGGCGGGTCTCCGCTCTCATCGAAGTAGAGAGTGTGATTGTGGAGGTTAAATTTCACCGTCTTCAAGCTGCTGAGTAACTGAACACAGGTTTAACATGATTGACAGGAATAGGTCAGGTTAGAGGTCATCCTGGGCTAGGTTAGGGGTGGGTTGGGTTCGAGTTTAGATTCGGGGTGAGTTTGGGCTGAGTTGAGGTTTGGGGAGAGTTGGGGTTAGGGGTTAAGTCTGGGGTGAGTTGGGGTTAGGGGTTGGGTTAGGGTTGAGTTGGGGTTAGGGTTTGGGTTAGGGGTGGGTTTGGGGTGATTTCGGTGTGAGTTGGGGATTGGGGGTGAGTTGGGGTTGAGTTTGGGGTGAGTTAGGTTGGGAGGTTCGGGCAGGATGGTAGTTGTCCCTTCTTGTCTTTATGTTCTCATCCATTGCTTGGGTTTTTATTGCCACTTCTATTTGGCTCATGTTTTTTAATCCTTCTTGTCCAGTTTTTTTTGCCAATATCTGGATTTTTTAATCCAGGTTGTAATCACGGTTGTTGTTGGTCTTAGTTGCCGTGGGGTTACACCTCCCTACGTTAGGGTTATTGTTGAAGGGCTGGGGTTTTGGGGGATTAGGTTAGCCCTTATTGGAATTAGGTTTTAGCATTAAGACTTGGGGTTAGGGAAAGGGATAGGTTTAGTGGTTTGGATTTAGGGGTCAGGACTTAAGGATCAAACCTTAGGGTTAGGGTCAGCTATTGTGTTAAGGCTCGGGGTTAAGCCTTAAGGTTCGGATTTAGGAATAGGATTTTGGGATTGGTTAGAGGTTCAGGTTAGGGTTTGGCCTTAAGAGTTAGGGTCAGCGCCTGTGCTAGGGTTAGGATTAGGGTTAGCATTTAGATTTAGGGTTTTGGGTTAAGCTTTAGGGATTAGGGTCAGCTTCTGTGTTAGAGTTTAGGGTTAGCCCTGTGTTCGGATT
Source organism: Heptranchias perlo (assembly GCF_035084215.1). Classification (NCBI taxonomy): domain Eukaryota; kingdom Metazoa; phylum Chordata; class Chondrichthyes; order Hexanchiformes; family Hexanchidae; genus Heptranchias; species Heptranchias perlo. Next base: position 1,927,594 of record NC_090356.1, on the reverse strand, counting down.
TAGCATTGGAGCTTTTTTGGGGTTAGGGTTTAGGGTTAGCCCCTGAAGGGAAGGGGTTGGTTTAGTTGGGATCAGGTATCTGGGTGAGAGTCAGGTTCAGTGATTATGCTTAAAGATTATGGTTAAGGTTTAAGATTTTGTATTAGTGGCAAAGGGCTTTATGATTGGGCATTGTGGTTTAGGTGATTGTTAGTATTAGGATTACAGTCTGTATCAGGGTTAGAATTTGGGCTTATGTTGAAGTCAAGGGGTTTTGCCCTGTGGCTTTCTGGTTCTTTTTTATCTACTCCTGGTTCAAGACTTTCCAGTTTTTCTCTCCAGTCTCTTTCTTTTGGGTCAGGGTTCGGATTGGTAGAGTTAGGGTTAGGGTTAGGGTGAAGGTTAGGGCGAGGGGGGGGAAGGAGGGGTTAGGGTTAAGGATAGGTCAGGGTTGAAGTAAGAGTTGGATGAAGCTCAGGGTTATGGTTGGGTGAGGGTTAGGGTTAGGGTTAGACTTAGTGTTGGGATTAGGGTTAGGGTGAGAGTTTAGGTTTTTGTGTTCAGGTAAGTGTTAGAGTTAGTTTTAGGGTTAGTTTTAGGGTTAGGGTTAGGGTTAGTTTTAGGGATATGGTTAGGGTTAGTGTTAGGGTTATGGTTAAGGTTAGTGTTAGGATTAGTTTTTGGTTTATGGTTACTACAAAATCCCACAATGCTGTATGGAAGCAAAGTGTAAAATAAACAATTGATATAGAAATGTATATCAGTGTCATTCAACAGCTCAGTGAGTTCCTGTACCTTGTGGTATAGAATTCAATTATTGCATCCCTGCTCTGTGCTGATTTAACCGGGCAACAGAAGGGAGTACAGACTGCTTCGGCTCCCCGGGGCTAGAAAGTAGAATATATGCAGTCAGATCCCTAATCCTGACCATTGTCTGACAAACTCTCCTGGAGATGCATTTTTGGTGTCAAACTGGATTGGGCACAGTGCATTCCTCCCACAGTTGAATATCCTGCCAACACTCACAGCTTAGCTTCACGCATGAAGAGAAGGAATTTAGGGGAAGTCCCAGAAGGATGCCAGCTGGTGTCTGTGGAACTCATACCCCAGCAAGAGTCAGCAGAAAAAGAGCACAGAAACTACCCTTGAGTTGGATGAGGGCACAGTGAAAGCTAAGGGAGTTGTGGAAGAAGTTACCTGGGGACGGATATTGAAACGGGCAGAATGGGTTCAAGTGACAGATGTCTATCTGGAGAGAGAAACGATTAAGATAAGGTGGGGTTGAGGAGTATGGTGGGTAGGTGGGGTTGAGGGATATGGGGAGAAGGTGGGTAGATGGGGTTGAGGGATATGGGGACAAGGTGGGTAGGTGGGGTTGACGTGTTAAAAAGGAACAGGTTTGTTGGGCCTAAGGGGATTCTCCTGTTTCTAACAATTCCTGTGCTCTTATACTGTTGTTGAAAGGAGAATCACACAGGACAGACACACACCTACCTGCCAGGGGAGGATGCTACGTGTTTTATCACATTGTCCTGCATCGCACTGGAGTATATTGTGTAATGCGTGGGCGACAGCGTACACGGCCGAGTACACATTGTATGTGAACCGCTTCTCCAGCCTGTAGAATGAAGAGTTCAAACGCTCTGCACTCAGCCAGTCACGTTGGCTGCATGCCTGATCACAGCTGCCTCTGCTGTCAGGGCTCTCTCCTGGCCCCCAATCTGGCAGGATCCCTGGATTTGAGCAGCTCAGAGGTTTGTCTAGGAACTCCTTAAAGTGTGCCATCTGCCCTTCCTTGATTGCAATGCCTATAACGGTCCCAATGCTCTCGATGTTTGGTATATTTATTATTCCCTGCGATAAGGAAATAGCTTCACTCACGATCCATACTTTGGAGGTGAGGTTTTGTGCCACGGCAAGACTGAAAAACATCTGCGCCATTAACTCATTGGAAAAGAGGACGGTGACGTTGACAGTGCTGCTGATATTGTTGATCACTTGGATGACATCCTCAGGGGAGGTGGAGATGATGCCCTGATAAGCGATGCAGGTTCCCGCTGCCGAGGCCAGTTCCACCATTTTGTTGATCCCTTTGCGCCCATATTCATTGTCACTCCCGACAGCGGCGATCCAGTTCCAACGGAATTCCTGTATCAGTAACGTCATCGCCTCTGCTTGGTGTTTGTCATTTGGAATGGTCCGGAAAAATGATGGGAAACGCATTTTATCACTCAGGATCTCACCAGATGCCTGGTAGCTGATCTGCAGAAGCAGAAAGAAAGAAACTCGCATTTACCTCAGGACACCCCAATCTACTCGGTGAAACTCGGTTCTTCCTCCTGCTCCAGCAACAACAACTTGCATTTATATAGCACCTTTAACATAGAAAAACGTTCCTTAATCAGAACAGTGGACGCCAAGCCAGAGAAGGAGATATTAGAAGGGGTTACCAAAAACCTGGTCAGATAGTTGGGTTTTAAGGAAGGTCTGAAAGGAAATGAGGGAGGTGGAGAGATTTAGGGAGAGAGTTCCAGAGCTTGGGGCCTAGACAGCAGAAACACGGCCACCAATGGTGTGAAGGGAGGGGGATGCGTTAGAGGTCATAGTCAGAGGAATAGAGGGTTCAGGGGGGGCGGCAGGGGCATACAGAGATATGGAGAGTCGAGACCATAAAGAGGTTTAAACACAAGGATGAGAATTTGAAATTGGAGGGGTTGGGGAACTGTGCGCCAATGTAGGTCATCAAGGACAGGAACGACGGGTAAGGGGGACTTGGTGCGGGATAGGATACAGGTGGTAGAGTTTTGGATGAGCTGAAGTTTTTGAAGGGTGGAGGATAGGAGGCCGGCCAGGAGAGCATTGGAATAGTTGAGTCTGGAGGTGATAAAGGTACGGACGAGAGCTTTAGCTGAGTTAGAGATGGAGATACAAGTAGGTAGCCTTTTTTATTATTCGTTCATGGGATGTGGGCGTCGCTGGCGAGGCCGGCATTTATTGCCCATCCCTAATTGCCCTCGAGAAGGTGGTGGTGAGCCGCCTTCTTGAACCGCTGCAGTCCGTGTGGTGAAGGTTCTCCCACAGTGCTGTTAGGAAGGGAGTTCCAGGATTTTGACCCAGCGACGATGAAGGAACGGCGATATATTTCCAAGTCGGGATGGTGTGTGACTTGGAGGGGAACGTGCAGGTGGTGTTGTTCCCATGATGGAGGGAAGATCATTGATGAAGCAGCAGCAGATGGTTGGGCCTAGGACACTGCCCTGAGGAACTCCTGCAGCAATGTCCCGGGGCATGAGATGATTGGCCTCCAGTGGCTGGAGTCATAACTAGCACAAAGGAAGATGGTAGTGGTTGTTGGAGGCCAATCATCTCAGCCCCAGGACATTGGTGCAGGAGTCCCTCAGGGCAGTGTCCTAGGCCCAACCATCGTCAGCTGTTTCATCAATGACCTTCCCTCCCTTCACCAAGGCTTCTTCGACAGCACCTCCCAAACCCGCGACCTCTACCACCTAGAAGGACAAGGGCAGCAGGCACATGGGAACAACACCACCTGCACGTTCCCCTCCAAGTCACACACCATCCCGACTTGGAAATATATCGCCGTTCCTTCATCGTCGCTGGGTCAAAATCCTGGAACTCCCTTCCTAACAGCACTGTGGGAGAACCTTCACCACACGGACTGCAGCAGTTCAAGAAGGCGGCTCACCACCACCTTCTCAAGGGCAATTAGGGATGGGCAATAAATGCTGGCCTCGCCGAGCGGAGGGAGCGTCCGATAAAAGGCGGGATTTCAGAGCGCTGAGAACAGCTGAGAGGAGCCGAGCCGAGCGGAGGGAGCGTCCGATAAAAGGCGGGATTTCAGAGCGCTGAGAACAGCTGAGAGGAGCCGAGCCGAGGGAGCGTCCGATAAAAGGCGGGATTTCAGAGCGCTGAGAACAGCTGAGAGGAGCCGAGCCGAGCGGAGGGAGCGTCCGATAAAAGGCGGGATTTCAGAGCGCTGAGAGGAGCCGAGCCGAGCGGAGGGAGCGTCCGATAAAAGGCGGGATTTCAGAGCGCTGAGAACAGCTGAGAGGAGCCGAGCGGAGCGGAGGGAGCGTCCGATAAAAGGCGGGATTTCAGAGCGCTGAGAGGAGCCGAGCCGAGCGGAGGGAGCGTCCGATAAAAGGCGGGATTTCAGAGCGCTGAGAGGAGCCGAGCCGAGCCGAGCGGAGCTGCGACCGAGTTCGAAGTGACGTCAGGAATCAGATCGGGACGCGACACAGGGGAGGCACCTGATTGGTGAGTAGGTTCAGGTGAGTATTTCTCCTTATCTACAGTAACTGAAGTAAAAGGAAAGGGAAGGTCTGCAGGTCTTATAGGAAGTAGCGTTTATTTTTTAGTGAATCAAGGTCCCTAGTGTAGTTAACATTCTCTAAATTAAGAACAATTTAAAGGAGTAAACTCCTTAAAGGGAGTGGTAAGTAGTTTTTCTTTCCTTTTTTTTTCTCTTGACATTGTAGTTGTTCTTAAGCTAATTTAAGGGTTAAGTCATGGCAGGAGATCCCAGGGCCGTGTCATGTTCCTCTTGTGGGATGTGGGAATTCAGGGCTCCTTCCTTTATCCCTGATTCCTTCACCTGCGGGAAGTGTGTCCAGCTGCAACTATTGTTTGACCGCTTGACGGCTCTGGAGCTGCGGATGGACTCACTTTGGAGCATCCGCGATGCTGAGAAAGTCGTGGATAGCACGTTCAGTGAGTTGGTCACACCGCAGATAAAAATTACTGAGGGAGATAGTGAATGGGTGACCAACAGACAGAGGAAGAGTAGGAAGGCAGTGCAGGGGTCCCCTGCGGTCATCTCCCTCCAAAACAGGTATACCGTTTTGGATACTGTTGGCGGAGATGGCTCACCAGGGGAAGGTGGCAGTGGCCAGGTTCATTGCACCGTGGCTGGCTCTGCTGCACAGGAGGGCAGGAAAAAGAGTGGCAGAGCTATAGTGATAGGGGACTCGATTGTAAGGGGAATAGACCGGCGTTTCTGCGGACGCAACCGAGACTCCAGGATGGTATGTTGCCTCCCTGGTGCAAGGGTCAAGGATGTCTCGGAGCGGCTGCAGGACATTCTGGAGGGGGAGGGTGAACAGCCAGTTGCCGTGGTGCATATAGGCACCAACGATATAGGTAAAAAACAGGATGAGGTCCTACAAGCTGAATTTAGGGAGTTAGGAGTTAAACTAAAGAGTAGGACCTCAAAGGTAGTAATCTCAGGATTGCTACCAGTGCCACGGGCTAGTCAGAGTAGGAATGACAGGATAGCTAAGATGAATACGTGGCTTGAGAGATGGTGCAAGAGGGAGGGATTCAAATTCCTGGGCCATTGGAACCGGTTCTGGGGGAGGTGGGACCAGTACAAATTGGACGGTCTGCATCTGGGCAGGACTGGAACCAATGTCCTAGGGGGAGTGTTTGCTAGTGCTGTTGGGGAGGGTTTAAACTAATGTGGCAGGGGGATGGGAACCGATGCAGGAAGTCAGTGGGAAATAAAGTGGTGACAGAAACAAAAGGCAGTAAGGGAGAGTGTACAGAACATGACCGGACAGATGGTCTGAGAAAGCAGGGCAAAGACCAAGGGAAGACTAGATTAAACTGCATTTATTTCAATGCAAGAAGTCTGATGGGCAAGGCAGATGAACTCAGGGCATGGATGGGTACATGGGACTGGGATGTTATAGCTATAACTGAAACATGGCTAAGGGAGGGGCAGGACTGGCAGCTCAATGTTCCAGGGTACAGATGCTATAGGAAAGATAGAGCAGGAGGTAAGAGAGGAGGGGGAGTTGCGTTCTTGATTAGGGAGAACATCACGGCAGTAGTGAGAGGGGATATATCCGAGGGTTCGCCCACTGAGTCCATATGGGTAGAACTGAAAAATAAGAAGGGAGAGATCACTTTGATAGGATTGTACTACAGACCCCCAAATAGTCAACGGGAAATTGAGGAGCAAATATGTAAGGAGATTACAGACAGCTGCAAGAAAAATAGGGTGGTAATAGTAGGGGACTTTAACTTTCCCAACATTGACTGGGACAGCCATAGCATTAGGGGCTTGGATGGAGAGAAATTTGTTGAGTGTATTCAGGAGGAATTTCTCATTCAGTATGTGGATGGCCCGACTAGAGAGGGGGCAAAACTTGACCTCCTCTTGGGAAATAAGGAAGGGCAGGTGACAGAAGTGTTAGTGAGGGATCACTTTGGGACCAGTGATCATAATTCCATTAGTTTTAAGATAGCTATGGAGAAGGATAGGTCTGGCCCAAAAGTTAAAATTTTAAATTGGGGAAAGGCCAATTTTGATGGTATTAGACAGGAACTTTCAGAAGTTGATTGGGAGAGTCTGTTGGCAGGCAAAGGGACGTCTGGTAAGTGGGAGGCTTTCAAAAGTGTGTTAACCAGGGTTCAGTGTAAGCACATTCCTTATAAAGTGAAGGGCAAGGCTGGTAGAAGTAGGGAACCTTGGATGACTCGGGAGATTGAGGCACTAGTCAAAAATAAGAAGGAGGCATATGACATGCATAGGCAGCTGGGATCAAGTGGATCCCTTGAAGAGTATAGAGATTGCCGGAGTAGAGTTAAGAGAGAAATCAGGAGGGCAAAAAGGGGATATGAGATTGCTTTGGCAGATCAGGCAAAGGTGAATCCAAAGAGCTTCTACAAATACATAAAGGGCAAAAGGGTAACAAGGGAGAGAGTAGGGCCTCTTAAGGATCAACAAGGTCATCTATGTGCGGAACCACAAGAGATGGGTGAGATCCTGAATGAATATTTCACATCGGTATTTACGGTTGAGAAAGGCATGGATGTTAGGGAACTTGGGGAAATAAATAGTGATGTCTTGAGGAGTGTATTTATTACAGAGAGGGAGGTGCTGGAAGTCTTAACGCGCATCAAGGTAGATAAATCTCCGGGACCTGATGAAATGTATCCCAGGACGTTATGGGAGGTTAGGGAGGAAATTGCGGGTCCCCTAGCAGAGATATTTGAATCATCCACCGCTACAGGTGAGGTGCCTGAAGATTGGAGGGTAGCAAATGTTGTGCCTTTGTTTAAGAAGGGCGGCAGGGAAAAGCCTGGGAACTACAGACCAGTGAGCCTGACATCTGTAGTGGGTAAGTTGTTAGAGGGTATTCTGAGGGACAGAATCTACAGGCATTTGGAGAGGCAGGGACTAATTAGGAACAGTCAGCATGGTTTTGTGAGAGGAAAATCATGTCTCACGAATTTGATTGAGTTTTTTGAAGGGGTAACCAAGAAGATAGATGAGGGCTGTGCAGTAGACGTGGTCTACATGGACTTCAGCAAAGCATTTGACAAGGTACCGCATGGTAGGTTGTTACATAAGGTTAAATCTCATGGGATCCAAGGTGAGGTAGCCAATTGGATACAAAATTGGCTTGACGACAGAAGACAGAGGGTGGTTGTCGAGGGTTGTTTTTCAAACTGGATGCCTGTGTCCAGCGGTGTGCCTCAGGGATCGGTGCTGGGTCCGCTGTTATTTGTTATTTATATTAATGATTTGGATGAGAATTTAGGAGGCATGGTTAGTAAGTTTGCAGATGACACCAAGATTGGTGGCATTGTGGACAGTGAAGAAGGTTATCTAGGATTGCAACGGGATCTTGATAAATTGGGCCAGTGGGCCGATGAATGGCAGATGGAGTTTAATTTAGATAAATGTGAGGTGATGCATTTTGGTAGATCGAATCGGGCCAGGACCTACTCCGTTAATGGTAGGGCGTTGGGGAGAGTTATAGAACAAAGAGATCTAGGAGTACAGATTCATAGCTCCTTGAAAGTGGAGTCACAGGTGGATAGGGTGGTGAAGAAGGCATTCAGCATGCTTGGTTTCATTGGTCAGAACATTGAATGCAGGAGTTGGGATGTCTTGTTGAAGTTGTACAGGGCATTGGTGAGGCCACACTTGGAGTACTGTGTACAGTTCTGGTCACCCTATTATAGAAAGGATATTATTAAACTAGAAAGAGTGCAGAAAAGATTTACTAGGATGCTACCGGGACTTGATGGTTTGACTTACAGGGAGAGGTTAGACAGACTGGGACTTTATTCCCTGGAGAGTAGGAGGTTAAGGGGTGATCTTATAGAAGTCTATAAAATAATGAGGGGCATAGATAAGGTCGATAGTCAAAATCTTTTCCCAAAGGTAGGGGAGTCTATAACGAGGGGGCACAGATTTAAGGTGAGAGGGGAGAGATACAAAAGGATCCAGAGGGGCAATTTTTTCACTCAAAGGGTGGTGAGTGTCTGGAACGAGCTGCCAGAGGCAGTAGTAGAGGCGGGTACAATTTTGTCTTTTAAAAAGCATTTGGACAGTTACATGGGGAAGATGGGTATCGAGGGATATGGGCCAAGTGCAGGCAATTGGGACTAGCTTTGTGGTATAAACTGGGCGACATGGACATGTTGGGCCGAAGGGCCTGTTTCCATGTTGTAACTTCTATGATTCTATGATTCTATGATAATTGTGGAACTCATTCCTTCAGGTTGTGAATTGTTTTAGGTCTGTACCTGATTTGACATTGAATTCACCCACTTTAATTCACCCTCCTTCTCGGTTCTTGCTCTCTTTATTTCCCAACTCTTCAGTCTGATTGGTTATAGAGATACCCAGTTGCTCGCCCTGTTCACTTTGGTCCCCGATGCCCTCTTTCCTTCGCTGCCCCGTTACCAGCTTGTACTTTCAGCAACTTGGTGGGCATTTTTTTTGCGCTGGAGGGTGTGGCGGAAGTCTAACTAACAGCATGTGCCACAAGATGCCCTGCTACAGCAAAACCTGGTCCAATACTCTGCAGCAAGCTTCAACACGCCTGTCAGCCCATTCAACACATTACCGCCTTCCATTTAACTCGTATGGTCTTGCTTCTCTCTCACTCACTCACTCACTGTCTTTCCCTCTCATAAATACCATATAAAATATTCTAACATACCATCACGCTGATTGTGTGGGTGTGTCTCTCTCTGCCCCTGTCTGTCTCTCACTAATGAATACCATATAAAATATTCTAATGTACCATCGCAGTGATTGTTTCTCTCTCTTTAATTCTCTCTCTGTCTCTTCCCCCTCTGTGTCTCTCTCATGCCGCTGGACACCATATAAAATATTCTATCATATTCTCACATTCTAACTCAGATTGCTTAATGCTCCTTCCTTATCCACCACCCTCTCTGTGGCCTTAAAACAGTTTTCTCTATTTCGTGGTTGTTTCTAATGCTGATTTACAGACTGTACTTGTCCATGGGGCCGTCCACTTCAGGTAGTCTTACAGTCGTGCACAATGCATCCAGGCAAATTGTTCAAATCTTAGGGACACAAGTTAGAAACGAGGATGTCAGGATACCACCCAAAGGGGAAGCAGGTTGTGGGCTAAGTTACCAGGGTGGGACCTTAAAGTGGATGGTGTAAATGGAGTCAAAAGAGAATGAGGTGACTTTCCAGAGAGAAGGGATCGAGGAACAGCACTGTGGGAGAACCTTCACCACACGGACTGCAGCGGTTCAAGAAGGCGGCTCACCACCACCTTCTCAAGGGCAATTAGGGATGGGTAATAAATGCCGGCCTCGCCAGCGACGCCCACATCCCATGAACGAATAAAAAAAAACAATCACTACCATCTTCCTTTGTGCTCGGTATGACTCCAGCCATTGGAGAGTTTTCCCCCTGATTCCCATTGACTTCAATTTTACTAGGGATCCTTGGTGCCATACTCGGTCAAATGCTGCCTTGATGTCAAGGGCTGTCACTCTCACCTCACCTTTGTGATGGAGAGTATTTGGGATTGGAAGCTCAACCTGGAGTCAAATAGGATGCTGAGATTGTGAACAGTCTGGTTTGGCCAGAGACAGTGATTATGGAAAGGGATAGAGTTGGTGCAAGGGTATGGAGCTTGTGGCGGGGCCGAAGACAATGGCTTCGGTCTTCCCATTGTTTAGCTAGAAGGAACCGTGGCTCAGCCAAGACTGGATAACAGGACAGAGGCAGTGCAGGGGTTGAAAGAGGTGTGGAGAGGTAGAACCAGATGTTGTCATTGTATGTGTGGAAACTAACCCCGTGTTTATGGATGATGTTGCCAAGGGGCAGCAAGTTCCATTCCTGGTCTGTGCTGAGTTCACTGATCTCAGCTGGGGCTGTGAGTGGGGGCTACAAATGGCAGTAGGGTTTCTGATCCTGATCCCTCTCCAGTGACCCTTGCTCAAAACATATGACCATGGATATCCGGTGAGTACAGGATCAGGCTCAGCCATGTTATCCCCAACAGTTGAATATCTGGGCAACACTCACTGCCTATCTACTCACACAGGATTAATGGTCATTTGGCTGAGGTTCCAGAGGGCATCGGCACCGTAGACACCAAACCCTAGTAAGAGTCGGCACCTTCAGGAGAGGAGGGGACCTGAACCCCAGTGAGAGTCGGCACCTTCAGGAGAGGAGGGGACCTGAACCCCAGTGAGAGTCGGCACCTTCAGGAGAGGAGGGGACCTGAACCCCGGGGAGAGTCGGCACCTTCAGGAGAGGAGGGGACCTGAACCCCAGGGAGAGTCGGCACCTTCAGGAGAGGAGGGGACCTGAACCCCAGGGAGAGTCGGCACCTTCAGGAGAGGAGGGGACCTGAACCCCAGTGAGAGTCGGCACCTTCAGGAGAGGAGGGGACCTGAACCCCAGTGAGAGTCGGCACCTTCAGGAGAGGAGGGGACCTGAACCCCAGTGAGAGTCGGCACCTTCAGGAGAGGAGGGGACCTGAACCCCAGTGAGAGTCAGCACCTTCAGGGGAGGAGGGGACCTGAACCTGAGTGAGAGTCAGCACCTTCAGGAGGGGAGGGAGGGTGAAAAACTGAACAACGTGGTTTTAAAAAAGACAATGCACAACACACCACATCTGGACAACATGACAATCTGGGCAAGAGTACATCTGGGTAGCACAGCACATCTGGTCAATAAGGCAATCGGGGCAACGGAGCACTTCTGGATAAGAGCACAGCTGGGCAGCGCAGCACATCTGGGCAACCTGTGGCTGCTGCAGTTCAGACATCAACGAGACATGAATAAACCCACCTGAGGGACAAGGAAGAAGCCTAACACTCTCCCAATGGTAATGGCTACATCTGTTGAAGGTGGTCCAATGACAGCGATTACCCTGGGCTGGTAGGCCGTGTAATTGTTCAATATTTCCACCTCTGCTCCTCGCCGGGCGGCTGACAGGAACCTGAACGTGGCCTGGAGGTCTACGGTCTCGAAGCAAGTGTCAGCGATGTCATAGCCCAGAGTGACGCCCGGCAACAGCTCAGTCGAGTTGTTGATTTTCTCAACAGCGAATCTCATTGCTTGGAAACTGGTAAACATCTCAGTATTGAAGACTGACCTAAAAAAAATGTCATTTATTTCAGGTAAAGTGTTAGTGGTAAGAAGATTCCAGTAATGCTGTTGAATGATGCGGGGATCAGATCCACAGCCATTCACTCAAACACAGGAACACAGGAATTGCTGGACGATAATAGTCCGCGGTCCATCTAGTTCACCTTCCACCATCCGGGTAGTCGCTGATACAACGATAATGGATTGTTGACTGATCACAGCGATCAATCTCCATCAATCAGTCTCCAACAGACCCAGACATGAGGTGAGGAAACTCCCAGTGGTCGAGAGCTTTGGGAATCAGGTCCAAAGTCACCTGTTCCTCCCGAGCCTGTTACACTCACCATGTCATGTCTCAAATTACACAAACAGCCATTCTCCTGAGTCTGCCCAAACTGTGAGTGACACCACAGCATGGGGGGCTTCATAGCTGAACCTGATTCTGTCTTCACTGGACATCCACACTTCCAGCAGTTGGATAGTAATTCAGAAAACCCACTCTGATATAATACAAGAGTCACTGAGATCAAACAGCATTGGGCTCGAGGCTGTGCTTAGCTGCATGAGACCACAATGCTTCAGGTGGACTGCAGCTGTTCCCATCACTGACCCCAAGTGAATAGACTGGGCTGTCAGGCTGACATGTGACGAGGGAATGTTCAACTCTGAACAGTCCTGACCAACGCTGAAAAAACATTCCAAAAATCTCAGCTGCAATCAAAACATCCCCTCTCCAGCTGGGCTCCCCTGCTCACTGTGTAAATCTGATGCAAAGTTCAGGCAATGTGGACACAGAGGAAGGAGATTCAGTGAACAACTCACCAAGCACACAGTAAAAACAAGCACATCCAGATTAACCCTCTGAGTGCTGGAATCAATTATCACCACTAGAGTCAGCAACAGCTGCACCAATCACAGTACAAGTCTGCAGTTTACAACTTGTAATTAATCGGCCGATCTCCAGTCAAACCACACTGTCACTAGAGTACAGCCAGTAACTCACTCTCGGGTATCTCTTATTTTATATAACATCTGTCCAATCACCCCAGTGAGAGTCAGCACCTTCAGGAGAGGAGGGGACCTGAACCCCAGTGAGAGTCAGCGCCTTCAGGAGAGGAGGGGACCTGAACCCCAGTGAGAGTCAGCACCTTCAGGAGAGGGGGGGACCTGAACCCCAGTGAGAGTCAGCACCTTCAGGAGAGGGGGGGACCTGAACCTCAGTGAGAGTCAGTACCTTCAGGAGAAGGGGGGACCTGAACCCCAGTGAGAGTCAGCACCTTCAGGAGAGGAGGGGACCTGAACCCCAGTGAGTGTCAGTACCATCAGGAGAGGAGGGGACCTGAACCCCAGGGAGAGTCAGGACCTTCAGGAGAGGAGGGGACCTGAACCCCAGTGAGAGTCAGCACCTTCAGGAGAGGAGGGGACCTGAACCCCAGTGAGAGTCAGCACCTTCAGGAGAGGGGGGGACCTGAACCCCAGGGAGAGTCAGCACCTTCAGGAGAGGAGGGGACCTGAACCCCAGTGAGAGTCAGCACCTTCAGGAGGTCGTAGACAGACAGATGAAATGGGTAGACACAAGGCAGATTAAATTTAATGCAGAGAAGTGTGAAGTGATGCATTTTGGTAGGAAGAACGAGGAGAGGCAACATAAACTAAATGGTACAATTTTAAAGGGGGTGCAGGAACAGAGAGACCTGGGGGTGCAGGTACACAAATCTTTGAAGGTTGCAGGACAAGTTGAGAAGGCTGTTAAAAAAAGAATATGGGATCCTGGGCTTTATTAATAGAGGCACAGAGTACAAAAGCAAGGAAGTTATACTAAACCTTTATAAAACACGGGTTAGGCCTCAGCTGGATTATTGTGTTCAATTCTGGGAACCGCACTTTAGGAAGGATGTGAAGGCCCTAGAGAGGGTGCAGAGGAGATTTACTAGAATGGTACCAGGGATGAGGGACTTTAGTTATGTGGAGAGACTGGAGAAGCTGGGGCTGTTCTCCTTAGAACAGAGAAGGTTAAGAGGAGATTTAATCGAGGTGTTCAAAATCAACGGTTTTGAGAGAGTAAATCAGGAGAAACTGTTTCCAGTGGGAGGAGGGTCGGTAACCAGAGGACACAGATTTAAGGTGATTGGCAAATGAGCCAGAGGCGTTATGGGGAAACATTTTTTTTACGCAGCGAGTTGTTCTGATCCGGAATTCACTGCCTGAAAGGGCGGTGGAAGCAGATTCAATAATAACTTTCAAAAGGGAATTGGATAAATACTTGAAGGGGAAAATGTACAGGGCTCTGGGGAAAGATCAGGGGAATGGGACTAATTGGATAGCTCTACCAAAGAGCCGGCACAGGCACGATGGGCCGAATGGCCTCCTTCTGTACTGTACCAACTATGATACTATGATTCTGTGACTGGTATACACAGATCCTGTACCTGTACTCATAGTGTCACTAATATACACAGTGCTGTACCTGGTATGTACACTGTGACTTAATTACAGGTCAAGACATAAATCCATTCAGTCATTACTTACTTCTCACAATTTGGGACGAGAGGCTTCAAACGATCAATATCTTCAAGTGGGATACGGTGAATTGGAAACAGGCCCCCGATCACATACTCTCCTGGTGAGGTGAATGTCCCTAAGGAACTCTCGGGAACACCACTGATACAGCCCCCCAGTGATGTGGAGTGGACGATAAGAGAGAGGAGGTGCCACATTTCGGTGTGGGGAGTGAGAGGAGATCTCCGTGTGTGAAGGAAGCTGAAGTGCGCAGTGTGTGGGATGCCTGGAGTGCTGGAGGAGTGTTGCATGGATTTGTATAATAATCACTGTTTATTTAATTGTCGGGCTGTGATACAGATATGTCACATGGCTCCGCGGCTCAGTACCGCTGAGGGCTGTCGCACTAACGCTCAATGCCATGCACTGTGAGGACGCAGATTCAAACCCTGGAACCACCAGGCTCCCAATCGGAGGGTGTGGCAACTCCCAACAGGACGGAGGGGAAATCAGACAGCGCAGTCTATCTGATGGTGACTCACACCTTCTAATGGTCAGCCAAAGGGACCATTGCTGGACAGGGAGAAGGCTGTTAAAAAAGCATACAGGATCCTGAGCTTCATTAATAGAGGCAAAGAGTACAAAAGCAGAGAAGTTATGCTAAACCTTTATAAAACATTGGTTAGGCCTCAGCTGGAGTATTGTGTCCAATTCTGGGCACCGCACTTTAGGAAAGATGTCAAGACCTTGAAGAGGGTGCAGAGGAGATTTACTAGAATGGGATTGTTCTCCTTAGAGCAGAGAAGGTTAAAGGGAGACTTAATAGAGGTGTTCAAAATTACGAACAGTTTTGATAGAGTAGATAGGGAGAAACTATTTTCACTGATAGGAGGATCAGTAACCAGAGGACACAAATTTAAGGTAATTGGCAAAACAACTAGAGGGGAAATGAGGGGAAAAAATTTATGCAGCGAGTTGTTCTGATCTGGAATGCACTACCTGAAAGGGCGGTGGAAGCAGATTCAATAATAACTTTCAAAAGGGAATTGGATAAATACTTGAAGGGGAAAAATTTACAGGGCTATGGGGAAAGAGCAGAGGAATGGGACTAATTGGATAGCTCTTTCAAAGAGCCGGCACAGGCACGATGGGCCGAATGACCCCCCCCACTGTGCTCGTAAGATTCTATGATCTCCAGTTGCTCACTGTGTCCATCCCTCTATCTGCAATACCTCAATCTCTCTCTCCCTCGATCTCCAATCAGTCGCTGTATCTGTCCCTCCATCTCTAGTCCTTCAGTCTGTCCTTCCCTCCATCTGCAGTCCCTTAATGACTATCCCTCAATCTCCAGTCCCTCAGTGTGTCTCTCCCTCCATCTCCAATCCCTCACTGTGTTTCTCCCTCCATCTCCACTTCCTCAATGTCCATCCCTCATCTCCAATTTCCCACTGTATCTATCCCTCCATCTCCAATCCCTCAGTGTATCTATCCCTCTATCTCCAGTCCCTCGGTGTATCTCTCCCTCCATCTCGATTCCCTCAATGTATCGCTCCCTCCATCTCCGATCTCTCAGTCTGTCCATCCTTCTATCTGTGATTGATCATTAAGGAGTGAGGAGCTGGGCCCATCTGGCTTTTATTCTTTTTATTGTGTCTTTCTCTGCTTTGCTCTTAGATCTGACTCGTTAACTCACTGACCCGGAGCTCAGAGATTATTTGGTTCAATTTAGAATTAATTATCTCTGGATAAAGTTAGAATAACAATTTAACTGTAAGTAAGAAATGAATCTCAGAGAGTGTGAATCAAACTCTAGTTGCCAAGAGCAAGAGATGAACACTTAGAATATTCTCCAAGACAAAGCCTCCCTGGCTAAAGAGAGAATTAAATCCAACAAGGAGCCACTGGAGGGAGCTGCGTGGCCATTAAACCCTTGGCTTCTGTCTGAGTCAGTTCAGTCTCTAAGGGAATCGGAGTAATTCAAGGCCAGTGATGGGGAGGATTTATAAGAGCTGTTAACATGGAAACATACATAAGCCTCATTTTATATGTCAGTAAAGGCACTTTATATCATAAGTGTTTTCTCAACCTCATGGGGTTGCTGTAGGTGCGAGTGAGGGACTGCTCAGAACATAAGAAATAGGAGCAGGAGTAGGCCACATGGCCCCTCGAGCCTGCTCCACCATTCAATCAGATCATAGCTGATCTTCGACCTCAACTCCACTTTCCCGCCCTATCCCCAAATCTCTTGATTCCCTTAGTGTCCAAATATCCATCGGTCGCCATCTTGAATACGACTGAGCCTCCACAGCCCTCTGGGGTAGAGAATTCCAAAGATTCATAACCCTCTGAGTGAAGAAATTCCTCCTCACCTCAGTCTTAAATGGCCGACCCCTTATCCTGAGACTATGCCCCTAGTTCTAGACTCTCCAGCCGGGGGAAGCAGCCTCTCAGCATTTACCCTGTCAAACCCCCTCAGAATCTTATATGTTACAATGAGATCACCTCTCATTCTTCTAAACTCCAGAGAGTATAGGCCCGTTCTACTCAACCTCTCCCCATTGGACAACAGTCTCATCCCAGGAATCAATCTGGTGAACCTTCACTGCACCCCCCTCTAAGGCAAGTATATCCTTCCTCAGGTAAGGAGACCAAAACTGTACACAGTACTCCAGGTGAGGTCTCACCAGAGGCCTGTACAATTGCAGCAAGACTTCCTTACTTGTATACTCCAACCCGCTTAGGTACACCAAGAGGTCACAACCTTCCACCTTTTACCTCAGGGCGTCCTGTGTATGTGCAAAGCCCCACAAATCGCAGCATCTCTCAGCCTTTCTGTAGTTTTAATAGAGGGCTTTCAGTGCTGCTAGGAATTCTGGGATAGTTCTGCATTCATAGCTTTCCCCTGCTGTCCTCGGAGAAAAAGCAAGAGAATATATTTAGGTACGGTGCAGCCAGGGTCACTGAGAAGAGAAATATACAAAATGAGACACTGGGAAACAAAATAAAAAAGAAACAATGGGAAAATGAGAGAATAGAGGATGTAATGGGTCAGTGTTCGGTTCAGTTTCATACTTGTAGCCAATGGTTGTTTTTGTGTCACCAACATCCCAGGTAAAGAACGAACAACTGAAAATCTCCCGCACACAGTGTTTATAAGTTCTGCATTGCTATGGGGGCAGGAGGTGGGGCGGGGGAGAGTGAGAGAGAGAGAGTAGAGACAGAGAGAGAGAGAGAGAGAGTAGAGACAGAGAGAGAGAGAGAGTAGAGACAGAGAGAGAGAGAGAGTAGAGACAGAGAGACTAAAGACAGAGAGAGAGAGAGAGAGTAGAGACAGAGAGAGAGAGAGAGTAGAGACAGAGAGAGAGAGAGAGTAGAGACAGAGAGACTAAAGACAGAGAGAGAGAGAGTAGAGACAGAGAGAGAGAGAGAGTAGAGACAGAGAGAGAGAGAGTAGAGAGAGAGAGAGTAGAGACAGAGAGAGAGAGAGAGTAGAGAGAGAGAGAGAGAGAGAGGAGAGACAGAGAGAGAGAGTAGAGACAGAGAGAGCGTTAGATACAAAGAGAGAGAGAACGTATAAACAAATGAACTTGCATTTATATAGCACCTTTCATGACTTCAAGATGTCCCAAAGTGTTTACAGACAATGCACTCATTTTTTGAAGTGTAGTCACTGTTGTAATGTAGGAAACTTATATTATATAAGGTATTGGTGAGACCGCACCTGGAATACTGCATACAGTTTTGGTCTCCATACTTAAGAAAAGACATACTTGCTCTCGAGGCAGTACAAAGAAGGTTCACTCGGTTAATCCCGGGGATGAGGGGGTGGACATATGAGGAGAGGTTGAGTAGATTGGGACTCTACTCATTGGAGTTCAGAAGAATGAGAGGCGATCTTATTGAAACATATAAGATTGTGAAGGGGCTTGATCGGGTGGATGCGGTAAGGATGTTCCCAAAGATGGGTGAAACTAGAACTAGGGGGCATAATCTTAGAATAAGGGGCTGCTCTTTCAAAACTGAGATAAGGAGAAACTTCTTCACTCAGAGGGTGGTAGGTCTGTGGAATTTGCTGCCCCAGGAAGCTGTGGAAGCTACACCATTAGATAAATTTAAAACAGAAATAGACAGTTTCCTAGAAGTAAAGGGAATTAGGGGTTACGGGGAGCGGGCAGGAAATTGGACATGAATTTAGATTTGAGGTTAGGATCAGATCAGCCATGATCTTATTGAATGGCGGAGCAGGCTCGAGGGGCCGATTGG
Organism: Heptranchias perlo; assembly: GCF_035084215.1. Taxonomy (NCBI): domain Eukaryota; kingdom Metazoa; phylum Chordata; class Chondrichthyes; order Hexanchiformes; family Hexanchidae; genus Heptranchias; species Heptranchias perlo. The sequence goes on along the minus strand of NC_090356.1, from coordinate 1,909,452 downwards.
CCTACTCCTGCTCCTATTTCTTATGTTCTTATGAAACGCGGCAGCCAATTTGCGCACAGCAAGATCCCAGCAATGTGATAATGACCAGATAATCTGTTTTAGTGATATTTGTTGAGGGATAAATATTGAGGATTATGGAGAGAAGGTGGGGTTGAGGGATATGGTGAATAGGTGGGGTTAAGGAATATGGTGGGTAGGTGGGGTTGAGGGATATGGTGGGTAGGTGGGGTTGAGGGATATGGTGGGTAGGTGGGGTTGAGGAATATGGTGGGTAGGTGGGGTTGAGGGATATGGTGGGTAGGTGGGGTTGAGGGATATGGTGGGTAGGTGGGGTTGAGGGATATGGTGGGTAGGTGGGGTTGAGGGATATGGTGGGTAGGTGGGGTTGAGGGATATGGTGGGTAGGTGGGGTTGAGGGATATGGTGGGTAGGTGGGGTTGAGGGATATGGTGGGTAGGTGGGGTTGAGGGATATGGTGGGTAGGTGGGGTTGAGGGATATGGTGGGTCGGTGGGGTTGAGGGATATGGTGGGTAGGTGGGGTTGAGGGATATGGTGGGTAGGTGGGGTTGAGGGATATGGTGGGTCGGTGGGGTTGAGGGATATGGTGGGTCGGTGGGGTTGAGGGATATGGTGGGTCGGTGGGGTTGAGGGATATGGTGGGTCGGTGGGGTTGAGGGATATGGTGGGTAGGTGGGGTTGAGGGATATGGTGGGTAGGTGGGGTTGAGGGATATGGTGGGTAGGTGGGGTTGAGGGATATGGTGGGTAGGTGGGGTTGAGGGATATGGTGGGTAGGTGGGTTTGAGGGATATGGTGGGTAGGTGGGGTTGAGGGATATGGTGGGTAGGTGGGGTTGAGGGATATGGTGGGTAGGTGGGGTTGAGGGATATGGTGGGTCGGTGGGGTTGAGGGATATGGTGGGTAGGTGGGGTTGAGGGATATGGTGGGTAGGTGGGGTTGAGGGATATGGTGGGTAGGTGGGGTTGAGGGATATGGTGGGTAGGTGGGGTTGAGGGATATGGTGGGTAGGTGGGGTTGAGGGATATGGTGGGTCGGTGGGGTTAATCTATGCAAAAGGAAGCTATTAGCCTTCTCCTGACCGCACCTTCTGATCAAAGGCAGGACGATGATATGAATGTGGCCACACAATATTTGGTCATTACCTTTAAGTGACCCAGGGCCACAAAAAAGCCTGACCTTGGATTATTTTTAACGAGAAGTGCCGTTCCATTGGTGGTTCAGTTTTGGATGTTGTTCAGCACATGCAAGAAATGCAAATACCCTTCAAATGAGGCAGCGTGATTATTTGATTAAAAGGAAAGCAGACTAAATGACCGATCACAAAAAAATCACCCAGTTTTCTGTTTGCACAGAAGAAAAATGCCATTAATGTGGAGACATTTGTTGTGGTTTGAAATGATTTGTGGTCTCTTGCATTTGGTTTTCTATTTAGTAATGGGCAAGGGTTCAGTGAGTGAGAGTCAGGGGCCTCATGGAATCGATGCAGAGTACACGCTGCCCGGAGACTACACCGTAGGAGCCTTGTTCCCTCTTCATGAGATTACTGTTGGGCTCACTAATCGGTTGAAGCCCGAGAAGGTGACATGTGACAGGTAAGGAAATGTAATCTGATGGGGCAACTTTAATTTCTCTCCTCATCTCCTGAAGGTACTGACTCTCCCTGGGGTTCAGGTCCCCCCCTCTCCTGAAGGTGCTGACTCTCACTGGGGTTCAGGTCCCCCCCTCTCCTGAAGGTGCTGACTCTCACTGGGGTTCAGGTCCCCTCCTCTCCTGAAGGTGCTGACTCTCACTGGGGTTCAGGTCCCCCCCTCTCCTGAAGGTGCTGACTCTCACTGGGGTTCAGGTCCCCTCCTCTCCTGAAGGTGCTGACTCTCACTGGGGTTCAGGTTCCCTCCTCTCCTGAAGGTGCTGACTCTCACTGGGGTTCAGGTCCCCTCCTCTCCTGAAGGTGCTGACTCTCCCCGGGGTTCAGGTCCCCTCCTCTCCTGAAGGTGCTGACTCTCCCCGGGGTTCAGGTCTCTAGTACCTCATCTAAGTGGCCACTTTTTATGTGAGTGTCGGGCTCAGAAAGTGAGGTGGGACCTTTGCTCCTGAGGAACACAGGAACAGGAGGAGGTTATTCAGTCCTCGAGGCTGTTCCACTGTTCATTTAGATCAAGGCTGATCTGCACCTCCTCTCCATCTTCCTGCTTTTGTTCCATATCCCTCGATACCCTTACCCAACAAAAATCTCTCGATCTCTGACTTGAAAGCTCCAATTGACCCCCAGCATTCATTGCTTTTTGGGAGAGAGTTTTCCAGATTTCTACAACCCTTTTTGTGAAAAAGTGCTTCCTGATTTCACTCTTAAACGGTCTGACTCTAATTTTAAGATTGTGCCCCCTTGTTCTGGATTCTCCCATCAGAGGAAATAGTTTCTCTCTATCTACCCTATCGAATCCCTTTATTCATTTAAACACCTCAATCAGATCACCACTTAATCTTCTATACTTGACGAAATACAAGCCCAGTCTGTGCAACCTGTCCTCATAATTTAACCCTTTTAACCCCGGTATCATTCTGGTGTATCTGCGCTGCCCCCCCTCCAAGGCCAATATATCCTTCCTGAGGGGCGGGGCCCAGAACTGAACCCAGTCTCTCCAGATGGGGTCTGACCAGAGCTCTGTACAGCTGGAGCATAATTTCCACCCCTTTGTATTCCACCCCTCTTGAGATGAAGGCCAACATTCCATTAGCCTTCTTTATTACTATTTGTACCTGTCCACCAGCTTTCAGCGATTTGTGTACCTGGACACCCAAATCCCTTTGCTTCACCCTAGTTCCCAGGGCTAGAAATTTGTCTGGGGCTGCTTTCAGTCCCAGGCTTGGCATTAGCATTTTATGTGCGAGCTGCCAGCATCTTCCAGCACCTCCCTCTCTGTAATATGTACACTCCTCAAGACATCACTATTTATTTCCCCAAGTTCCCTAACATCCATGCCTTTCTCAACCGTAAATACCGATGTGAAATAGTCATTTAGGATCTCACCCATCTCTAGTGGTTCCGCACATAGATGACCTTGTTGATCCTTAAGTGGCCCTACTCTCTCCCTAGTTACTCTTTTGCCCTTTATGTATTTGTAGAAGCTCTTTGGATTCACCTTTGCCTTATCTGCCAAAGCAATCTCATATCCCCTTTTTGCCCTCCTGATTTCTCTCTTAACTCTACTCCGGCAATCTCTATACTCTTCAAGGGATCCACTTGATCCCAGCTGCCTATGCATGTCATATGCCTCCTTCTTCTTTCTGACTAGGGCCTCAATCTCCCGAGTCATCCAAGGTTCCCTACGTCTACCAGCCTTGCCCTTCACTTTATAAGGAATGTGCTTACCTTGAACCCTGGTTAACACACTTTTGAAGGCCTCCCACTTACCAGACGTCCCTTTGCCTGCCAACAGACTCTCCCAATCAACTTCTGAAAGTTCCTGTCTAATACCATCAAAATTGGCCTTTCCCCAATTTAGAATTTTAACTTCTGGGCCAGACCTATCATTCTCCATAGCTATCTTAAAACTAATGGAATTATGATCACTGGTCCCAAAGTGATCCCTCACTAACACTTCTGTCACCTGCCCTTCCTTATTTCCCAAGAGGAGGTCAAGTTTTGCCCCCTCTCTAGTCGGGCCATCCACATACTGAATGAGAAATTCCTCCTGAATACACTCAACAAATTTTTGAGGTCCTGCTTTTTAATTTATCTCCTAACTCCTTAAATTCACCTTGCAGGACCTCATCCCTTTTTTTACCTATGTCGTTGGTACCGATATGGACCACGACTACTGGCTGTTCACCCTCCCCCTCCAGAATGCCCTGCAGCCGCTCCGTGACATCCTTGACCCTAGCGCCAGGGAGGCAACATACCATCCTGGAGTCACGTTTGCGGCCGCAGAAACGCCTATCTATTCCCTTTACAATTGAATCCCCTATCACTATAGCCCTGCCACTCTTCTTCCTCCCCTCCTGTGCAGCAGAGCCACCCGTGGTGCCATGAACTTGGCTCTTGCTGCTTTCCCCTGATAAGCCATCTCCCCCAACAGTATCCAAAGTGGTATATCTGTTTGAGAGGGAGATGGCCCCAGGGGACTCCTGCTCTACCTGCCTAGTCCTTTTACTCTGCCTGGCGGTCACCCATTTCCTTTCTGACTACGTAATCTTTACCTGCAGTGTGACCACCTCACTGAACGTGCTATCCACGATAGTCTCAGCATCGCGGATGCTCCATAGTGAGTCCACCCGCAGCTCCAGTTCCGAAATACGGTTAGCCAGTAGCTGCAGCTGGACACACTTCCTTGCTTTTGTACTCTATACCTCTATTAATAAAGCCCAGGATCCCATATGCTTTTTTAACAACCTTCTCAGCTTGTCCTGCCACCTTCAAAGTCTTGTGTACCTACACCCCCAGGTCTCTCTGTTCCTGCACCCCCTTTAAAATTGTACCATTTTGTTTATATTGTCTCTCCTCATTCTTCCTACCAAAATGTCTCACTTCACACTTCTCTGCATTAAATTTCATTTGCCTTGTGTCTGCCCATTTCACCAGTCTGTCTAAGTCCTCCTGAAGTCTGTTACTATGTTTACTACATTTCCAAGTTTTATGTCATCTGCAATCTTTGAAATTATACCCTCTATACCCAAGTCCAGGTCATTAATATATATCAAAAAGAGCAGTGGTCCTAATACTGACCCCTGGGGAACACCACTGTATACTTCCCTCCAGTCTGAAAATCAAATCGTTCACCATTACTCTCTGCTTTCTGTCCTTTAGCCAATTTTGTATCCATGCTGTCACTATCCCTTTAATCCCATGGGCTTTAATTTTGCTAACAAGTCTATTATGTGGTAATTTATCAAATACCTTTTGAAAGTCCATATACACAACATCAACCACACTACCCTCATCAACCCTCTCCATTACTTCATCAAAGGACTCAATCAAGTTAACCAAACACTTTTTCCTTTAACAAATCCGTGCTGACTTTCATTTATTAACCCATAATTTTCCAAGTGCCAATTAATTTTGTCCCAGATTAGTGTCTCTAAATGTTTCTCCACCCTCAACATTAAGCTGACTGGCCTGTAATTTCTGGGTTTATCCCTCTCCCCTTTTTTGAACAAGGGTGTAACATTTGCAATCCTCCAGTCCTCCGGCACCACTCCCAACTCTATGGGGGATTGGAAGATTGTGGCCAGAGCCTCCGCAATTTCCACCCTTACTTCCCTCAGTAACCGAGGATCATCCCATCCGGACCGGGTGACTTTTCTACTTTGAGCACTGCCGACCTTTTAAGTCCCTCCTCTTTATCTATTTGTACCTTATCCAATATCTCTATTACCTCCTCCCTTACCATGACACGGCAGCATCCTCTTCTTTAGTGAAGACAGATGCAAACTACTCATTTAGTACCTCAGCCATTCCCTCTGCCTCCACAAGAAGATCTCCTTTTTGGTTCCTAATCGGCCCCACCCTTCCTTTGACTCCCCTTTTACTATTTATATGTTTATAAAAGACTTTTGGATTCCCTTTTATGTTACCTGCTAATCTATTCTCACAGTCTCCCTTTGCCCCTCTGATTCCCTTTTTACAGTTTTCCCCTGTACTTTCTGTATTCAGCCTGGTTCTCCACTGAATGATGAACCTGACATTTATCATAAGCCTCCTTTTCCTGTTTCATTTTAATCTCTATATCTTTACTCATCCGGGGAACTCTAACTTTGGATGCCCTTCCCTCCCCCCTCGTAGGAATGTGTCTCCTCGTTAAAAGGCCTCCCATTGTTTATTTACTGTTTTACCTGTCAATCTTTGATTCCAATCCACCTGGGCCAGATCCCTTTTCAACTCACTGGAATTAGACCTCCTCTAGTTGAGAATTTTCACATTTAATTTTCCTTGTCCTTTTCCATAATTACTCTAAACCTAATGATATTATGATCACTGTTCCCCAAATGCTCCCCCACTGAAACATGTTCCTCCTGCCCCACTCCATTCCCCAGTACTAGATCCGGCATCTCTCTATTTCTCCCTATTACTGTCTCTCTCTCTTTATCCCTCTCCTTTTCTATTACTGTCTCCCTGTTTCTCCCTCCCCCTTTCTGTTATCTCCCTGTGGTTTCAGAGGTGTCTATTCCTAGCTGATATGTGTATGGCGCTAATCTCCAGTTTATCTCTGTTTAAGCTTTTACCCCTACGGTTATGGGATGTTCCTGGCGATGACGTTTGCAATCGATGAAATAAATAACTCCACCTCCCTTCTGCCGAACGTGCAGTTGGGTTATGAAATCTACGATGACTGTTTCGAGAACTTGGTCTCCCTCCTGCCCAGCCTTCTATTATTATCGAAAGACAAGGGGAATGGGATTGAAGTGCTCTGCAATTACACAGAGTACAGGAGCCGTGTGATAGCACTGATAGGACCCTGGACATCGGAACAGGCGATTCTCACAGACAAATTGTTCAGCTTATTTTTAATTCCACATGTAAGTTGTGTCATTCATGTTTTGCCAAACAAACCCCTCTCACATTGTGGCAATTCAGAGTTAAAGACTCCGGAGTAGAAATCCATCCTGGCGGGGAACGCAAAACGGGAGATAGCGAATCGGCAGTGAGTTTTACACTCCAGTAAAGTAAATGGAAAAGAAAATCAGAGAGAGGGGAAATCAGCCAGGGTTCCTGCCCCTGATCACGGTCCAGTGACCCCTGGGGTTAGAGAGAGGGGAAATCAGCCAGGGTTCCTGCTCCTGATCACTGTCCAGTGACCCCTGGGGTTAGAGAGAGGGGAAATCAGCCAGGGTTCCTGCTCCTGATCACTGTCCAGTGACCGCTGGGTTAGAGAGAGGGGAAATCAGCCAGGGTTCCTGCTCCTGATCACTGTCCAGTGACCCCTGGGTTAGAGAGAGGGGAAATCAGCCAGGGTTCCTGCTCCTGATCACTGTCCAGTGACCGCTGGGGTTAGAGAGAGGGGAAATCAGCCAGGGTTCCTGCTCCTGATCACTGTCCAGTGACCCTGCTGGAAAGTGTGTGTGTGCGTGGACCTGGAGTGAGCACAGAATCAGCGTCGCCTGTGATGCTTCCTACAGACGAGTAGCATGGAAAGATTAATTAAGATTTTACTGCCCCACCCCCCATACCAGCATTAGACAGGAGCAGCTTACCAAAAGTGTCCTGGGATGTCCTATCCTGGGCCGAAGCAGACAGGACCTGGTGCCACTGGTAGGGCCAGGGAAATCTCTGGCCTTGGTCGACAAAGGTCCCGATTGAAGGTTAAGATTTTGGAGGCGCGTTGAAGATTAATGATAACAGTGCTCACCTGTAAGTCATCGGCCTGCCCCCTGTACCCTCGAAATCCCTCCAGTCGGCAGGGACCCAGGGGCAGGTCTCAGTGCTATGTTTCTCCAGTGCTCGTGCCCAGCTGACATTAGGACAGGCCAATGAGGTGGGGGAAGTGGGGGCGGGGAAGAATAGGATTGGCTCCTCACACCTCATTAGAATATTTCCGTCAACAGCTAACCCCCATAAATATCAGGGCAAAGGGTTCGAGACCCAGTCACTTTGGTCTTCTCCCGCTTTCTGTTGCCTTATGCGCCTGGGGATCTAAATGTTCCCTGGGATCAAGGGCCAGGAAGTTCAGTCCTGCAGCCTAGCTCCACACATGCAGAATGGTCCCTTGTGTGAGGAACTAGAGAGACCCATAATCCCATGAGACTGTCAACAGTTTAGGGAGAATCAGGGAGAAAACGGGTACAATTCAAAGCAAATTACCCACCAAGATATATTTAGTTCTTCTAAATTGAGAAACCTGGTGTTGGGCAGAGGCCCAGAGTGCAGGACAGGGGCCAGAGTTAAAATAGGAGAGAAGATGAGGTGAATCAGGAACTAGTGATTAGGTGACATCAAACCTGGGTCTTAATCTCACAGATTGTGGGAGGAAGGGAAGAATGAGGGAGGTGAGGAGCTCCACAGATTGGAGAAAGGATGTGTTTGAGCAATGAATCTTGACTTCAACACCATGAAGATGCAGAGAGAGGAGAGGTGTGTAGGATCTCAAAAGGAGCAAGAAAGCTAAATTCAGAGGAGCACTGGCCATAGTTGCATTGGTGGAGCAGAGAGAGACAAGATAGGTTGGGACGGGGAGACAGTGACGTGTGATGATACAATCGCGGATTCTCTTCATTTTTCAGATTAGCTACGGGGCCTCCAGTGAGGAACTGAGCAACAAAAAGATCTTCCCATCGTTCCTGAGGGTAATGCCAAGCGACAAGAATCAGGCCATGGCCCTTGTCTCCATAGTCAGAAAGTTCAACTGGAATTGGATTGTTGGAATCGGGAGTGACGATGAATACGGGCGGCAGGGAATAGAACTGGTGAACAAATACTCGTCACTCCAAAGTATCTGTGTAGGTTACATTGACATGATCCCCACCTACCTCAGTCTGCCCAGCACCAAACGAAAAATCTCCGAGATTGTGGGCCAGATCGGTCAGATGAATGTCAATGTCATCATCCTCTTCTCCAGCGAGGGACCTGCTCAGGAACTGCTGCAACAGGCAGTTAAGATGAACATCACCAGGAAGGTCTGGATTGCAAGTGAGGCCTGGGTCAAGTCAGACCTTGTTATTCACACACCAGGCATTGAGCGCATTGGCACTGTGATCGGTACAGCCATTAATAGTGGCAGCATGCCGGGTTTCCAGGCTTATGTTTTAAACCATCTCACAAACATCAGGGACATGAGGAGACAGAACTTCAGTGCAGAACATGGTGGGAATCAGTCCTTTCCTTTTTGGCCGTACCCCACGGAACCATCCGGTCAGCTGCTCAGTGACGTTCAGCACCTGTCTCCAGATAACCTGTCGGTGGTGTTGGATCAGCCAGTGAGACGGGACACATTCAGTGTGTATATGGCGGTGTACAGCATTGCCCACGCACTGCACGCTCTGCTCAAGTGCCACGCTGGAAGATGCCAAAATACAACCAGATGGTACAGCTGGCAGGTATAGGAATGCTCAGGGCCCGAGGCCCCATGGGAATCACTGCCAACGGACCTGAAATTATTTGCCTTTAAAATGTGATTACAATTTCTAGTGACCGCACTGTCTGATCACAGGGTCCCCCAGTAGTGACCGCACTGTCTGATCACAGGGTCCCCAGTAGTGACCGCACCGTCTGATCACAGGGTCCCCCAGTAGTGACCGCACTGTCTGATCACAGGGTCCCCAGTAGTGACCGCACTGTCTGATCACAGGGTCCCCAGTAGTGACCGCACTGTCTGATCACAGGGTCCCCCAGTAGTGACCGCACTGTCTGATCACAGGGTCCCCCAGTAGTGACCGCACTGTCTGATCACAGGGTCCCCAGTAGTGACCGCACTGTCTGATCACAGGGTCCCCAGTAGTGACCGCACTGTCTGATCACAGGGTCCCCCAGTAGTGACCACACCGTCTGATCACAGGGTCCCCCAGTAGTGACCGCACTGTCTGATCACAGGGTCCCCAGTAGTGACCGCACTGTCTGATCACAGGGTCCCCCAGTAGTGACCACACCGTCTGATCACAGGGTCCCCCAGTAGTGACCGCACTGTCTGATCACAGGGTCCCCAGTAGTGACCGCACCGTCTGATCACAGGGTCCCCCAGTAGTGACCCCACTGTCTGATCACAGGGTCCCCCAGTAGTGACCGCACTGTCTGATCACAGGGTCCCCCAGTAGTGACCGCACTGTCTGATCACAGGGTCCCCAGTAGTGACCGCACTGTCTGATCACAGGGTCCCCAGTAGTGACCGCACTGTCTGATCACAGGGTCCCCCAGTAGTGACCACACCGTCTGATCACAGGGTCCCCCAGTAGTGACCGCACTGTCTGATCACAGGGTCCCCCAGTAGTGACCGCACTGTCTGATCACAGGGTCCCCCAGTAGTGACCGCACTGTCTGATCACAGGGTCCCCAGTAGTGACCGCACTGTCTGATCACAGGGTGTGTATACCCTGAACCTGTAGACTGATTCCCAGAGAGAGAAAAGCTGCTCTTTCTCTGTCCCGACTGTGACCTGCAATCGCTCTTTACACACGGACTCAGTGTGAAACAAGTAGAAAACTTTCCCTTTTTTTAAACACACTCGCAGGAATTCACACCTTTACTCTGTGTGGATTTGAAGCCAGGCCCCAAGTGCCTTTCCCCCCAGTGCCTCCCCATCTCCCGCGGTCTTTAGTCCCAGTCTCCAGGGTCATCTATTTCCTGCTGTGACAAATCTGGAGTCCTCCAGTCCTGAAATGTACAATCGCCCTGGAGATAACAGCCTAGAAATTTGGCTGCGTGCCCCCCCATTCTTGGTCACTTACTGACCTCTTAAACTCCCAATCTGGCGGGCAGGAAACGCCCATGCAGTTTCAGCCGGAGGTGCTCCTCCCACCAGATTATATTTAGGGGGCAGCGTGAGTATCACGTGCTGCCTGAGTCAACACTAACAGGCGTGAGCAGCATTTTCAGGAGCAGTCAGATTTCTAGGACAAGACCTGAAATGATCGATACTTGACTGACTTTTTTTTTTGTTAACAGCTGCTGGAAGAATTAAAGCGAGTGAATTTCAGTGTCAGTAACACCACCGTTCACTACGATGCTGCAGGAAACCCTCAGAGAGGGTACGACATCATAACCTGGACTCGCCACGCTGGCCGGCTCAGGCTGCCAGTGATTGGCAGCTACAAGGATCACCTGACCATCCACACTGCCCAGATTCAATGGAAAACAGACGACAATACCGTAAGTCAGGGTGACATTTATATGGAATAATGCCCATCCCCCACTCCAATCGCTCCACCATTGGCGGCCGTGCCTTCAGCCGTCCAAGCCCTAAGCTCTGGAATTCCCTCCCTAAACCTCTCCACCTCTCTTTCTCCACGTTAAAACCTAGCTTTTGGACCAAGCTTTTAGTCACCCATCCCAGTATCTCCTTTTTTGGCTCAGTGTAAATTTTTGTCTGATAATCGCTCCTGTGAAACGCCTTGGGACGTTTTCTGACGTTAAAGGTCTCTCTCACCCTGGTCGTTCTGCCTGGTATGGCCCTCATTTCCGCTCCCTTAAGTCCAAAGGATGTATGAATGTTTATGGCGGACAACTGGTTTAGTCATTCATCGCCATATTTGGCTGGATCACATAAAGCACTATCGGCTCCTACTCTCCTCTGCCAAAACTGATCACTAGTCCAGGAGCATCCTGGAATGCAAAGATAACCCCTGGCTTCTCCGTCACTACAAATTGTCTTCTTAAACCCCTCTCCCCTGCCCGCTCCACCCTCACCTCCAACGAAAAGTGTGAGGAGCTCATGGACTTCTTTGTCACTAAGATTGAGACCATCCGTTCAACTGCCTCTGCCACTTCCCTCCCTTCCCCAAGCTCACCGAGCCAAACTTCAACCCAAGGTTACCCCCTGCTCTAGCCCTGAACTCGCATCTTTCTCTAGTTTCTCTTCTATCTCCCCTCACGCCCTCTCTGAGCTCATCTTGACCATTTTTTGTCTGATAACGCTTCCCTGAAGCATCTTGTCATGCTTTCCTACATAAAAGACATTATATACATGCAAGCTCTTGCATTGCTATCACTTTTCCAAGTAGTGGGAGGATTCCGATGCTGATTAACAGTCTGACAGGCCGTGACGTGAACACTCCTTCCACGGCCGTGACCGTCTCTATACCGGCCGATCGGGGGGTTAGTCCAATCCGGGGGGAGGGTTTTATGGGCTCCCACAACCCATACGATGAGGGGAGGGGAGGGTCACCCGCACCCCCCGGACACGAACATCCCGCTGGATGTCAACCCGGAATTCAGAGCCGGAGCTCCGGTCTCCGCTCTCCGGGACTGTCTGGAGTTCCAGTCTCCAGTCTCCGGGACTGTCTGGAGCTCCGTTCTCCAGTCTCCGGGACTGTCTGGAGTTCCAGTCTCCAGTCTCTGGGACTGTCTGGAGTTCCGGTCTCCAGTCTCCGGGACTGTCTGGAGCTCCAGTCTCCAGTCTCCGGGACTGTCTGGAGTTCCGGTCTCCAGTCTCTGGGACTGTCTGAAGCTCCGGTCTCCAATCACTGGCACTGTCTGGAGCTCCACTCTCCAGTTGCCGGGACTGTCTAGAGCTCCAGACTCCAGTCTCCTGGACTGTCTGGAGCTCCAGTCTCCGGTCTCCAGTCTCCTGGACTGTCTGGAGCTCCAGTCTCCAGTCTCCGGGACTGTCTGGAGCTCCAGTCTCCGGTCTCCAGTCTCCTGGACTGTCTGGAGCTCCAGTCTCCAGTCTCCTGGACTGTCTGGAGCTCCAGTCTCCAGTCTCCGGGACTGTCTGGAGCTCCAGTCTCCAGTCTCCGGGACTGTCTGGAGCTCCAGTCTCCAGTCTCCTGGACTGTCTGGAGCTCCAGTCTCCGGTCTCCAGTCTCCGGGACTGTCTGGAGCTCCAGTCTCCTGTCTCCAGTCTCCGGGACTGTCTGGAGTGCACCGAACTCAGAGGCTAGGACTGCATTCACTGAGCCAAAGGCTCGCTCAGATCTCTGAGCTGATTTCTTCAATCTTTTTAAGCAGTGTGAATCTCTGTGGCCCAAACTGTCCAAATACATCACTGATTGCAGTCCCAGGGCAGAGAATAGATTGGACCGAGTTAACACCGATAAAAACTGGAGGGGTTTCTGGTGAATGAACGGCTCCCAACCTCAAACATAGTGAGCCAGTTAGAGTCAATCCTCAGGGCCCAGTCCACAGAGAACCAATGATCCCTGCAGTGTTTATAAGGCTCTGTAAGAACTAATGAGCATGCTACCTGTGTACACACTCGCAGGTACCTCCATCCCACTGTTCCAAGAGCTGTGACCCGGGGCAGAAAAAGATTCTCACCAGCCTGTACTCTTGCTGCTTCAAATGTGAAGATTGTCCGAGAGGAACCTTCCAGAACTCGACCGGTGAGTCTGATTACTCACCTTCTGACACGCAGTGGATTAGATCATAGCAAACAAATCGGAGCAGATCATTCGCTAACACTTTAATTACAGCAAGAAACCCAGTTATAGGGAGATCGATAGTTTATATATAGAATAACAGATACCCGGGAGTGAGTTACAGGCTGGAATCTAATCGAGGGGTTCGGGGGGGTTTATATATAGAATAACAGATACCCAGGAGTGAGTTACAGACTGGAATCTAATCGAGGGGTTCGGGTGGGATTGTCACTGGGTGCAAGATGTAAAGGGTTTTCTCTGTCATATTGCTACCTGATGAGCATTATTTTATGTTTTGTAAGTAACGATTTAATTTTACAGATGGCTTTTCATGCAATCCTTGCCAACCCGATGAGTGGTCCCCACCAAACAGCCCTTCCTGCTTTAAGAGGACCCTGCAGTACTTGTCCTGGGCCTCACCTGTCGGTGTAACTCTGCTGTTGCTCATGGTGCTCGAGCTCACTCTGATATTGGCTGTCACGGTGATCTTTCTGGTGAATTCTAGCTCTCCGATGGTGGAAGGTACTGGAGGAAAGATGAACATGGTCACCCTGACCTCACTGGCTCTCCTGTGCTGCGGCTCGTTGCTGTATCTCGGCGAACCCACTGAACTCGCCTGTAAATCACGCCAGCCTCTCACTGCCATCAGCCTCACCATCTGCATCTCAACTCTTTTAGTTAACTCGGTGCAGATTGTGCTCACCACTGAGCTCACCAGCTTAACCAAGTCTTTCCTGCACAGATACAAACACACTGGCAGATACCTCGTCATCTGCACCAGCCTCGGGGGACAAGGCTGCATTTGCTATTTTTGGCTGAACACCCACGGTGACTTTCTCCTGAGGACGACGGGCGATTCTGAAGATGCCCTTGTCCTCTTCTGTAAGAGCGATGCGGAGGTGATGTTCTGGTTGATGTTGGGGTGCAGTGGGCTACTGGCACTGGCCTGTTTCATGTGTACCTTTCTGATCCAGACCCCGGCTCAAACCTACAACTTGGCCCGAGAGATCAGTATCTCCATGCTGTTCTATCTCACCACCTGGATCTGCTTCATCCCAATCTATCCGACTGTAAACAAGAAACATGCAGCAGCCGTCGAGATTTCTGCCATACTCATCAGTTCCTTCGGAATCCTCACTGCCTATTTCATCCCCAAATGTTCTGTTATTTGGTTTAAGCCGCAGTACAACACCACCGAATATTTTCAAATATACACTCTGCAAACTCCAACAAGGAAGGACGTGAAGTGAGAACATTGTTATTTTGGGAGGGGTGTTGGGCCCCCTCCCTCCAGCAGGGTGTAGGTCTTCAGACCTAAAGTAGATCCCAAATGTACCATGTGATGTGTAACGTATGCTGTGGGCGTCTACAGGTGACACATACAATCCGATTATATTGTAGAAGCCGAGACATTCCCAGGGTTGGTCAATCATTAAACTATATGAGTCATTTTGCCTCCAGATTTCTTTGTTATCTCCTTCTTCTCTTGAAGGCAGTGTCTCTTACTGTCAGTTCCATGAGGTGATCATATCGTTGTCACCATTCGTCTAGTCTGAGCCTGGACAAAGAGTTTTGACAAAGATTGACAGATGGGCGGACTCACAGGGGAACCTGGCCTGTCCTCTCCTGACATCTATAAACCCTTCCAGGAGGTCCCACTGCATCTTGGTCAGAATACTCGATAGGTAGCTGAGGTACATAGAGGGCACTCAATGGGTAACCGGGGTACACAGAGGGCACTCAATGGGTAACTGGGGTACACAGAGGGCACTCATTGGGTAACCGGGGTACACAGAGGGCACTCAATGGGTAACTGGGGTACATAGAGGGCACTCAATGGGTAACTGGGGTACATAGAGGGCACTCAATGGGTAACTGGGGTACACAGAGGGCACTCATTGGGTAACCGGGGTACATAGAGGGCACTCATTGGGTAACCGGGGTACATAGAGGGCACTCAATGGGTAACTGGGGTACACAGAGGGCACTCATTGGGTAACCGGGGTACATAGAGGGCACTCAATGGGTAACTGGGGTACACAGAGGGCACTCATTGGGTAACCGGGGTACATAGAGGGCACTCAATGGGTAACTGGGGTACATAGAGGGCACTCAATGGGTAACTGGGGTACATAGAGGGCACTCAATGGGTAACTGGGGTACACAGAGGGCACTCAATGGGTAACTGGGGTACATAGAGGGCACTCAATGGGTAACTGGGGTACATAGAGGGCACTCATTGGGTAACTGGGGTACATAGAGGGCACTCATTGGGTAACTAGGGTACACAGAGGGCACTCAATGGGTAACTGGGGTACATAGAGGGCACTCAATGGGTAACTGGGGTACACAGAGGGCACTCAATGGGTAACTAGGGTACACAGAGGGCACTCAATGGGTAACTGGGGTACACAGAGGGCACTCATTGGGTAACTGGGGTACATAGAGGGCACTCAATGGGTAACTAGGGTACACAGAGGGCACTCAATGGGTAACTGGGGTACACAGAGGGCACTCAATGGGTAACTGGGGTACACAGAGGGCACTCAATGGGTAACTGGGGTACACAGAGGGCACTCAATGGGTAACTGGGGTACATAGAGGGCACTCAATGGGTAACTGGGGTACACAGAGGGCACTCAATGGGTAACTAGGGTACATAGAGGGCACTCAATAGGTAACTGGGGTACATAGAGGGCACTCAATGGGTAACTGGGGTACATAGAGGGCACTCAATAGGTAACTGGGGTACATAGAGGGCACTCAATGGGTAACTGGGGTACATAGAGGGCACTCAATGGGTAACTGGGGTACATAGAGGGCACTCAATAGGTAATTGGGGTACATAGAGGGCACTTAATGGGTAACTAGGATGCATAGAGAATTCTCATTAGGTAACAGGGGGTGTATAGAAGATTCTCCTGAGTAACTGGAGGTATGGTAAATACCGAATGAGGAAGTTTCACCTGTATATGGTTTGCCTTCTGAAGTGGCCTAGCAAGCAAGATCTACTGGCACCTTCTCATGCTGACCGTGCCAGTGTGCCCACATCCCGACAAGGAATAGTCTTAAATTTACCAAGCAGGGGTAATAATCTTTCACTATTTACGTTCTCAAACTTTAAAAAAAATTACTTGATATCTTCGTCTAAATGGGATTTTAATCTCCTCACTGGGTGAGCTCAGGTACAACCTAGTCATGTGTATGTTTCAGCTAGTCAATGAGGGGCCATTATGTTATTACGTTACGATTGATGTATGTGGGATTGGACTGTGACTCCCAGTGTTAGTGACTCCCAGTGTGACAGTGACTCCCAGTGTGACAGTGACTCCCAGTGTGACAGTGATTCCTAGGGTGACAGTGATTCCCAGCGTGACAGTGATTCCCAGAGTGACGGTGACTCCCAGAGTGACAGTGACTCCCAGAGTGACAGTGATTCCCAGCGTGACAGTGACTCCCAGAGTGACAGTGACGCCCAGGGTGACAGTGATTCCCAGGGTGACAGTGATTCCCAGAGTGACAGTGACGCCCAGGGTGACAGTGACGCCCAGGGTGACGATGATTCCCAGCGTGACGGTGATTCCCAGAGTGACAGTGACGCCCAGGGTGACAGTGATTCCCAGCGTGACGGTGATTCCCAGAGTGACAGTGACTCCCAGAGTGACAGTGATTCCCAGCGTGACGGTGATTCCCAGAGTGACAGTGACGCCCAGGGTGACAGTGACGCCCAGGGTGACGATGATTCCCAGCGTGACGGTGATTCCCAGAGTGACAGTGACTCCCAGTGTGACGGTGACTCCCAGTGTTCGTGACTCCCAGTGTGACAGTGACTCCCAGTGTTCGTGACTCCCAGTGTGACAGTGACTCCCAGTGTTCGTGACTCCCAGTGTGACAGTGACTCCCAGTGTTAGTGACTCCCAGTGTGACAGTGACTCCCAGTGTGACAGTGACTCCCAGTGTGATAGCTTCCATCAGCTGCTGAGTGAAGGAAAGACACTTGTTCCTGAGCAAACCAGCATCTCCTGCTGGGCAGCTAAGGAATGTCGTTGGTGCAAATTCTGGAACAGGGATTAAGATATGCCATGGGGGTCTTTATGACCTAAAGAGGGACAAAATAAATAACAAAGAGAAAGATTGAACTGGGTATATGCAGCTGAACAGAGGGCAGGGCAGGGTTAATCTGAGATGCCATTGCACTTGAGAATTGCAGAATCTGAATTGGTTTACAGCCCAGCACCTCGTATGCAAACAGGACCGGACATGCAAATGGAGCAACTCGGTGCAAGAATGATGCTCACAGGTGTTCAAAATAAACTTGACTTTTGTTACCTCACGGTACATTGACGTGTGCTGGGTCCGATGACAAGATTCCTCTTCATATCAATTTATACGGAGTAGAGCTCACTCTAGGCTAATTGAATGTTGGCCTTTACCTCAAGAGGACTGGAATACAAAGGGGAGGAGATGATGCTTCAGCTGTATAGAGCCTTGGTCAGAGCCCGTCTGGAGAGACTGCATTCAGTTCTGGGCACTGCCCCTCAGGAAGGATATATTGGTGGTGGACACTATGGAAATGGTCTAGAATGTATGGCAGGCATTCTATATAAGTTCTGGTGTGTGACCCTGGGCATACCACTGCTATTCACTACCTGATTAAATTGGCAGTTTAGGTTCCCAGGGAACATGGGTTCACTTATAGAAACATAGAAAATAGGAGCAGGAGTAGGCCATTCGGCCCTTCGAGCCTGCTCCACTCATGGCTGAGCCTCTATCTCAATACCATATTCCCGCTCTCTCCACTCCCTTTGATGCCTTCTGTGTCTAGAAATCTATCTATCTCCTTCTTAAATATATTCAGTGACTTGGTCTCCACAGCCTTCTGTGGTAGAGAATTCCACAGGTTCACCATCCTCTGAGTGAAGAAATTTCTCCTCATCTCAGTCCTAAATGTCCTACCCCGTATCCTGAGACTGTGACCCCTCGTTCTGGACCCTCCCAGCCAGGGGAAACATCCTCCCTGCATCCAGTCTGTCTAGCCCTGTCAGAATTTTATGTTTCAATGAGATCCCCTCTCATTCTTCTGAACTCGAGTGACTACAGGCCCAGTCGATCCAATCTCTCCTCATACGACAGTCCTGCCATCCCAGGAATCAGTCTGGTGAACCTTCGCTGCACTCTCTCTACGACAAGTATATCCTTTCTTAGGTAAGGAGACCAAAACTGTGCACAATACTCCAGGTGTGGTCTCACCAAGGCCCTGTATAACTGCAGTGAGACAATGAAGAGAGCATGGGGAGGGTCACAATTGTAATCCTTTTAGTCCCTGTTTATTCAAATCAAAGATTTAAATTATTTTTACCAAACCTTCAAAATGAGTCGAGTTGACGGAACCAGGGAAACATCAAATGCTCTAAGGTCAGGCCTCACCACAGTAATACAGAGAACATATGATATAGAAACAGGCCATTTGGCCCATCCAGTCCATGCTGGTCTTTACCCTCCATACAAACAATTAGTCCTAATCACATTTACCCACTCAGTTCCCATATCCCTTCATGCCCTTTCCCTTCATCCACCTCTTTAAATTAATCTTGAATGTTTACACGAACCCTGGAAGTGAATCCCACAGCCTCACACCTCTCTGTGTGAAGAAGTTTCTCCTCCCCTCTGATCTAAATTGCTTACAATTAATCTTGTATCTATGGACCCTCAATCTAGATTCCTGGAAACAGTAACCTTTGTTCCAATGAAAAACGTCCAAATTTTTCAAGTCTTTCTTTGTATTTGTATTTCCTCATTCCAGGAAGCATCCTCGTGAATCTGCGCTGTCCCCTCTCTAATGCCTCAATATCCTTCCTATAGTGTGGAGCCCAAAACTATACACGGTCCTCCAACTGTGGTCTCACCAAGGTTTTATATAGATTCACTGTTACATCTCAACTTGCATATCCTATACCCCTTGTGATAAAACCTAAAGCCAGTCTGAACTGTGACTATCATTGGTCAGTCTTTGCCAAGTAAGCCCATCTGCTCAGGTTCTGTGCCATTGTTTGAAGTTCACAGTTCAGGATTTCATGGCTGGACAATGATCCATCCTGTAAAGACGGGGATGGACAGAGCAACCCAGCCAGGGCAAAACCATCGTCATCTGGACTGCCACGCCACAGAGTAAGGACACATCTCACTCGTAAATACCCCAAGCAATTTCTGCCTAAACGATCCACAAAGACCAAACAGGATGTTCACTAACAATGGGGGGTGCTGGAAATAAAGACAGGGTGTGACAGAGTGTGGAAAAGGAAAAGGAAGGTTAGTGTTTGGGATAGAGAGACTGTGTGAGGTTAGTGTCGGGATAGAGAGACTGTGTGAGGTTAGTGTTTGGGATAGAGAGACTGTGTGAGGTTAGTGTCGGGATAGAGAGACTGTGAGAGGTTAGTGTTTGGGATAGAGAGACTGTGTGAGGTTAGTGTTTGGGATAGAGAGACTGTGAGAGGTTAATGTCGGGATAGAGAGACTGTGAGAGGTTAGTGTTTGGGATAGAGAGACTGTGAGAGGTTAATGTCGGGATAGAGAGACTGTGAGAGGTTAATGTCGGGATAGAGAGACTGTGAGAGGTTAGTGTCGGGTTAGAGAGACTGTGAGAGGTTAGTGTTTGGGATAGAGAGACTGTGTGAGGTTAGTGTTTGGGATAGAGAGACTGTGAGAGGTTAGTGTTTGGGATAGAGAGACTGTGAGAGGTTAGTGTTTGGGATAGAGAGACTGTGAGAGGTTAGTGTTTGGGATAGAGAGACTGTGAGAGGTTAGTGTTTGGGATAGAGAGACTGTGTGAGGTTAGTGTTTGGGATAGAGAGACTGTGAGAGGTTAATGTCGGGATAGAGAGACTGTGAGAGGTTAGTATTTGGGATAGAGAGACTGTGAGAGGTTAATGTCGGGATAGAGAGACTGTGAGAGGTTAGTGTCGGGTTAGAGAGACTGTGAGAGGTTAGTGTTTGGGATAGAGAGACTGTGAGAGGTTAGTGTTTGGGATAGAGAGACTGTGAGAGGTTAATGTCGGGATAGAGAGACTGTGAGAGGTTAGTGTTTGGGATAGAGAGACTGTGAGAGGTTAGTGTTTGGGATAGAGAGACTGTGAGAGGTTAATGTCGGGATAGAGAGACTGTGAGAGGTTAGTGTTTGGGATAGAGAGACTGTGAGAGGTTAGTGTTTGGGATAGAGAGACTGTGTGAGGTTAGTGTCGGGTTAGAGAGACTGTGAGAGGTTAGTGTCGGGATAGAGAGACTGTGAGAGGTTAGTGTCGGGATAGAGAGACTGTGTGAGGTTCGTGTCGGGATAGAGAGACTGTGAGAGGTTAGTGTCGGGATAGAGAGACTGTGAGAGGTTAGTGTCGGGATAGAGAGACTGCGTGAGGTTCGTGTCGGGATAGAGAGACTGTGAGAGGTTAGTGTCGGGATAGAGAGACTGTGTGAGGTTCGTGTCGGGATAGAGAGACTGTGAGAGGTTAGTGTGGGGATAGAGAGACTGTGAGAGGTTAGTGTCGGGATAGAGAGACTGTGAGAGGTTAGTGTCGGGATAGAGAGACTGTGTGAGGTTCGTGTCGGGATAGAGAGACTGTGAGAGGTTAGTGTCGGGATAGAGAGACTGTGTGAGGTTCGTGTCGGGATAGAGAGACTGTGAGAGGTTAGTGTCGGGATAGAGAGACTGTGTGAGGTTCGTGTCGGGATAGAGAGACTGTGAGAGGTTAGTGTGGGGATAGAGAGACTGTGAGAGGTTAGTGTCGGGTTAGAGAGACTGTGAGAGGTTAGTGTCGGGTTAGAGAGACCATCAGAGTCAGGTGTGAAGCCTGCAGCTCAGATCTGTAATGATCCAGCGATGTGTACACAATGTTGGTAACTTCTAATGCAAATTGTGAGTGAGTGAAATCTTTCACCTGTGCCGGTGGCATTAACTCAGAAAGCCCTGTGCTCAAACACTCATCTTGTATTGTTCCAGCTCCTCGTCCCCTCTTCAGCATGTTTGACTTTCGTTATTGGATGGTTTTCTGTTTCGTTCCAATGGGGCCATGTTGTGAATCAGTGTCCGGAGCCGAAAGGGACCCGGCCAGGCATTTCCAGGCTGCTGGTGACTACATCCTCGGTGGGCTCTTTCCGATTTATTCCACTGTCATGAACATGAGCAGTGAATCAAAGTCAGAATCTATAAAGTGTGAAAGGTAAGTCCTGCTGTCTATCCTGGATTACCATCTGATCTCGTTCAGAGCCTGATGTGGGACTGACAGATGGCACCTGCTTCTGTCTCTATTCCCTACGGAGTTAGTTCAACAGCAACTTCTTCCATTTAAATAGTGCCTTTAATGTAGTAAAACATCCCAAGGTGCTTCACAGGAGCGTAAATCAGACAAAATTTGACACTGAGTCACATAAGGAGATATTAGGACAAAGCTTGGTCAAAGAGGGAGGTTTTAAGGAGAGTCTTAAAGTAGGAGAGAGAGGCTGATTAGGGAGGGAATTCCAGAGTTTAGGGTCCAGGCAGCTGAAGGCACGGTCGCCAATGGTGGAGCAATTAAAATCGGGGCTGCGCAAGAGGCCAGAATTGGAGGAGCTCAGAGATCTCGGAGGGTTGTAGGGCTGGAGGAGGTTACAGAGATAGGGAGGGGTGAGGCCATGGAGGGATTTGAAAACAAGGATGAGAATTTTAAAATCGAGGCGTTCCCGGACCGGGAGCCAATGTAGGTCAGTGAGCACGAGGGGTGATGGGAGAACGGGACTTGGTGCGAGTTAGGATGCGGGCAGCCAATTGCGGAATTGGTCGGGGCTACAATTGGCCACAGTATGGAGAGGCAAAAGCAGCCAGTGACCCTGAGCCTGCAATGTGTGGGTGGTCCTGTGGGGTGTGGGGGTGGGTGCGTATGTGGGTGTGTGTATGGGTGTGTTTGTTTGTGTGTGGGGGGGTGTTTGTGGGTGGGGAGTGTGTGTGGGTGGATACGTGTGCTTGTGTGTGTGTGTCTGTGTGTGTGTGTATGTTTGTGTGTGGGTAGGTGTGTGAGTATTTATGTTTGTGTGTGGGGGTGTGTGTTGGTGTGTGGGGGGGGGTGACTGTGTGTGGGTGTTGTGTGAGGGTGTGTGTGTGTGTCTGTGTGTGGGGTTGTGTTTGTGGGGGGGAGTGTGTGTGGGTGTGTGTGTTTGTGTGTGGGGTTGTGTTTGAGGGTGTGTGTGTGTGTGTGTGTGTGTTTGTGTTTGTGTGTGGGGTTGTGTTTGGGGGTGTGTGTGTGGGTGTGTGTTTGTGTTTGTGTGTGGGGTTGTGTTTGGGGGGGTGTGTGTGGGTGTGTGTTTGTGTTTGTGTGTGGGGTTGTGTTTGGGGGGGTGTGTGTGGGTGTGTGTTTGTGTTTGTGTGTGGGGTTGTGTTTGAGGGTGTGTGTGTGTGTGTGTGTTTGTGTTTGTGTGTGGGGTTGTGTTTGGGGGTGTGTGTGTGGGTGCCGGAGGGGGGAATGGACCAGGAACCACATTGACGATTCAGGATTGAGATCCCACCAATGCTCACTGTCGGGGCTCACACCTGAAGAATTAAAGGGGAGCAGTGTTGCGGAACTGAGATAGAATTCTACTTGTACAGAATGGAAACAGTCATCTCACTGTCTGTAAATGTTCTCCATTGAGTCTACAGCTGACATTAGGAACAGTAACCCCTCTCCCCCCAGCGCCCTGTGTTACTGACTGTATCTCTACTGATGTTAATCCCTCTCCCTCACACTGTCTCTCAGTAACCCCTCTCCCCCCAGCGCCCTGTGTTACTGACTGTATCTCTACTGATGTTAATCCCTCTCCCTCACACTGTCACTCAGTAACCCCTCTCCCCCAGCGCTCTGTGTTACTGACTGTATCTCTACTGATGTTAGTCCCTCTCCCTCACACTGTCACTCAGTAACCCCTCTCCCCCCAGCGCCCTGTGTTACTGACTGTATCTCTACTGATGTTAGTCCCTCTCCCTCACACTGTCACTCAGTAACCCCTCTCCCCCAGCGCTCTGTGTTACTGACTGTATCTCTACTGATGTTAATCCCTCTCCCTCACACTGTCACTCAGTAACCCCTCTCCCCCCAGCGCCCTGTGTTACTGACTGTATCTCTACTGATGTTAGTCCCTCTCCCTCACACTGTCACTCAGTAACCCCTCTCCCCCCAGCGCCCTGTGTTACTGACTGTATCTCTACTGATGTTAGTCCCTCTCCCTCACACTGTCACTCAGTAACCCCTCTCCCCCAGCGCCCTGTGTTACTGACTGTATCTCTACTGATGTTAATCCCTCTCCCTCACACTGTCACTCAGTAACCCCTCTCCCCCCAGCGCCCTGTGTTACTGACTGTATCTCTACTGATGTTAGTCCCTCTCCCTCACACTGTCACTCAGTAACCCCTCTCCCCCAGCGCCCTGTGTTACTGACTGTATCTCTACTGATGTTAATCCCTCTCCCTCACACTGTCACTCAGTAACCCCTCTCCCCCAGCGCCCTGTGTTACTGACTGTATCTCTACTGATGTTAATCCCTCTCCCTCACACTGTCACTCAGTAACCCCTCTCCCCCCAGCGCCCTGTGTTACTGACTGTATCTCTACTGATGTTAATCCCTCTCCCTCACACTGTCTCTCAGTAACCCCTCTCCCCCCAGCGCCCTGTGTTACTGACTGTATCTCTACTGATGTTAATCCCTCTCCCTCACACTGTCACTCAGTAACCCCTCTCCCCCAGCGCTCTGTGTTACTGACTGTATCTCTACTGATGTTAATCCCTCTCCCTCACACTGTCACTCAGTAACCCCTCTCCCCCCAGCGCCCTGTGTTACTGACTGTATCTCTACTGATGTTAGTCCCTCTCCCTCACACTGTCACTCAGTAACCCCTCTCCCCCCAGCGCCCTGTGTTACTGACTGTATCTCTACTGATGTTAGTCCCTCTCCCTCACACTGTCACTCAGTAACCCCTCTCCCCCAGCGCCCTGTGTTACTGACTGTATCTCTACTGATGTTAATCCCTCTCCCTCACACTGTCACTCAGTAACCCCTCTCCCCCCAGCGCCCTGTGTTACTGACTGTATCTCTACTGATGTTAGTCCCTCTCCCTCACACTGTCACTCAGTAACCCCTCTCCCCCAGCGCCCTGTGTTACTGACTGTATCTCTACTGATGTTAATCCCTCTCCCTCACACTGTCACTCAGTAACCACTCTCCCCCAGCGCCCTGTGTTACTGACTGTATCTCTACTGATGTTAATCCCTCTCCCTCACACTGTCACTCAGTAACCCCTCTCCCCCAGCGCCCTGTGTTACTGACTGTATCTCTACTGATGTTAATCCCTCTCCCTCACACTGTCTCTCAGTAACCCCTCTCCCCCAGCGCCCTGTGTTACTGACTGTATCTCTACTGATGTTAATCCCTCTCCCTCACACTGTCTCTCAGTAACCCCTCTCCCCCAGCGCCCTGTGTTACTGACTGTATCTCTACTGATGTTAATCCCTCTCCCTCACACTGTCTCTCAGTAACCCCTCTCCCCCAGCGCCCTGTGTTACTGACTGTATCTCTACTGATGTTAATCCCTCTCCCTCACACTGTCACTCAGTAACCCCTCTCCCCCAGTGCCCTGTGTTACTGACTGTATCTCTACTGATGTTAGTCCCTCTCCCTCACACTGTCACTCAGTAACCCCTCTCCCCCAGTGCCCTGTGTTACTGACTGTATCTCTACTGATGTTAATGCAGCTCCCTCACACTGTCACTCAGTAACCCCTCTCCCCCCAGCGCCCTGTGTTACTGACTGTATCTCGACTGATGTTAATCCCTCTCCCTCACACTGTCACTCAGTAACCCCTCTCCCCCAGCGCCCTGTGTTACTGACTGTATCTCGACTGATGTTAATCCCTCTCCCTCACACTGTCACTCAGTAACCCCTCTCCCCCCAGCGCCCTGTGTTACTGACTGTATCTCGACTGATGTTAATCCCTCTCCCTCACACTGTCACTCAGTAACCCCTCTCCCCCCAGCGCCCTGTGTTACTGACTGTATCTCGACTGATGTTAATCCCTCTCCCTCACACTGTCACTCAGTAACCCCTCTCCCCCCAGCGCCCTGTGTTACTGACTGTGTCTCTACTGATGTTAATCCCTCTCCCTCACACTGTCACTCAGTAACCTCCTTCCATTGATGGGAATGAACAGGTTGTGGATTTGTATGAAGCCTCTTTGCTGAGAATGCCCCGCTATTACGGTTCAGTCTAACGGTTAGTTCCTGGCCTTTACCCTCCGCTCCTTATTGCAGATTCGATCCAGAAGCTTTCCGCTGGCTTCAGGCAATGAAGTTTGCCATTGAAGAGATCAATAACTCGAGCTTGCTCCTACCGGACGTGTGCCTCGGATACGACATCCAGGACACTTGCCTTGAATCCACGGTTGCAATGCAATCCGCCATTTCCTTCTTGGCCACAAAGGATGGAGAGGGGTTTGAAGCGAAGTGTGATTACACGGACTATATCACACGGGTGGTGGCCGCCATTGGCCCCTCTACCTCCGAGATTTCCAGGGTGATCGCACAACTCTTCAGCTTTCTCCTCGTTCCACAGGTATGAGGGCAACAACCAATCTCTGGGGTGAGGGTCACAATCATTCTTGGGAATCAAACAGCGATTTCAGACAACCATACAGCACACAAGGAGGCCATTCAGCCCATCATGCCTGTGCTAGCTCTTTGAAAGAGCTCTCCAATTATTCCCACCCCCTGCTCTTTCCCCACAGCCCAAAAATATTTCCTTTTCAAGTATTTATCCAATTCCCTCTTGAAAGTTACCATTGAATCTGCTTCCACCGCCCTTTCAGGCAGTGAATTCCAGATCATAACAACTCGCTGTGTAAAAAACATTCTCCTCATCTCCCCTCTCATTCTATTGTTGGGTGAGGACAGTATTGGGTCAGCTGCGATGGTCCCCATGATCAAATAGCCTAGTGACACTCAGTGCCTGAGCTCATGCACCAAGAACAGGCCCATGGGGAGGTGTGAAATGTGATCAGTGCCAGTGAATCTGTACCCCACTGAGAGGCAGCACCGTCTAGATAACGGGGGGGGGGGAACTGGGAAAAGGGGATTTCTTTCTTAAAACCAGCAACTCCTAAAATATTCTTAGTATCTTTCAGGTTATTTATGGCAAATATTTCAGGTTAAGTGGTGACTGCTTGTAACAGGGAGATACTGGTTCGGGCAAAATGTTGAACATCCTGCACCACTGACTGTATCTCTACTGATGTTAATCCCTCTCCCTCACACTGTCTCTCAGTAACCCCTCTCCCCCCAGCGCCCTGTGTTACTGACTGTATCTCTACTGATGTTAATCCCTCTCCCTCACACTGTCACTCAGTAACCCCTCTCCCCCAGTGCCCTGTGTTACTGACTGTATCTCTACTGATGTTAATCCCTCTCCCTCACACTGTCTCTCAGTAACCCCTCTCCCCCCAGCGCCCTGTGTTACTGACTGTATCTCTACTGATGTTAATCCCTCTCCCTCACACTGTCACTCAGTAACCCCTCTCCCCCCAGCGCCCTGTGTTACTGACTGTATCTCTACTGATGTTAATCCCTCTCCCTCACACTGTCACTCAGTAACCCCTCTCCCCCAGCACCCTGTGTTACTGACTGTATCTCTACTGATGTTAGTCCCTCTCCCTCACACTGTCACTCAGTAACCCCTCTCCCCCAGCGCCCTGTGTTACTGACTGTATCTCTACTGATGTTAATCCCTCTCCCTCACACTGTCACTCAGTAACCCCTCTCCCCCCAGCGCTCTGTGTTACTGACTGTATCTCTACTGATGTTAATCCCTCTCCCTCACACTGTCTCTCAGTAACCCCTCTCCCCCCAGCGCTCTGTGTTACTGACTGTATCTCTACTGATGTTAATCCCTCTCCCTCACACTGTCACTCAGTAACCCCTCTCCCCCCAGCGCTCTGTGTTACTGACTGTATCTCTACTGATGTTAATCCCTCTCCCTCACACTGTCACTCAGTAACCCCTCTCCCCCAGCGCCCTGTGTTACTGACTGTATCTCTACTGATGTTAATCCAGCTCCCTCATGTGTAACTATACGGTTGGGGATTTTTTCCAGGTTAGTTATGCTGCTTCAAGTAACCTATTTAGCGACAAGATGACTTTCCCGTCGTTTTTCCGGACGATTCCTCCAGATGAAGTCCAGGCCACAGCCATGGTCTCGATTGTGGAGATGTTTAAGTGGAACTGGATCGCGGTGATCGGGACGGATAACATGTACGGGCGACGGGGAATGGAGCACTTCACGAAACTCATCACCAAAACAGGGGCTTGTATTGCGTACGAGGAGCTGATCCCCGTGAACCTACCGGGCAGCAAATTTCAGATGAAAATGGTGTCGGTCATCGCGAATATCGTCCGCTCGCGGGTTAACGTCACGGCCGTGTTCGCTGACTATCGTTACGCTGAGTCATTGGTGAGGATAATTGTGGAGGAGAAGGTGACGGGCAAGGTGTGGATTGCTAGCGAAGCCTGGGTCACCTCGGAGGCAGTCGCCAGCTCCCCAAACATCTCAAGCATTGGGACCATTCTGGGCCTGGCCATTAAAAGTGGCCGTATCCCTGGGTTCGAACAGTACATATCTGCCATACAGGCTCTTAACCATCTGACCAGTCAGAAGCCTCAAAGGTGCAGCAGTGATGAGAAGCACCTGGAAGAGTTCAACAATTGTTCAACGCTGTCTGCCGAGGGAGACCGGCAGCGCATTCCATTTAATGTCTACTCTGCAGTCTATGCCGTGGCCCACGCTCTCCACCAGCTGCTCCGTTGTGAGTCTGGAAGGTGCAACAGGGCCTCCATTTACCCATGGCAGGTGAGCCAGGCAGTGGGGGCATCGCAGAGACACATCCAATGCAATCAGCTCTCAATGAGACATTAGAATAATCATAGTATCATCGTAGGTACAGCATAGAAGGAGGCCATTCAGCCCATTGTGCCTGTGCCGGCTCTTTGAAAGAGCTATCCAATTAGTCCCATTCCCCTGCTCTTTCCCCAGAGCCCTGCAAATTTTTCCTTTTCAAGCATTTATCAAATTCCCTTTTGAAAGTTATTCTTGAATTTTTGCCTCCACCGCCCTTTCAGGCAGTGAATTCCAGTTCACAACAACTCACTGCGTAAAAAAAATGTTTCCTCATGCTCTTTTGTCATTTACCTTAAATCTGTGTTCTCTGGTTACCGACCCGTCCGCCACTGGAAACAGTTTCTCCTTATTTATTCCATCAAAACCGTTCATAATTTTGAACACCTCTATCAAATCTCCCCTTAACCTTCTCTGTTCGAAGGGGAAAAGAAAGACTTGCATTTACAACATGGTCTCTAAGAAACATCTCAAAGTGCTTCATACAGTCAGTTAGTCTGAAGTGCAGTGAATGTTGTTATATTGGTGAATGTGTCAGCCAATTTGCTTACAATGGATCCAATAATGGCCAATTAATCTGCCCGAGCTCAGAACTCGCATCTTTCTTTAGTTTCTCCCCTCATGCCCTCTCTGAGCTCATCTTGACCATGAGACCCACCTCCTGCTCCCTCAACCCTATTCCCACCAAACTGCTGACCACCCAACTTCCCTTCCTGGCCCCCATGTTAGCTGATATTGTTAATGGTTCCCTCTCCTCAGGTGCTGTCTCCCTCCCCTTCAAATCTGCCATCATCACCCCCCTCCTCAAAAAACCCATTCTTGACCCCTCTGTCCTTGCAGACTTGTTTAAAATTTTAAAATCGAGGCGTTCCAGACCGGGAGCCAATGTAGGTCAGCGAGATGGGTGAACAGGACTTGGTGCGAGTTAGGATACGGGCAGCAGAGTTTTAGATGAGCTCAAGTTTACGGAGGGTGGAAGATGGGAGGCCGGTCAGGAGAGCATTGGAATAGTCTATTCTGGAGTTAACAAAAGCATGGATGAGGGTTTCAGCAGCAGATGAGCTGAGGCAGGGGCAGAGACGGGTGATGTTATGAAGGTGAAAGTTGGCAGCCTTGGTGATGGAGCGGATATGGGGTCAGAAGCTCACCTCAGGGTCAAACAGGACGCTGAGGTTGAAAACGGTCTGGTTCAGCCTCAGACAGTGGCCAGGAAGAGGGGTGGGGTCAGTGGCTAGGGAACGGAGTTTGTGGTGGGGACCAAAGACAATATTTAATTGGAGGACAGACAGCTGACAGACAATCGGACAGACATCATTCTCTTTTATATATTGTCTTCTCATTTTCCTCTCTGAATAAAGCTCTTGGTTTCCATCCAGCTCCTCGGGGAACTCGCTCGAGTCAACTTCACTCTCCACAGCAGAGCCATTTTCTTCAACAAACATGGAGACCCACCGACAGGATACGACATTATTAACTGGCAATGGAAAGATGGGAATCCAATGCCGGAGTTCAGACTGATTGGGGAATACAGAGCACAGGACAACAAACTTGTAATTAATACATCCCTCATCTACTGGAACTCTCCTCAGAACAAGGTAAAAGGGGTCTCCTCACTCCATGCCCTCATCTCTCCACCTCCATCACCCCTCCCCCCAATTTTCCCTTAAAAGATGCAATCATCTCTGCGCCAAATCATTCCATGCTCTAATAACCTGCTACGTAAAGAAATCTCTCCTCACCGTCCCTCCTCACTCACAGTGAGAAATTTAAATTATTGACCCTCGTCACTGAGTCCCCAACCAATGGAAATAGCCTGTTCTTATTCTCCACCAACCCCCCATTGAGCCTGCTCTGCTCCAGTGGAAATAGTCGCAGTATCTCAAGTCTCTTCCTATATCTATAGTTTCCTATTCCTGGCGAATCTACGCTGTGCACACTCTGTGGCTTTATTTTATCGAGTCTTTTATGTGACAAACATCTCATGGCTCCTTACAGGGGGAGCAGGAGGTGGCAGGGGAGCTAGAGATGATGACCAATGGAGACTGAAGGGTGAGTTTGAACAGAGTTTTGAAGAAGGGAGGTGGAGCAAGACTGAGAAGGTTGGTGGTTGAAGGCACATAGTCAGTGAGACACACACACACACACAGACTTAGACAGAGACAAATACACACACAGAGACACAGACAGAGACACACACACAGACCGAGAGACACATACAGACAGAGAGACACAGACAGATGATCTGAGCTGGATGAGTTGGGAGTGTGTGCTGGGACTTGGAGCTGGTGAAGATTCCAGTGCAATGAGGACGAGGATTTAGAAGTTGATACATTGGAGAACAAGGAGCCAGCAGAGATCAGGGGCACAGGGCACATGGGATTCAGTACAGGGGAGGGTGAGGCAGCAGAGTTTGGGTTGAACCCACCTTATCCGAGCACTGACTTTATCACTAATGGAAGAGCTTTTACCCTTAAAAAGTAAAATTCCTTTTACTCTTACTGTCAGATTCCTGGCTCCAACTGCTCCACTTCCTGCGGGCCTGGGCAGATTAAAATGGTGAAAGGATATCTTTCCTGCTGCTACGAGTGTGCCGATTGTCCAGCAGGAACGTTTCAGAGTGACGGTAGGTCTTGGACATTTTCCCGTACTCCAATCTGCAACTCAAGGAAGCACCAGTTACAGGCCCACAGTGTCCATCACAGGGGGAGTCCCAGATACAGGCCCTCATTGTCCATCACAGGGGGAGTCCCAGATACAGGCCCACAGTGTTCATCACAGGGGGAGTCCCAGATACAGGCCCTCATTGTCCATCACAGGGGGAGTCCCAGATACAGGCCCTCATTGTCCATCATAGGGAGAGTCCCAGATACAGGCCCTCATTGTCCATCATAGGGAGAGTCCCAGATACAGACCCTCATTGTCCATCACAGGGGGAGTCCCAGACACAGGCCCTCAGTGTCCATCACAGCGGGAGTCCCAGATACAGGCCCTCAGTGTCCATCACAGCGGGAGTCCCAGATACAGGCCCTCAGTGTCCATCACAGGGGGAGTCCCAGATACAGGCCCTCAATGTCCATCACAGGGGGAGTCCCAGATACAGGCCCACAGTGTCCATCACAGCGGGAGTCCCAGATACAGGCCCTCAATGTCCATCACAGGGGGAGTCCCAGATACAGGCCCACAGTGTCCATCACAGGGGGAGTCCCAGATACAGGCCCACAGTGTCCATCACAGGGGGAGTCCCAGATACAGGCCCTCATTGTCCATCATAGGGAGAGTCCCAGATACAGGCCCTCAATGTCCATCACAGGGGGAGTCCCAGATACAGGCCCACAGTGTCCATCACAGCGGGAGTCCCAGATACAGGCCCTCAATGTCCATCACAGGGGGAGTCCCAGATACAGGCCCACAGTGTCCATCACAGGGGGAGTCCCAGATACAGGCCCACAGTGTCCATCACAGGGGGAGTCCCAGATACAGGCCCTCATTGTCCATCATAGGGAGAGTCCCAGATACAGGCCCTCAATGTCCATCACAGGGGGAGTCCCAGACACAGGCCCTCAGTGTCCATCACAGGGGGAGTCCCAGATACAGGCCCACAGTGTCCATCACAGGGGGAGTCCCAGATACAGGCCCTCAATGTCCATCACAGGGGGAGTCCCAGATACAGGCCCACAGTGTCCATCACAGGGGGAGTCCCAGATACAGGCCCTCAATGTCCATCACAGGGGGAGTCCCAGATACAGGCCCACAGTGTCCATCACAGGGGGAGTCCCAGATACAGGCCCTCAGTGTCCATCACAGGGGGAGTCCCAGATACAGGCCCACAGTCTGCACCTCACCAGTCAGGCGAGTTCCGAAAGTTTCCTAAACTTCCAGCCACCATTGTGAATTCAGTTAAATCAAATCACAGATCAACAAATGCCTCCAGACTGCTCTGTGTTAAACACAAGAGATAAATGAAACATCAGTCTGTCTGCCCCCAGCCCCCAACTCAAGGGAAGGAAGGGAATGGGCATAGTTAGCCGAGTAACTGGACTGATTTTGACTGGTTTAGGTTTGCCGGGGGCGGGGGGGGGGGAGCAAAAACTGAGGAGAACATGCCTTGTGATTGGAGGATTGCGTCCAGAGCCCTCCCCTTCGGAGTCTCCGGATGGTCCAGACCCTGACCGTCCCGAGCCAGTGAGAGTCCCTTGGCTGAAGGAGGCTCGGGAGTGAGGTCCTGAACTGAAGGGGTGGGTGAACAGATCGATACACGAGTCCCTCCGATTCAGTAACAACCTTCCCCTCCCCACAGAGAACCAGTGCGTTCCGTGCCAGAAGAACGAGTGGTCGTTGTCGCAGAGTGTGGATTGCCAGAACAAAACCATTGAGTTCCTGCGGTGGACGGACACACTGACCATCCTACTGGCCTCGCTGACCAGCGTGGGTCTCCTCGTCATAGCAGCAACAACCGCCATTTTCATCCTCAATCTGAACACCCCCATGGTCCAGCTGGCCGGAGGGACCACCTGTCTGATGATGCTGGTTTCCATGGCCATCTCCTGCTGCGGCCTTTACTGTTTCATGGGGCAGCCTAACTGGTTGCTCTGTACCATCAGGCAGCCCATTTTCTCAATTGGTCTGGCTGGCTGCTTGTCAGCTATGCTGGTGAAGTCCTTCCAAGCGGGCGGTCTGTTCGGAGGGTCTGGTTACTTCCCGCAATGGTGTCCCGGGTTTCTGAGGCACAACGGCAGGTATCTGGTGGTCTGTTCACTCCTCCTCCTTCAGGTCGCTCTGTGCCTGTTCTGGCAGTCTACGTCCCCTCCCGTCGTCTTCGCAAACTACGACATTTCCGTCACAGAAATAGTCATGGAGTGTGACGAGGGCTCAGCAACTGGCTTTGGGCTACTGCTGGGCTACAATGGTTTGCTCGCCCTCGCATGCTTCCTGTGCACTTTCATGAGCCAAAGCTCAGCCAATACCTACAACCTGGCTAGACACATCACCTTCGCCATGCTCATCTATCTCATTGCCTGGGTCTTCTTCATTCCAGCCTACGCCACTGCCAAGGGCAAGTTTGTCTCCTCCATGCAGCTGTTTGCAGGTCTGGTGAGCATGTATGGAATCATCACTGCCTACTTCCTGCCCAAATGCTACATCATTCTCCTTAAACCTGAGTACAACACCCAGTCTTACTGTCAGAGCCCTGCTGGGAATCCTCCGCCCACCACTGAATCCCAGTGACACGCTGCCCCAGCTCACTGGCGGGAGCCCACAGCGACACCAATCATTAATTCTGCTAATTTATTATTCCCCCATTTGGTCTCCCCATCCCCACCCCCCGATTCATCCCTCGCCCAAGAGTCCATTCTTCATGTGAGCCCCAGCAGTGTTGACAGGTGATTGGACAGTGGGGACACTTACCTGACGCCCAGACACTCTCACTCTGCATGGAAGGTCACTGGCTAGGGATCAGGGCTAGAATTCTGGCTAATATTCCCCTCCCGAGCCCAGGGCCTGTAGCGACCCCACTGCCTCAGTCTTGCTTTTAATGAGAGCAACGATGGGACGATCCGGAATGCCGGTGAAGCTCCAACAACTGATCGGGCCTGGACCGCCCTGCGAGCTGCCTGTAGCATCAACCCACAGAATCTGCAGTCTGCTATCAAAATTGCTGTTTCAGTCCAGTAAAGAACTCCGCACCTACCAACCCCAACTTCACCCCATCCCCCCAAACTCATCCCCATCCCCCCCACCCCAGCCTCATCCCCACCAAACTCATCCCCATCCCCACCCACCCCAACCTCATCCCCGTCCCCCCCAACTTCATCCCCATCCCCACCCACCCCAACCCCTTAACCCAACCCCATCCCCACCCAACCCAACATGCCAAACTCATCCCTACCCCCACGGATCTCACTCTGCCTCACCTTAAGTTACTTCGGACCCAGTGTTGAGCAGGTGCTGTCCCGGGGGACGGGTGGTGAATACCAGCATGGGCCCTCACCACTGGGGCTGGGATGCTAGCCCTTCTCTGGTGCCAGTGGTGCCTACTCTTCCTGGTACTTGCTTTTCCTGATCCAATAGGAAAATCAAGATGATGTTTGCTCAGCTTTGCATTTTTCAAATAAATATAAGATCAGTGGAGGTCAGGGCGTGTGGTGCGTTGAACCCGGCCGTACTCCACCAGTCAGTCAGGCGTTCATATCAATCGGCATATTCCAGCTCGCCATGTAATAGAACGGTGTTGCTATCATGTCAGTGTCTGCGTGTACTTCTAAATAAATGGAGATCCTGGAACAAGAGGCCCTTCTCTGTCTTTACTGATACCAATAAAGCAGGTGAGCTCTCGCTCCCCCAAGCCATGACCGGTGTAAACAGTCGCACACTGAGCCCAGGAGGATTTCGATTCTGGTTATTCAGCCTTGGTTTGACTGACAGCCTGTTTGTTTGTTTATTTTCTCCCCTCGGAGAAAGAGCAGGCTGGTAACCCAATCTGCGGGACATCGACGCTGCCCCAACAATAGCCACGGCAGGAGGCCCATGGCATCAGCACAAGAGCAACTCTCACTGCTGCCGGGCTGACAATCTATTCTGGCACATGATTTAGAGTTGTGGCCGATTTATTCCCAAGACCACACAATTCAATGTCTAAAGAGTGGAGTTGTGTTCCAGGTGATGTGCAGATCAGTGAGCGTGAAATTTAAATTAATAAACAGGATGAACAGGCAATGACATCAATCAGTTTACAATGCAAATAATATTCAAACTAGTCAGCCAAAGCTATGGAAATGTCCCAGTGTAACTGAGCTTTTCCAACAGGCTTGATGGGACAGTGTAGAGGGAGCTTTACTCTGTATCTAACCTGTGCTGCACCTGCCCTGGGAGTGTTTGATGGGACAGTGAAGAGGGAGCTTTATTCTGTATCTAATCCGTGCTGTACCTGCGCTGGGAGTGTTTGATGGGACAGTGTAGAGGGAGCTTTACTCTGTATCTAATCCGTGCTGTACCTGCCCTGGGAGTGTTTGATGGGACAGTGTAGAGGGAGCTTTACTCTGTATCTAACCCTGTACCTGCCCTGGGAGTGTTTGATGGGACAGTGTAGAGGGAGCTTTACTCTGTATCTAACCCGTGCTGTACCTGCCCCGGGAGTGTTTGATGGGACAGTGTAGAGGGAGCTTTACTCTGTATCTAACACGTGCTGTATCCATGTCAGCAGCAAGCAATTCCTCCATGACCAGCCATCCCTCCACACTGTGGCTGTGTGACTGGGGTGATCCCAATCTCACCACGCTGGACTCTCATGGCCTTCATCAAACATTCTTTCCACAAGTTCCATGTAAACAAAATAAAACTGGACAAAGATACAGCAAGGGGAAAAAGGAAAATAAAAACAAAATAAGGCAGAAAAAAATGTAAATTTTTTAGTGTTTAAAATAGCTTTTACACTGAGGCAGCGATATATTAACTATAGAAACACAGGATCTGAATACAATATCTACAACACTGGTACACACACTGACACCTCCCAGCTGCCAGCTGATCTGCAGTCTGGGCTGAACTTCTTTCAGTGAGTTTGATCTACAGAATAGTTATAATAATTAATTTAATAAAATTTAATCTCCTACTGTACATTTCTTTTTACATTTTCTCATAATTCTGATTAGCATTCTGGAACTTTCTGATAAATCTTTGCATTCTCTGTCAGTTTTATTATTACGATCCAGCTCACCAAAGTCTATTAAACCTATGTTGAAAGAGTGAGCCGACCTCACACAGTCTCCGTTATCCTCCGTGCTCTCAGTCCTGGGTATCCATGAGGTGGCCCCAGATGAAGCAATGTTTGAAGTTACCTTTGTTTGACAAAAGGCTAAAATTGAAAGTCTTTACTGACGAGCTTTTAAGTGTTTCTTTTCTTCAAAGAATGTTACAGAGCTCTGGAATGTTGGTACTTGTGCAAATATAACAGCATTCACACACACAGATTCACACTCACTGTCCCCCGAGGCACACACTAGTGTACAGACGTGTGACAAGGAATGGAGTCAAAGAGAGAGCTTAGCTTAGTCCAGTGCCCCGCACACTCCTGGGCACTGAATGAGGGCTGTATTTACACCTAGTGGAATCAAATCCAACTCTCTACACTGCACCATTTCCTCATTCTCCGAATAACAGGAAAATGTCACTTCCCACGGGATCTCCTACAGTCAGTCTGCTCTCTTGGCATTTTTGTTCAGTTCCAGCTCCCAGGTCCCTCGAAACACGGGATCCTGAACATCAGAGACACAGCAGCACCCATCCAGCCCCGTGAAGACTATTTCATTGCACTGCTGCCTGGGATAAAGGGCGCAGGATATCTGGGGCGGGGATGTCGGGATATCTGGGGCGGGGATGTCGGGATATCTGGGGCGGGGATGTCGGGATATCTGGGGCGGGGATGTCGGGATATCTGGGGCGGGGATGTCGGGATATCTGGGGTTAGTTCGGGATGGGGGGGGGGGTCTCGCAGGCTGGTTAATGGGGGAGGACCCAGGCACAGCAGAGGCTCAGGTCATCCTTATGAGGCATGAAAGACTCCTGCTTCTTCTGGCCCCACGAAGAAATGTTTTCAAACTTATATGTACTCCATGTACCTTACAGAGCACTGATTTGCACTGATCTGCCAGGAGCTCCAACAATCGCCCAAACCAGCGCCGTTAAAATGGTGAATCAGTGGGAACGGAGCGGGAAATGGAGCCGCTGCATTTTAACTATCCCCCAACGCCACCCCCCTCCCAGGCAATCAGGGAGAATTAAAATTCTTCTATTGCCTCTACAACGCAGATGGTCTCTTGATTCTGCAGCATGTAGGCTGTGTGCTGCACATCTCCCTACACTCTCACTGATAGAACCAGGGAGCTTCTCCCCCCCCCTCTCCCCCCCCCCCTCTCCTCTCCTCTCCCCCCCTGGTCACCGCAGACACACAGCCCAGGAACACATTTGGAATATCAGTTTGTGAAATCGATAGATTGAATAAATAATTCAGCAGGGACAGTGATCGGGGCTTTGAACAAACACAGAAAATGGGTCAAATGAGATAAATGACTTTGCATGTTAGGGTTGGGTGGTTGGATGTCTCCTTTCGGTTCAATACAAAGCCAGGCGCAGACACTGATTTGGTGAGATTGCTGAGGGGCATTGCTGAGGCTCCAAATCATTTGCCCATTTGCCGATATTTTAAACATTTTTTTCAAGAAATTCAACAGACACCCGTCCTCAGTTGACTCAGTGGGTAAATGCACCGCCCAGTGAGGGACTGAGAGACACGGAGCAGGAGAGCACCGCCCGGTGAGGGACTGAGCCCCACGGAGCAGGAGAGCACCGCCCGGTGTGGGACTGAGCCCCACGGAGCAGGAGAGCACCGCCCGGTGTGGGACTGAGCCCCACGGAGCAGGAGAGCACCGCCCAGTGAGGGACTGAGAGACACGGAGCAGGAGAGCACCGCCCGGTGTGGGACTGAGCCCCATGGAGCAGGAGAGCACCGCCCGGTGTGGGACTGAGCCCCACGGAGCAGGAGAGCACCGCCCGGTGTGGGACTGAGAGACACGGAGCAGGAGAGCACCGCCTGGTGTGGGACTGAGCCCCACGGAGCAGGAGAGCACCGCCCGGTGTGGGACTGAGAGACACGGAGCAGGAGAGCACCGCCTGGTGTGGGACTGAGAGACACGGAGCAGGAGAGCACCGCCCGGTGTGGGACTGAGCCCCATGGAGCAGGAGAGCACCGCCCGGTGTGGGACTGAGCCCCACGGAGCAGGAGAGCACCGCCCAGTGAGGGACTGAGAGACACGGAGCAGGAGAGCACCGCCCGGTGTGGGACTGAGCCCCATGGAGCAGGAGAGCACCGCCCGGTGTGGGACTGAGCCCCACGGAGCAGGAGAGCACCGCCCGGTGTGGGACTGAGAGACACGGAGCAGGAGAGCACCGCCTGGTGTGGGACTGAGCCCCACGGAGCAGGAGAGCACCGCCCGGTGTGGGACTGAGAGACACGGAGCAGGAGAGCACCGCCTGGTGTGGGACTGAGAGACACGGAGCAGGAGAGCACCGCCCGGTGTGGGACTGAGCCCCACGGAGCAGGAGAGCACCGCCCGGTGTGGGACTGAGCCCCACGGAGCAGGAGAGCACCGCCCAGTGAGGGACTGAGAGACACGGAGCAGGAGAGCACCGCCCGGTGTGGGACTGAGCCCCATGGAGCAGGAGAGCACCGCCCGGTGTGGAACTGAGCCCCACGGAGCAGGAGAGCACCGCCCGGTGTGGGACTGAGAGACACGGAGCAGGAGAGCACCGCCTGGTGTGGGACTGAGCCCCACGGAGCAGGAGAGCACCGCCCGGTGTGGGACTGAGAGACACGGAGCAGGAGAGCACCGCCTGGTGTGGGACTGAGAGACACGGAGCAGGAGAGCACCGCCCGGTGTGGGACTGAGCCCCACGGAGCAGGAGAGCACCGCCCGGTGTGGGACTGAGCCCCACGGAGCAGGAGAGCACCGCCCAGTGAGGGACTGAGAGACACGGAGCAGGAGAGCACCGCCCGGTGTGGGACTGAGCCCCATGGAGCAGGAGAGCACCGCCCGGTGTGGGACTGAGCCCCACGGAGCAGGAGAGCACCGCCCGGTGTGGGACTGAGAAACACGGAGCAGGAGAGCACCGCCTGGTGTGGGACTGAGCCCCACGGAGCAGGAGAGCACCGCCCGGTGTGGGACTGAGAGACACGGAGCAGGAGAGCACCACCTGGTGTGGGACTGAGAGACACGGAGCGGGAGAGCACCGCCCGGTGTGGGACTGAGCCCCACGGAGCAGGAGAGCACCGCCCGGTGTGGGACTGAGCCCCACGGAGCAGGAGAGCACCACCCGGTGTGGGACCGAGAGACACGGAGCAGGAGAGCACCGCCTGGTGTGGGACCGAGAGACACGGAGCAGGAGAGCACCGCCCGGTGAGGGACTGAGAGACACGGAGCAGGAGAGCACCGCCTGGTGTGGGACCGAGAGACACGGAGCAGGAGAGCACCGCCCGGTGTGGGACTGAGCCCCACGGAGCAGGAGAGCACCGCCCGGTGTGGGGCTGAGAGACACGGAGCAGGAGAGCACCGCCTGGTGTGGGACCGAGAGACACGGAGCAGGAGAGCACCGCCCGGTGTGGGACTGAGCCCCACGGAGCAGGAGAGCACCGCCCGGTGTGGGGCTGAGAGGCACGGAGCAGGAGAGCACCGCCCGGTGTGGGACTGAGCCCCACGGAGCAGGAGAGCACCGCCCGGTGTGGGACTGAGCCCCACGGAGCAGGAGAGCACCGCCCGGTGTGGGACTGAGCCCCACGGAGCAGGAGAGCACCGCCCGGTGTGGGACTGAGAGACACGGAGCAGGAGAGCACCGCCTGGTGTGGGACCGAGAGACACGGAGCAGGAGAGCACCGCCCGGTGAGGGACTGAGCCCCACGGAGCAGGAGAGCACCGTCCGGTGTGGGACTGAGAGACACGGAGCAGGAAAGCACCATCCGGTGTGGTCAGGGGTATGCTCAGCTGTGATGCTCCCTTCATTTCAATAGTCTGCTGACACTCAATGCACATGAAGGACGGCCACTTAGACAAGGTTTAAAGGGCAGCTGGAGTCCACGAAACCCAAAAACAGTGAGAGGAGGGGACCTGAACCCGGGGAAAGTCAGCACATTCAGGAGAGGAGGGGACCTGAACCCCAGTGAGAGTCAGCACCTTCAGGAGAGGAGGGGGGACCTGAACCCCAGTGAGAGTCAGCACTTTCAGGAGAGGGGGGGGACCTGAACCCCGGGCAGAGTCAGCACCTTCAGGAGGTGGGGGGGACCTGAATCCCGGGGAGAGTCTGCACCTTCAGGAAAGGAGGGGACCTGAACCCCAGGGAGAGTCAGCACCTTCAGGAGAGGAGTGAAAATTGGGGAAAAACAAAATCCAATACATATCTTTACACTTCCAGTTTGGATGCAGACGGTCTGTTTACTGGGAGTGGCACAATGCCAAAGACAAGTATCATTTATAAGTAGCTGTTCCAAACAGACTGAAAACCTTTCAGAAATTGATTAATTCAACGGTTTCACCATCAGTCAATCAATCACATTGCACAGCAGCAACCATGAACAAATTTCTAAAGTGCCCAAAACTACCTACACATGTATAAAACACGGTATGTGCACAAGACGTGTCATCCAGCCTCCCCTCTTGTGCAGGGAACAAGGCCGCAGAGTGCAAGAGCTGTTTAAATGTTTGGAGATATAGATTAGCGCTTAAACCTTTTCAAATACTTCAAAAGAAAACACTTCTTGAAAGGCTGCTAACCAATGAGGATGAGAAAGTGAATCAGCATGTGTGTCACTGAGCTGGAAACGGAATCACACCCATCTGTGCTGAGGCATCTCTTTATAAAGAAAAGGTGCTTGCTGGACGGGTTAGAAAAACCACATTGAAAAAACAGGGTGCATTTTAACATGGAGTGCCAGTCACAACAGCAGCAGATGAGAGGGTGGTGAGAGGGCCGTGGGACAGAGGTGCCAATATCAGGGATGAACAACCAACCAGGTCAAAAGCACTTCAACATCCCTTTACAAGTGTACAGAGGTGATGATTGCACTGAAACGAGGAATACACTTACGTAAAGCTGTCCTTGGCACAAATATTTACCAAAACCAACACATTCGAAGCTCTTATTAATGCAGTACAGATGATAAATAGAACCATGGTTAGAGTTAGAACAAGCCTGAGGTTCCTGCGACACCAGGGATGAGACAGCACGCAGTGCTGCGTGCAAAGACTTCAGTGTCGTTTAGTGTGAGAAGGCAGGAGTTGTCACATGATGTCGATGAAGAACTCGCAGGGGTTACCCATGGCCTTTTGGAAGGATTGCCGGCTCCCCATTAGCTCAGGAGGGACAGACGCTAGATCGCGGACAGGCGGAGCTCCAGGTGGGCCACTGGTTACTGGGGTCTTGGGCAGGTGGTAGAGGGGTGGGACGCCCGGGGGTCCGTGAGACCAGTGGCTATGGTGACTGCGCTCGCTGTGAGCTGCTGAGCTGTGACTGCGGTGACTGAGCTGGCTGGCCGCTCGGTCGCAGTGCACGCTGTTCCCTGTACTGCGGTCCAACTCACTGCCGTTACCTGCCGGCTTGGAGTCTACTTTCTGCTCCTTTTCCTTCCCCGAGGAGGCTCTCCTCTCACCGATACTCCGATTGGATCCACTGCTTTTGCTCCCTGTACAGACAGCAGACAACAAATGAGACCAGTCACTGCACTCCATAAAACTCACCACAATGAAACATCCATAAGAGAAGATATAACAGTCCCATGCTACTGTCCCTGGACTGCAGAATGGCCCTGGTACCAAGCTGTTAAACCCCATCGCAGTCACCCCCACCCCGCTCCCGCTGCTGCACTGAGAGTAATGTGGAAAGGGAAAAGTCCAATACACTTAAACTTGGTGAGGAAGTTGGCTGAGCGAAAGGTGACAGAGAGTCGGGATAATGGGTAGGTACTCACATTGGCAGGATGTGACTAGTGGAGTCCCGCAGGGATCTGTCTTGGGGCCTCAATTATTCACAATATTTATTAACGACTTAGATGAAGGCATAGAAAGTCTCATATCTAAGTTTGCTGGTCACGAACAGGTGCAGAAAATAATCAATAAGGCTAATGGAATGCAGGCCTTTATATCTGGAGGACTAAAGTACAAGGGGGCAGAAGTTATGCTGCAGCTATACAAAACCCTGGTTAGACCGCACCTGGAGTACTGTGAGCAGTTCTGGGCACCGCACCTTCGGAAGGACATATTGGCCTTGGAGGGAGTGCAGCGTAGGTTTACTAGAATGATACCCGGACTTCAAGGGTTAAGTTACGAGGAGAGATTACACAAATTGGGGTTGTAGTCTCTGGAGTTTCAAAGGTTAAGGGGTGATCTGATCAAAGTTTATAAGATATTAAGGGGGACAGATAGGGTGGATAGAGAGAAACTATTTCCGCTGGTTGGGGATTCTAGGAGTAGGGGGCTCAGTCTAAAAATTAGAGCCAGACCTTTCAGGAGTGAGATTAGAAAACATTTCTACACACAAAGGGTGGTAGAAGTTTGGAACTCTCTTCCGCAAACGGCAATTGATACGAGCTCAATTGCTAAATTTAAATCTGATAGAGATAGTTTTTTGGCAACCAAAGGTATTAAGGGATATGGGCTAAAGGCAGGAATATGGAGTTAGATCACAGATCAGCCATGATCTTATCAAATGGCGGAGCAGGCACGAGGGGCTGAATGGCCTACTCCTGTTCCTATGTTCCTCGCTGGTGCAGCAATTACAGACAGAATTTAAAGCTGATTGTTTACTACAGATCCAAGCAACTTTTTAAGTAATGACTGGGTTTCTGAGGAGCTGCTTAACCCGGTTGTAACATTCTATAAACGTTAACCCGTGAATCTTTCTCCTTTACTTTGAAATTAATTCTCATTCTTCTAATGGCTCTGTCAGGGTGCTGGGTCATTTTGGTACAACCTGAGTGTCTCAGATGGGGGTCGCATGTTCGTGAGTTATGCCAGAGTTAGCCTGACTGATTCCTAATCAGTTTGTGAGGAAATGTTTAGCCCAGACACACAGTTTGTGCTGGGAGTACAATTTTTTATAATGAGCTATTTGCAAATTTGACACAAACAAAATGACGACTCCTCTGATCGCACTAACTCTCTGAATGCCGCTGTGTTCGGGCTGTTCAAACCTGCTTTCTGACAGCTTTTTCCTTTATTAATTATTGAGCTTTTAATATTTTATTAAAACTAACTTGGCTGTGAAATCATCTCCTGCAAATTGTAAAAACAAAGTTGATGATGGCCCCAGGAACCAACCATACTGCGGCCTGGACAGTGAACCCTCTACTCCCCGGTCCCTGCCCAGTCCCCCACTCACTGCCAACTCCCTGTCCACTCCCCCCTCCCTTTCCCCTCCCCCGTTCCCCCCCCAGCTCCCTGCCCACACTACCCGCCCCCACTCCCTCCCCCCCACTTCCCCGCCCCCTCCCCACTGAACACAGGTCTGCGCTGGTGAATGGGACAATGAGTAAAAGATTACACTGTATGCGCTTGCTGCGGTTAGTGAGTCTGAGTTAAGTGAAAGGGACAGAGACTGACCTCTAACCGAGGGTCAAGTTACCTTACCAGGAGTAAAATCAGCACGTAACCCATCAGTAGCATTGATGAGCTCAGTGTAAACACCCTCCATTTGTAACACTCAGTGATTCTACGCCCCACGTTACTCATGTCATGTTTACAATTGGTTTCTTCCAGATGTTCCCTCCTGTGATGCAGGTGCGAGCAGGCGGGCACCTGCTGGGAAACAATGCCAGTGTATCAACCGAGCAGCTCCTGTGTGAGCCTCATTAGTGAGGGTCAGCAGGCTATTCAAAGGCCAGGGTCACTGGGACAAACACTGTCCGGCCAGGGTCGCTGGGACAAACACTGTCCAGCCAGGGTCGCTGGGACAAACCGTGCCCAGCCAGGGTCGCTGGGACAAACACTGTCCAGCCAGGGTCGCTGGGTCAAACCGTGCCCAGCCAGGGTCGCTGGGACAAACACTGTCCGGCCAGGGTCGCTGGGACAAACTGTGCCCGGCCAGGGTCACTGGGACAAACACTGTCCGGCCAGGGTCGCTGGGACAAACACTGTCCGGCCAGGGTCACTGGGACAAACACTGTCCGGCCAGGGTCGCTGGGACAAACCGTGCCCAGCCAGGGTCGCTGGGACAAACACTGTCCGGCCAGGGTCGCTGGTACAAACCGTGCCCGGCCAGGG
This sequence comes from Heptranchias perlo, assembly GCF_035084215.1. Lineage (NCBI taxonomy): Eukaryota > Metazoa > Chordata > Chondrichthyes > Hexanchiformes > Hexanchidae > Heptranchias > Heptranchias perlo. The sequence continues at coordinate 1,865,698 of NC_090356.1, read as the reverse complement.
TCGCTGGGGCAAACACTGTCCGGCCAGGGTCGCTGGGACAAACCGTGCCCGGCCAGGGTCACTGGGGCAAACACTGTCCGGCCAGGGTCGCTGGGACAAACACTGTCCGGCCAGGGTCACTGGGGCAAACACTGTCCGGCCAGGGTCACTGGGGCAAACACTGTCCGGCCAGGGTCGCTGGGGCAAACACTGTCCGGCCAGGGTCGCTGGGACAAACTCCGGCCAGGGTCGCTGGGACAAACACTGTCCGGCCAGGGTCACTGGGGCAAACACTGTCCGGCCAGGGTCGCTGGGACAAACATTGTCCGGCCAGGGTCGCTGGGACAAACCGTGCCCGGCCAGGGTCGCTGGGACAAACACTGTCCGGCCAGGGTCGCTGGGACAAACAGTGCCCGGCCAGGGTCGCTGGGACAAACCGTGCCCGGCCAGGGTCGCTGGGACAAACACTGTCCGGCCAGGGTCGCTGGGGCAAACACTGTCCGGCCAGGGTCACTGGGGCAAACACTGTCCGGCCAGGGTCACTGGGGCAAACACTGTCCGGCCAGGGTCACTGGGGCAAACACTGTCCGGCCAGGGTCACTGGGGCAAACACTGTCCGGCCAGGGTCACTGGGGCAAACACTGTCCGGCCAGGGTCACTGGGGCAAACACTGTCCGGCCAGGGTCACTGGGGCAAACACTGTCCGGCCAGGGTCACTGGGGCAAACACTGTCCGGCCAGGGTCACTGGGACAAACACTGTCCGGCCAGGGTCACTGGGGCAAACACTGTCCGGCCAGGGTCACTGGGGCAAACACTGTCCGGCCAGGGTCACTGGGGCAAACACTGTCCGGCCAGGGTCACTGGGGCAAACACTGTCCGGCCAGGGTCACTGGGGCAAACACTGTCCGGCCAGGGTCACTGGGACAAACACTGTCCGGCCAGGGTCACTGGGACAAACACTGTCCGGCCAGGGTCACTGGGACAAACACTGTCCGGCCAGGGTCACTGGGACAAACACTGTCCGACCAGGGTCACTGGGACAAACACTGTTCGGCCAGGGTCACTGGGCAGAGATCAGCAGCAGGGCACCGCTGATTCTTCCCCTTCCTAACTCAGGACAGTCAGTCTAAAACCGAGATCCTGCCATCAGGGGGCTGTTTTAAAACACCAATGAAATACTATATAAAAACACTTGATTTCAGTTAACACCCTGTGATAAGCTTTTGTTCTAAATATATAAAGACTGAAGTAACCAGACTGCCCTCTAGTGCATAGACTGCAGTGAAAAGGGAAAGTGCAGCAAATACACAGCAGGACTGTCAGTGTTTGAAAGAGAAAAGGTGGGTGAATGTTTCAGAACCCCCAGGAAACACTATCCTCCCTTATCTGACAGACCTGCATTTCTGTTCTACTTTTTATTTCTGAAAGACAGCACAGAATGAGAACAGACTGGTGTTAAACACTTGCTGATACTGCTCCCAAAAGTCTGCTCCTAAGAACATAAGAAATAGGAGGAGTAGGTCATAAGGCCCCTCGAGCCTGCTCCGCCATTCAATAAGATCATGGCTGATCTTCGACCTCAACTCCACTTTCCCGCCCGATCCCCATATCCCTTGATTCCCCCAGAGTCCAAAAATCTATCGATCTCAGCCTTGAATATATTCAATGACTCAGCATCCACAGCCCTCTGGGGGAGAGAATTCCAAAGATTCACAACCCTCTGCACGAAGAAATTCCTCCACATCTCAGTCTTAAATGGCTGCTCCCTTATCCTGCAACTATGCCCCCTAGTTCTAAACTCTCCAGCCAGAGGAAACTAACTCTCAGCATCTACCCTGTCGAGTACCCTCATAATCCTATACGTTTCGATGACATCACCTCTTATTCTTCTAAACTCCAGAGAGTATAGGCCCATTCTACTCAATCTCTCCTCATAGGACAACCCTCTCATCCCAGGAATCAATCTAGTGAACCTTTATTGCACCGCCTCTAAGGCAAGTATATCCTTCCTTAGATAAGGAGACCAGAACTGTACACAGTACTCCAGGTGAGGTCTCACTAAAGCCCTGTACAATTGTAGTAAGACCTCCTTACTCTTGTACTCCAACCCCCTTGCAATAAAGGCCAACATGCCATTTGCCTTCCTAATTGCTTGCTGTACCTGCATGCTAACTTTTTGTGTTTCTTGTACAAGGACACCCGAGTCTCTCTGAACACCAACATTTAATAGTTTCTCATCATTTAAAAAATATTCTGTTTTTCTATTCTTCCTACCAAAGTGAATAACCTCACATTTCCCCACATTATACTCCATCTGCCACCTTCTTGCCCACTCACTTAACCTGTCTATATCCCTTTGCAGACTCTTTGTGTTCTCCTCACAGCTTACTTTCCCACCTAGCTTTGTATCATCAGCAAACTTGCATACATTACACTCGGTCCCTTCATCCAAGTCATTAATATATAGATTGTAAATAGCTGAGGCCCAAGCACTGATCCTTGCGGCACCCCACTAGTTACAGTCTGCCAACCTGAGAATAACCTGTTTATCCCCCTACTCTCTCTTTTCTGTCCGTTAACCAATCCTCTATTCATGCTAATATATTACCCCCAACCCCATGAGCTCTTACCTTGTGTAACAACCTTTTATGTGGCACCTTATCGAATGCCTTTTGAAAATCCAAATCCACTGGTTCCCCTTTATCTACCCTGCTAGTTACATCCTCAAAAAATTCTAATAAATTTATCAAACACGATTTCCCTTTCAGAAAACCATGTTGACTCTGCCTAATCATATTATGATTTTCTAAGTGCCCTGTTACCACTTCCTTAATAATAGATTCCAGCATTCTCCCGACGACTGATGTCAGGCTAACAGGCCTGTAGTTCCCTATTTTCTCTCTCCCTCCTTTCTTGAACAGCGATGTTACATTTGCTACCTTCCAGTCCACTGGGACGCTTTTAGAATCGAGAGAATTTTGGAAGATCATAACCAATGCATCCACTATCTCTGCAGCCTCCTCCGTTAGAACCCTCGGATGTAGGCCATCAGGTCCAGGGGATTTGTCGGCTTTTAGTCCCATTAGTTTGTCCAGTACCTTTTCTCTAGTGATATTAATTGTTTTAAGTTCCTCACTCTCATTTACCATATTTCTGGTATGCTTTTTGTGTCTTCTACTGTGAAGACACTTTTGCCACTCTCTTCCTTTTTACATACTTGTAGAAGCTCTTACAATCAGTTTTTAATATTTCTTGCTAGTTTACTTTCATATTCTATTTTCTCCCATTTCGTCAATTTTTTGGTCGTCCTTTGCTGGTTTCTAAAACTCTCCCAATCCCCAGGCTTATTACTCTTCTTGGCAACATTATAGGCCTCTTCTTCCAATCTCATACTCTCCTTAACTTCTTTAGTTAGCCACGGATGGATCCTCTTCCCATGGAGCTTTTATTTCTCAATGGAATGTATAAATGTTGAGAATATTGAAATATTTCTTTAAATGTTTGCCATTGCTTTTCAACTGTCAATCTCTTTAGTTTCCCAATCCACCTTTGACAATCCCTCATACCTATGTAATTAGCTTTATTTAAGTTTAACACTCTAGTATCTGACTTAAGTATGTTACTTTCAAACTCAATGTGAAATTCTATCATATTATGATCACTCTTCCCCAGAGGTTCTTTTACTGTGAGATTACTAATTAACCCTACCTCATTACATAATACAAGATCTAAAATAGCCTGTTCCCTGGTTGGTTCCATGACATATTGCTCTGGGAAACCGTCTCGAATGCATTCTATGGATTCATCCTCCAAACTACCTTTGCAAATTTGATTTGCCCAGTCTATATGCAGATTTAAGTCCCATCCTGCCCTGTTCCCACACTGCCACACTAATGGCCCCACTGTTACCCCTATCCCCGCCACACTCCCTATCCCACCGTGTCCCACTTCAGGCCCCACTGTTACCCCTATCCCCACCACACTCCCTATCCCACCGTGTCCCACTTCAGGCCCCACTGTTACCCCTATCCCCACCACACTCCCTATCCCACCATGCCCCACTTCAGGCCCCACTGTTACCCCTATCCCCACCACACTCCCTATCCCACCGTGTCCCACTTCAGGCCCCACTGTTACCCCTATCCCCACCACACTCCCTATCCCACCGTGTCCCACTTCAGGCCCCATTGTTACCCCTATCCCCACCACACTCCCTATCCCACCGTGTCCCACTTCAGGCCCCATTGTTACCCCTATCCCCACCACACTCCCTATCCCACCGTGCCCCACTTCAGGCCCCATTGTTACCCCTATCCCCGCCACACTCCCTATCCCACCGTGCCCCACTCCTGGCCCTACCATTACCCCTATCCCCGCCACACTCCCTATCCCACCGTGCCCCACTCCTGGCCCTACCATTACCCCTATCCCCGCCACACTCCCTATCCCACCGTGCCCCACTCCTGGCCCTACCATTACCCCTATCCCCGCCACACTCCCTATCCCACCGTGCCCCACTCCTGGCCCTACCATTACCCCTATCCCCGCCACACTCCCTATCCCACCGTGCCCCACTCCTGGCCCTACCGTTACCCCTATCCCCGTCACACTCCCTATCCCACCGTGCCCCACTCCTGGCCCTACCGTTACCCCTATGGTTTTGGATGGGTAGAGTTGATAGCTTCCTACATACACAAGCTCTCACAAACAGGACGAGCCCCTCCGGAACTCTCACTCCTCCCACCTCAGGCTAATGCGTGTAAGGTGGAAATATTAACGGATCAGGAGGCGGAGCTGTTAGTACGATCAGCTCAAACTACTCAAATTATGAGCAACACACAGAGAGGCACAGCCTGCAGCCTCCTATAGGGATGGAGACAGGCCAGACATCTGTGGAATAACACAGGCCTGCAACTTTCTAGTGCAGTTATGGTCAGCACAGGCCCGTTGACAGTGCAGCCCAGTTTGTGGTCATTCCTCATTCCTGAATCTTACCTTCGCTCTGCTGACTCCCAGCGCTGCCATTTCCACAGTTCAAGCTGGGCTCCTGGCAAGTGGGTGGGTAATACGGATGAGGCAGTGGGTACTGATAGGGGAAGCTCTGGCCCAGAGGCCAGGGACAGGCCGGATGTGGGAGAGGTGCGAGGATGTCGTGTTCCGATGTCCCACTGGAACCTTCATTTAAGCTCAGACCGGCCAAGTCTACCAGCAAAGGAAAGGGTTTAACAGAAATTAGATGTGATTCCTTATCACCTTGATGGCCAATTTCTCCCCTCCCCTCCCCACGGTGCTCAGCACTTGCTGGAGTACAGGTCAACAGCGTGCAGTAGCCCCCCAAAGGACCATCATTACATCTGATCTCCAAACACACCCACTTACAACTGGATAGCGATCAGGAGTAAATCTCTGGCTGATTTTCTTCCCTCTCCCTAGTCCATGGGGCTGAGGCTGGTTGTAGCCCCTAGTGACACCTCTACTGAGATTAGACCACCAAACTAAACGCCTGGTTAAAGAATACGATTCACCACAAACAGCAAACAGTGATCTTCACCAGACTGGCCACAAAATGAAATAATACTGCAGAGGGTGCTGTTCTGAGGTTAAGATTAAGGCAGTGTAGAGGGAGCTTTACTCTGTATCTAACCCTGTACCTGCCCTGGGAGTGTTTGATGGGAGTGTAGAGGGGGCTTCACTCTGTGTCTAACCCGTGCTGTACCTGCCCTGGGAGTGTTTGATGGGACAGTGTAGAGGGAGATTTACTCTGTATCTAACCCGTGTTGTACCTACCCTGGGAGTGTTTGATGGGACAGTGTAGAGGGAGCTTTACTCTGTATCTAACCCGTGTTGTACCTGCCCTGGGAGTGTTTGATGGGACAGTGTAGAGGGAGCTTTACTCTGTATCTAACCCGCGCTGTACCTGCCCTGGGAGTGTTTGATGGGACAGTGTAGAGGGAGATTTACTCTGTATCTAACCCATGCTGTACCTGCCCTGGGAGTGTTTGATGGGACAGTGTAGAGGGAGCTTTACTCTGTATCTAACCCGTGCTGTACCTGCCCTGGGAGTGTTTGATGGGACAGTGTAGAGGGAGCTTTACTCTGTATCTAACCCGTGTTGTACCTGCCCTGGGAGTGTTTGATGGGACAGTGTTCCAGACCCTGGCACTAACCACCTTCAGATTGATGAGCACCAGATTTACAAAACATTAAGCAGAAGGACTGAACTTACTGGTACAGAGGTCCCCGAAGATGTAGTAACACTGCTCAGAGAAGGTGATCTTGTTGACTGTGTGCCTGAGGTATCCGTGTTTCAGCATGCTGCTGGCATACTTCCTCGCCTCGCGACGGTCTTTAAAACCCTGCACGTGTGAGAAAAGCCAGTCGACCACATCCGCTCCTGCAGAGAAACAAGTACCGACTCCATGAGGCTATGTATCTGACTGACCAACAGGACCTCCCCTCGGGCAGGGCCTCTCCTCGGGCCAGACCTCTCAGGACCACCTGCACCCGATGTCAGCACAAACCCGACTATTACCTGCAGCCCAGGAGGTTCAGCTCACAAAGTTCACCCCCCTTTAAAGGCATTTTATCAGTGGTAATTTATTAACGTATCTGATACCAAATTTATTTTTTTTTCGTTCACGGGATGTGGGCGTCGCTGGCGAGGCCAGCATTTATTGCCCATCCCTAATTGCCCTTGAGAAGGTGGTGGTGAGCCGCCTTCTTGAACCGCTGCAGTCCGTGTGGTGAAGGTTCTCCTACAGTGCTGTTAGGAAGGGAGTTCCAGGATTTTGACCAAATACATCACTCCTGAAATCAACTGGAATATCAAATCATCGAGCAGCAGGACATTCCCCTTTAACCAGAAACAAAGGAAGACTAGAATTGGAATAGATCTTCTGGCCGGTCAAACCCACCCCTTCTGCAGACAGTGTAACGACACCCTCGGAACGCGGACCGACCCCTCGGACCGCGGACCGACCCCTCGGAGGCCAGTACAGCTCATCTGAAACAGCCCAGCATGTAAGCACCTAAAACAACAGTGATTGCACCTCAAAAGTATTCCAGTGATTGTGAAATGCTTTGGGACATCCTGAGGATGAGAGAGGCAACATGTTGTTGTAAAGTGATTAATTTTTCAAAAATTGATTCTCGGGATGTGAGCATCGCTGGCAAGGCCAGCATTTATTGCCCCTCCCTGGTTACCCCGAGATGGTAGAGGCCATTTCAGAGGGAAGTTAAGAGTCAACCATGTCATATAGGCCAGACGGGTAAGGACGGCAGGTTTCCTGCCCTAAAGGATATTCGTGAACCAGTTGGATTTTTAATGACAGTCCAAAAGTTTTGCCTTTACTGAATTCAAATTCTCAAATTGCCACAGTGGAAGTTGAGATTATGTTCCCTGGATTATTAATCCAGGCCTCGGGTTTACTAGTCTGGTAACAAAACCACTACACTACCGTACCCTGTAACAGTGGGTTAGGAACATGAATGAAGGTTAGGAGGATAAGAGAGGGTGGACATGGGGCAGGGTGGTGCCTGAGACCCAGGCTCCCTGTACACGTCAGGGTGAGTAAGGGATCTGAGCTGGAGGAGGGATATCGGATGTATCATTCTGATCAGACAGGTAAACTCTTGCGACTATGGAAAGCCCAGTTCCAATGGAAAGAACGACAAGCTCCTTCCCCTAGGGATGGCTGTTCAAATCAAGACGTTTAAGGAGTGACAGAAAACATTAACCAGAACTTAAATCACAATAGTGAAATCAGGTGCAATTAACTCTGTGCCTACCAGGCACGGAAACATGTGTCTGTACCCACGTGTTATAGGACGTGAGGTTGCACAGAGACTCTGCAGCTTTGCGCCAGTGACCTTTGATGAGGGGGGAACTGTGTGGAGCCCCTTCCCAGGAGAGGCAGGTGAGGCTGAGTGACGGCTTTGGAACACCAATGTTGCTTGGTTTTAGAGCAAGGTGGGCCTCACTGATTGGGGTTGTCCTCTGTAATACCCAACAGGCAGAGGGGCTGCCTGAGGTGAGAACCCACCCAGGCATACAAATACTCACCGATGACAGCGTTTGAAATGGTGATCTTCAGCCACATCCTGTTGCGGATCTCCAGCCCCGAGTCAGGCGACTGCATGGCCTTGACAATGACAGGCATGTCACTCTTAACCGTTAGTGGACAATCTTCATACTCTGAACAAGTAAACAGGAAAAATAAAGGATCTGATCTTCACAGAGAATTATCAAAACACCAAAGGGTCGATTGTAACCGTGCCTGCCAGTGGGAATGGTACGGGTGGTGGTTAAGATGGCGAAGAGGCACGACATGTTCCCACTCCCCCACCAACTTAACTGACCTCAGATCAGGCACAGGAGGGCTACTTTTCAAGACGGGTTCCCTTCCTGCAGAAAGAAAGCCTGGTCTTTAAAATAAAAGTCAGTTTTTGCCCTACTTATTACTGTCTCATCCTGCTGTAGAGAAATTTTAACTAATAATTATTAATGTTTTTAATTAACTTTCACCAGTAGCAAAGCTGCTCTCTGCAGAACTGCCTCACTTAACCCGATAACTGCATCTGCACTCCATTGCCAGCTCTGTGTCCACTGCAGTGTGAACTGTCATTGGAACTCTTCAAAATTATTTTAATTGGTCAGTAAAAGTTAACTTTAACAATTTTGGCAGCAGGATATATGAAATCCTTAATCTTGTTCAGTGAGAATTCCTCCATCTGTAAACATCCGTCAGTTTATGAAACAGGAGTATGTAGCTGTACCTTCATGACTTTGCCCCTTTAAAAGAGGGAAGAGCTTCAGTCCAAGTGTTTCAGTCACTTCTGACTCTGTGACAGCACACTCTGCAATCATTAATCACACCCTGCGCCTTAGCTTTCCCTGCTGAGATTTATGGGTGGTATGTCACTTCCTATGTAAATCCTGCTACTCCCCCTCTCTCCCGCTGGCACAGAGTAGAATGGACAGCTCTAGTCTTTCTTGCCACTACATTTTCTCCTGCCAGCTATCAGGAGACCCACATGCGCCCCTGGTTGGTGCACAATATAAAGCTGCATGAGGATGTAACCGATGTCCTGAACCTCTTTCAACAACTTTTAGAACATTTATAGGAAGCACTTGTGACACATCCTCCCTCCCAGCCCAGGAATTTATAAACGTACAAATCCTTCACTCCACCGCTAACTCACCACAAGGAAATAAACACCACCAGCCCATTCTAAAGCCTCAGGCACAGAGACAGTGCCCACAGCCAATAAGCAATGGAGAACGAGGCTGTGGGACCTGTTGCTGATGCTGCAGATTCAGGAGAAACACTCAATGAATTGTGACCTGCTGTTTCACACTTAGAACCGCTGATCCTGCTTAGGGTCACCTCCTCTCCAAGCTTTGGATTGGACCGTTCGCATTTTTAGCGGAATATTCCAGACATTTCCAAATGTGAATTGGATACTAACAGTTGGCCTTTTAAACAGCTCCTTTTTCCCCACTTGTTGCATTCTCTCGTGCTGTGGAGACGATAATCGCTGATTCACATTTACATCAGCAGCAGAAACAAACCTCATAACTCACACCCACCCCACCCTGCCCCGGCCCCACCCGGCTCTACCCCACCCCACCCTGCCCCGGCCCCACCCGGCTCTACCCCACCCACCCTGCCCCGGCCCCACCCGGCTCTACCCCACCCCACCCTGCCCCGGCCCCACCCGGCTCTACCCCACCCCACCCTGCCCCGGCCCCACCCGGCTCTACCCCACCCCACCCTGCCCCGGCCCCACCCGGCTCTACCCCACCCAGCTCTACCCCACCCAACCCTGCCCCGGTCCCACCCGGCTCTACCCCACCCCACCCTGCCCCAGCCCCACCCGGCTCTACCCCACCCCACCCCAGTCCCACCCTGCCCCAGCCCCACCCAGCTCTACCCCACCCCCCCCCACCCTGCCCAGCCCTCCCTGAACAGATGCGGAGTTGATAAAAAGTAACAGGCTTCCTGATGGGTTGAGAGCAATCTTCCAATTCACAGCCCTCACAGCAGTAGATCCACACACGCATTGAGAGATGTACCCCCGGCCTCGTACCACCACACACGGCCAGCTCGAGCGGGCCGCAGTGAGACTTACTTTCCGAATCTGGGATGGAGCTGGTTAGTGAGGAGCTGGTGGATGTGATGGCGCTGGTGGTGGGGCTCATACCATAGCGGTGGAATGTTCCCGTCATGGCAGTAGTATGAGAGATCCAGGCCGCTGGGTCAATGGGCCTCACTGGTTCCGCTACAATACAGACAGACAGAGGGAAGATTAGACAAAGGGCTGGACTCAGTCCAAGTGGGAGAGAAAATGAAGAGCGACAAAAATAAGCCCCCCGCGAGCTGTACTTGTGAACTAAACGCTGAAAATGCCCTGCAAGTCCATCAGCAGCTGAGAGAGAGAGAGAGAGAGAGAGAGAGATTAACTCTGGGTGCCCTGGTGAAGGGCCCACTTCAAACGCTTGTCTGTCTTTTCTCTTTCAGGTGCTGACTGACCTATCATAGATACACAATTCAGTTAGTCCCAGTCCACCGCTCTTTTCCCACGGGGAAAGAACAGGGGAATGGGACTAACTGGATCACTCTTTCAAAAAGCTGGCACAGGCTGGATGGGCCAAATAGCATCATTCTGTGCTGCAAATATTATATGATTCCATTTGGCCAAATTTGCTGATGATACAAAGATAGGTGGAAAAGCAAGTTGTGATGAGGACACAAAGTGTCTGCAAAGGGATATTGACAGGTTAAGGGAATGGGCAAAAATCTGGCAGATGGAATATAATGTGGGAAAATGTGAAGTCATCCACTTTGGGAGGAAAAATAAAAAAGCAAAATATTATTTGAATGGAGAAATACTACAAAATGCTGCGGTACAGAGGGATCTGGGTGTCCTCGTACATGAAACACAAAAAGTCAACATACAGGTGCAGCAGGTAATCCAGAAGGCAAACGGAATATTGGCCTTTATTTCTAGGGGGATGGAGTATAAAAGCAGGGAAGTCATGCTACAACTGTACAGGGTGCTGGTGAGACCACACCTGGAGTACTGTGTACAGTTCTGGTGCCCTTATTTAAGGAAGGACATACTTGCATTGGAGGCAGTTCAGAGAAGGTTCACTCGGTTGATTCCGGGTATGGAAGGGTTGTCTTATGAGGAAAGATTGAACAGGTTGGGTCTATGCTCATTGGAGTTTAGAAGAATGAGAGGAGACCTTATTGATTGTGAGGGGACTCGATAGAGTAGATGCTGAGAGGATATTACCCCTCATGGGGAATCTAAAACTAGGGGGCATAGTCTTAGAATAAGGGGTCGCCCGTTTAAGACGGAAATGAGGAGGAATTTCTTCTCCCAGTGGGTCGTGAATCTTTGGAATTCTTCATCCCAAAAAGCTGTGGAGACTGAGTCATTGAATACATTCAAGGCTGAGTTAGACAAATTTTTGATCAGCAAGGGAGTCAAAGGATAAGGGGAAAGGGCGGGAAAGTGGAGTTGAGGTAAAAATCAGATCAGCCATGATCTCATTGAATGGCAGAGCAGGTTCGAGGGGCCGAATGGCCTACTCCTGCTCCTATCTCTTATGGTGTTATGGTCTTATCATGTCTGTGCCATAGGTGTGGGCATGATGCCTAGAATTCGAAGAATGTGAACTGTACTGTGGAGGCAATCCATCTATTTTCTTCACTCAGCTTTCTCCACACTCCATAGGAACATACCAAAGTTGTACAAATTTAGAAATGCACTGAAATACATAGAAGTTACAACATGGAAACAGGCCATTTGGCCCAATCAGTCCGTGTCAGTGTTTACCCTCCACACAAACACATGGTCCCAATCACATCCACCTGCTAGGAGTGGGAAGGAATAATGTTCCAGTTCTGATTGGTGTGGTAATGGATAATACAATCAAGTTTGTTGATCTGAATGAAACTCTGGATGGGTGTCCAGAGTTTCATTCAGATCAACAAACTTGATTCTCTGTCAGAATGGAAATCAAATAGCCCTAATCTACAAAAGGACCAGTAGTTCCCTAACTCTGTGAGTTAAGGCTAACACTAAGAGTGCAGTTTTCCTTGTGAAAAAAAAACTTAAACTTACATGTTTAAAGTGTTCAAATGGTGAAACATTTAACTTATGAAGGTCCCAATTGGGAATCCGTGAGGCTTTAACAGGCACAATCGCCAACCAGCTCACATAAAGTGGGACACCAGCCGAATGATTCACAGGCGGATGGGCTGGGCTAGATTGAAATAGTCACAATATGAACCCAAGTAGAACTGGGCTTTAAACCAGTGCTGAAGAAATGATGGAGACACTGAGAACCACGTGGGGTATCAAGAGATTGTGGGACTGACTGACGCAGAGGAGTTCCATTTTGTTTCATACGCTCGATTAGCAGAGTCCGGAATCAGTGGTACGGGGAGCGTGTAAAAGTAGAAAATGAATGTAAGTTCCAACCGATAAGGATGTCAAACCAATTGATAGAGGTGGAGACAGAGAGCAAAGAGAGATAGACACATAGATAGAGAGTGAGAGGGAGATATGGAGGGAAAGGGAGATGGAGAGGCACAAATAAACAGGGAGAGAGAGGCAAGACAGTGAGAGACAGAGAGACATACATACAGATAGAGAAAGAAAGGGATAGACACAGACTGACAAAGAGAGAATAGAAATTAAACAACATTTTATTAATAGAAATTTTTAATAAAAACTAGAATTTATATAAAATTAAAACAAATACTAAAATTTGACATTAGAATGAATAAAATTAGAAATCGGAACTTAAAACCATCTTGCAGGTAGGACCATCACAGCCACAGAGGAGCTGGATTCAAACCTAGATCTCAGAGATGGAAGATCAGTGTCTAACGAACACTACCCATGCCCAAGGAAACACTCACTCCTCATAAACTACTGCATTTCAAATGATGAAAGTGGTACTTACTGCTGGGAATTGTGAAATAACTCCTGGGGGTGGGGTCCCAGCACTTGGCTACTGTTAAGCTGATGGGTCTGGAGAAGCAAACATAACGGAACAATTACCAGGCGCCACCAAGATTAGACCAACAGGAGATAAGGAACATTGACCCAGGGACCAGGGAGAAATGGGCCCGAGGTCTCTGTGGTTCAGGGTGCAGATGTACCACTGTGTGTCACGCTGAGTGCACAGACCAGGTTAGTTACATGTTCCTGCGTGGAATTGGGTGAGCACAGGGTTGGGCTGAGATGCCTGCGACAGTCGAATAGGTTGGTGACGCTGAGGGTGGGGCTCTCCTCTGCTTGGTGGGGCTGTGACCCTGCTGTGAGCCTGACCCATTTTCCTGGGTTAGGGGTCATTTGTTATGTAGGGTGGGTTCCCAGTGGGATCCCGGCTGCTGTAAGGTCAGTAAATCCGGGGGGCGCTGCAGCAGGTGGACTAGCCCCCAGGAGGAAAGGTGGGCTTTCTTTTAGGCCTCAGTCTCAACCTGGGCTAGAAAGGTAAATCTTTGGACCTATATGGAGGGAGAGAAACCCATTATCAGGCCCTCATCCACCATGCAGCAATCAGGAGCCCATTGCTACTGCCCCAGGGAGTCCTGTCACCCGTCTGTGAAAGGTCCCTGGGGTCGATGAAGACAGTGGAGCAAGGAAATGGGGCGGCTTGCTAGGCTCAGCTTCCCCATCGATATTTACATGCAGCAGGCGGGGAAGGAGTGGCTGGTGGTTGTCCCAGTGCGGGCATAGTGGAAGGAAAATTGAGCTTGAGATGGGGATGTGCCAGTAGGCCTCACTGCCTGATTTTGCCTTATCCTGGAGGAATAGCAGAGGGACATCCAACCCTCACTGTCTAGGCTCACACGGCTGGCTATTCCATATCTCTTTCACACACAGATACACAGATACACAGACACACACAGTCTCACACTCTCCAGCAGGAGTCACTGGATAACAATCTGGAGCCAGAATCCTGGCTGATTTTTCCCAGGGGCAAAGTGATCAATTGTACTCCTGGCCACCTCAGATCAGTCAACTAAGCACAGAGCCAGGGTTAAACTTGGGCCCTTCTGGTCAGCATCACTTGGTGCTTTCACCCACTGAGCCCTGGAGGGAGCTTTAGTCCCGCTTTCACTGATAGTAGCTCTCCAACACGATCACAAGACATTGGTTTAGGGGCTGGCTATGAATGATTTTCTGGTTACCGTGTCGAGCACAGAAACCCACTGTTCCAGGGATTGCATGGATCCAGGGATTGCACCCACAATAACCAACTTGCCAAGTCCCAAAGCTCAGCCCAGGTCAGAATCAAGGCAAGCAGAAAGAATCATGTCCTGGCATCTCAATTCAAGGCAACATTTGCAGAGGACTGAGGGCAGGTTGCCTGCTTACCTGCCATGCAGGACTGTGTCATGGGGTATCGCACAGGGCCTAAACAATTCAACAAAAACAATCTGTCCAGTTTATTACCATTTGCCAGGAGGCGAATTACGAAGTTAACACGTCAGCGTTTTGTTCTCCTTATCTGAGGAAGGATATAAGTGCCTTGGAGGCGGTGCAATGAAGATTCACCAGATTAATTCTTGAGATGAGAGGATTGTCCTTTGAGGACAGATTGAGTAGAATGGGCCTATACTCCCTGGAGTTTAGAAAAATGAGAAGCGATCTCATTGAAACATAAAAGATTATGAGAGTACTTGACAGGGTAGATGCTGAGAGGATGTTTCCTCTGGCTGAAGAGTCTAGAACTAGGGGACATAGTCGCAGAATAAGGGGGCAGCCATTTAAGCCTGAAATGAGGAGTAATTTCTTCATGCAAAGGGTTGTGAATCTTTGGAATTCTCTACCCAGAGGGCTATGGATGCTGAGGCATTGAATATATTCAAGGCTGAGATCGATAGATTTTTGGACTCTAAGGGAATCAAGGGATATGGGGATCGAGTGGGAAAGTGGAGTTGAGGTCAAAGATCAGCCATGATCTGATTGAATTGGCTCGAGGGGCCTTGTGATCTACTCCTGCTCCTATTTCTTATGTTCTTATATGGCTCAGTTAGTGTATCTGTGTCACAGAGTTTAGGGTTCAAGCCCCACTCCAGGAGCTTGTGGTCTAGGCTGACACTGAATTGCAGTACTGAGGGAGCGCTGCACTCTCGGAAGGTCAGTACTGAGGGAGCGCTGCACTCTCGGAAGGTCAGTACTGAGGGAGCGCTGCACTGTCGGAGGGTCAGTACTGAGGGAGTGCTGCACTCTTGGAAGGTCAGTACTGAGGGAGCGCTGCACTGCCGGAGGGTCAGTACTGAGGGAGCGCTGCACTATCAGAGGGTCGGTACTGAGGGAGCGCTGCACTGTCGGAGGGTCAGTACTGAGGGAGCGCCGCACTGTCGGAGGGTCAGTACTGAGGGAGCGCTGCACTGTCGGAGGGTCAGTACTGAGGGAGTGCTGCACTGTCAGAGGGTCAGTACTGAGGGAGCGCTGCACTGTCGGAGGGTCAGTACTGAGGGAGCGCTGCACTGTCGGAGGGTCAGTACTGAGGGAGCGCTGCACTGTCGGAGGGTCAGTACTGAGGGAGTCCTGCTCTGTCAGAGGGTCTGTACTGAGGGAGTCCTGCAATGACGGAGGTGCCATCTTCCAGATGAGACGTTAAATCGAGGCCCCATCTGCCCTCTCAGATGGAAGTAAAAGATGCCACTGCACTATTGGAAGAAGAGCAGGGGTGTTCTCCCCGGTGACCTGGCCAATACTTATCTCTCAACCAACATCATTAAAACAGATTATCTGGTCGTTTACCTCACTGCTGTTTGTGGGACCTTGTTGTGCAAAAATTGGCTGTCACGTTTCCTACATTACAACAGTGACTACACTTCAAGGAAAGAAGTACTTCATTGGCTGTGAAGTACTTTGGGACGTGCTGGGGTCATGAAAAGCGTTATATCAATGCAAGTTCTTTATTTATATAAATGCAAATATTTAATTTCTTTATCCCATGTGACCCCGGGTTGCTGAGATGTGTCACTTACCCAGGTTTTGAAACAATTTCCCGGAGAATCCTCACAGCATCATCGTTGCTCATGTTTTCAAAGTTGATGTCATTGACCTATAGGACAGAGCAGAACAGAGGCTCAGATCAGGGGACAGGCTCAGGTCTCTGAGCCAGAAGAAGGAACACGAGTCATTTGAACAAGAATGGATGCAAACAAGGGACTGGGAGGCACTAGTGCCATTGTGGGGCAGGCAGCTTTCAGATAACATCGCCAAGGAGTTTAAAATCAGCCAGCTGAATCCTGCGATATGATCGTTGCCTTGAAGTCACTGCCCCCAGGCTGTCACACTGCCCCCACCCTGTCACACTGCCCCCACCCTGTTTATACCGCCCCCACCCTGTCCCACAATGCACCATACCGTCCCACACCATTACAGTGTCCCACTGTCACACCATCCCACCCCAGCATACCACCCCCAGGCTGTCACATCGCCCCCAGGCTGTCACATCGCCCCCAGGCTGTCACATCGCCCCCACCCTGTCACAGTGCCCCCACCCTGTCACATCGCCCCCACCCTGTCACATCGCCCCCACCCTGTCACATTGCCCCCACCCTGTCACATCGCCCCCACCCTGTCACAGTGCCCCCACCCTGTCACACCGCCCCCACCCTGTCACACCGCCCCACATTATGGCATTGATGGGGATTTTGGGTCATTTTTATGGGTAGTGATTGGTGTGATGGCAATCAACGGCAGAGGGCACACTCCATGCCACTCTCCCGTCACAGCCACACTGAAGCATCATCACTGCAAGGTTACTAGGTGATAGAATCCACAGCCGAATTGCCACATACTGGAATGTTTTAACGTAACTTTGTACTTGTGGTTATAGTATGGCCTGAATGCCACCACACTACAGACACCAATACACAGAGGCTGTCTTACTCCTGCAGCACAACAGTTAAAGGATCACTGATATTCCCGTCACATGACACGATCATCAGATAATGTGTGAGATAAAAAAATGAAGCATTTTTATCTCTTGATGTATCATGCTATTGGTTTCTTTCTTTCTGTCACAGTACATTCAGGCGGTTAATAACCAGGTTCACTCAGAGCAAATGGCCCAGCTTGTTATGATACACAATAGTCCTAGAATAGACATTATGTCTACGAGAGGTATCTTGAGGGAGGGGCCACTCCATTCAATTCAAATACAAACATCCCGTGGGTTTGGTTTGAATACATGCTTGATTGGCAGCTCTATGTGAGTTTGGGATACAAATTGAAATTTTCCCAGTCAAATTTTAAACTTTGATCTCAGCCTGTCTCGTTTCAATTGAGTAATCCAGCTGAAGCCAGCAGGAAGGTAGAGATAAAGCTGAGCAACTCTGGAAGGCCAGCAGTGATCTGCCATGCAAGGTCAGTTCACACTGAAGTTTAGCACAGCAGATGTGACTATTGTTTTCCATCATTGAGGAGGGAGAGTTAAGCCTGTAACTGCTGTAAATGATTGTGTCATTGTTTCTGATCACTATCCACTTACTGGCTATTAAATCTGTTTGCAACTTACGATCCTAAGCCACGGTCTGGTGAAACGTTTAATGTACCACCTTCCAAAGGATAGGCCAGTGGCACGTTATAATCAGCAGCCGAAATACGCTGCCGAGGGATTTCTGTTCAACCCCTGGTCTCACTACAAGTTACCTAGATATTAGACAGGTAAAGGCACAGTCTTGGTCAAAGGGAGCGAGGGGTTGGCTACTGGAGTGGTCTGAGACACTGAACCAAGAAAAATATCTCAAGTAAATCTCTCAAAAACAGAAAAACACGTCCCCTAGAAATCTCACTTTAAAAGCTTTTGTATCTGTTTTATTTAAACTGAGAAACAACAGTGAAATTCCAAGTGCAGGACACTACAAGGAGAGGGCCAAGGTTCACAGTGCAGGACACTACCTGGGCAAGGGTCAAGGTTCACAGTGTAGGACTACCAGGGGAAGGGTCAAGGTTCACAGTGTAGGACTCTACCAGGGGAAGGGTCAAGGTTCACAGTGCGGGACTCTACCAGGGGAAGGGTCTTTCTGCGGTGGGTCGCTCCGAGAGTCCTGTCCATGAACACTGCAGCCTCTGTCAGGAGCTGACCCGTCCATGCACTCAGTGACAGGACACAGCATTCCATCTTCAAACATAGGGAACGCTCTCAGGGAAATTTCACACACCAGGAGACAGCATAAAACTAACATAACATCTGCAACCAACCTATATTTACAATAGGATTGATATGGCTGCCATGGGCGCAGTGGTAATTAACTTGGCCGGAGGGCTGGAGCTTGCAGACTCCAACTTCAGATGACTCACTCCTGGTCAAAGGTTTTACTTGGAATGATGCTAAGATGTGGGCACTGACCTGCAGAAGCATGTCACCAGGCTCGATTCTGCCATCAGCTGCCACTGCTCCCCCCTTCATTATTGACCCAATGTATATCCCGCCATCTCCCCGGTCATTACTCTGACCCACGATACTGATCCCCAGGAAATTGTACTTCTCTGAAATGAAGAAGGAAAAGAAATTAGAATTGGTTTCAGCGTCATCAGTGATGAAGACCCTGAGTTGATGAAGGGGGTAAGCAGTCATCAACTCGGGACGATACTACTTGGTGAGGTAACAGCCGGATAAAATTGGATGCCTGGATAGTGAGGTGAGCAGTCACAAAGGTGCCCAGAAAGGCACCGAAGGATTTATGCTGCAGGTCCCAAATGACGAATACAGAGTCCCTTCAGAGGTGACCCAGTTGTGTATAACCTCTATTTCATTCATATTTACAAACCAAGCAGGTCGCTGGCCTTCTGAATATTCTGCATCTACATATACATGGGGCAATGCATCTGTTACCCTCCCAAAGGTGCAATAAATGCGCTGTCTGCTCTCAGATTCACACATTAATGGAACATGTGCCTTCCATTTTGAATCAATATCAATAAAGATCAACTCGATACATTGAAATTAACTCAAATTCATTAAAATGGAACTTTAAAAAATGAAACTCTTCAGCTGTCTTTGTTATTGGCCGCAGAACACCCAATAGCACTTAACCTCACACATTGTTGAATAAACACACTCCAACTAATCCCCAACAAACACACTCCAACTAATCCCCAATAAACACACTCCAACTAATCCCCAACAAACACACTCCAACTAATCCCCAACAAACACACTCCAACTAATCCCCAACAAACACACTCCAACTAATCCCCAACAAACACACTCCAACTAATCCCCAACAAACACACTCCAACTAATCCCCAACAAACACACTCCAACTAATCCCCAATAAACACACTCCAACCAATCCCCAATAAACACACTCCAACCAATCCCCAATAAACACACTCCAACTAATCCCCAATAAACACACTCAAACTAATCCCCAACAAACACACTCCAACTAATCCCCAATAAACACACTCCAACTAATCCCCAACGAACACACTCCAACTAATCCCCAACGAACACACTCCAACTAATCCCCAACGAACACACTCCAACTAATCCCCAACGAACACACTCCAACTAATCCCCAACGAACACACTCCAACTAATCCCCAACGAACACACTCCAACTAATCCCCAACGAACACACTCCAACTAATCCCCAATAAACACACTCCAACTAATCCCCAATAAACACACTCCAACTAATCCCCAACGAACACACTCCAACTAATCCCCAATAAACACACTCCAACTAATCCCCAACGAACACACTCCAACTAATCCCCAATAAACACACTCCAACTAATCCCCAACGAACACATTCCAACTAATCCCCAATAAACACACTCCAACTAATCCCCAACGAACACACTCCAACTAATCCCCAATAAACACACTCCAACTAATCCCCAACGAACGCATTCCAACTAATCCCCAATAAACACACTCCAACTAATCCCCAACGAACACACTCCAACTAATCCCCAATAAACACACTCCAACTAATCCCCAATAAACACACTCCAACTAATCCCCAACAAACACACTCCAACGAATCCCCAACAAACACACTCCAACGAATCCCCAACAAACACACTCCAACTAATCCCCAATAAACACACTCCAACTAATCCCCAACAAACACACTCCAACGAATCCCCAACAAACACACTCCAACTAATCCCCAATAAACACACTCCAACCAATCCCCAATAAACACACTCCAACTAATCCCCAATAAACACACTCAAACTAATCCCCAACAAACACACTCCAACTAATCCCCAATAAACACACTCCAACTAATCCCCAACGAACACACTCCAACTAATCCCCAACGAACACACTCCAACTAATCCCCAATAAACACACTCGAACTAATCCCCAACGAACACACTCCAACTAATCCCCAATAAACACACTCCAACTAATCCCCAACGAACACATTCCAACTAATCCCCAATAAACACACTCCAACTAATCCCCAACGAACACACTCCAACTAATCCCCAATAAACACACTCCAACTAATCCCCAACGAACGCATTCCAACTAATCCCCAATAAACACACTCCAACTAATCCCCAACGAACACACTCCAACTAATCCCCAATAAACACACTCCAACTAATCCCCAATAAACACACTCCAACTAATCCCCAACAAACACACTCCAACGAATCCCCAACAAACACACTCCAACGAATCCCCAACAAACACACTCCAACGAATCCCCAACAAACACACTCCAACTAATCCCCAATAAACACACTCCAACTAATCCCCAACAAACACACTCCAACTAATCCCCAATAAACACATTCCAACTAATCCCCAATAAACACACTCCAACTAATCCCCAATAAACACACTCCAACTAATCCCCAACAAACACACTCCAACTAATCCCCAATAAACACACTCCAACTAATCCCCAACGAACACACTCCAACTAATCCCCAATAAACACATTCCAACTAATCCCCAATAAACACACTCCAACTAATCCCCAACGAACACACTCCAACTAATCCCCAATAAACACACTCCAACTAATCCCCAACGAACACATTCCAACTAATCCCCAACGAACACACTCCAACTAATCCCCAATAAACACACTCCAACTAATCCCCAATAAACACACTCCAACTAATCCCCAACAAACACACTCCAACTAATCCCCAACAAACACACTCCAACTAATCCCCAATAAACACACTCCAACTAATCCCCAATAAACACACTCCAACTAATCCCCAATAAACACACTCCAACTAATCCCCAACAAACACACTCCAACTAATCCCCAATAAACACATTCCAACTAATCCCCAATAAACACACTCCAACTAATCCCCAATAAACACACTCCAACTAATCCCCAACAAACACACTCCAACTAATCCCCAACAAACACACTCCAACGAATCCCCAACAAACACACTCCAACGAATCCCCAACAAACACACTCCAACTAATCCCCAATAAACACACTCCAACCAATCCCCAATAAACACACTCCAACCAATCCCCAATAAACACACTCCAACTAATCCCCAATAAACACACTCAAACTAATCCCCAACAAACACACTCCAACTAATCCCCAATAAACACACTCCAACTAATCCCCAACGAACACACTCCAACTAATCCCCAACGAACACACTCCAACTAATCCCCAATAAACACACTCCAACTAATCCCCAACGAACACACTCCAACTAATCCCCAATAAACACACTCCAACTAATCCCCAACGAACACATTCCAACTAATCCCCAATAAACACACTCCAACTAATCCCCAACGAACACACTCCAACTAATCCCCAATAAACACACTCCAACTAATCCCCAACGAACGCATTCCAACTAATCCCCAATAAACACACTCCAACTAATCCCCAACGAACACACTCCAACTAATCCCCAATAAACACACTCCAACTAATCCCCAATAAACACACTCCAACTAATCCCCAACAAACACACTCCAACGAATCCCCAACAAACACACTCCAACGAATCCCCAACAAACACACTCCAACTAATCCCCAATAAACACACTCCAACTAATCCCCAACAAACACACTCCAACTAATCCCCAATAAACACATTCCAACTAATCCCCAATAAACACACTCCAACTAATCCCGAATAAACACACTCCAACTAATCCCCAACAAACACACTCCAACTAATCCCCAATAAACACACTCCAACTAATCCCCAACGAACACACTCCAACTAATCCCCAATAAACACATTCCAACTAATCCCCAATAAACACACTCCAACTAATCCCCAACGAACACACTCCAACTAATCCCCAATAAACACACTCCAACTAATCCCCAATAAACACACTCCAACTAATCCCCAACGAACACATTCCAACTAATCCCCAACGAACACACTCCAACTAATCCCCAATAAACACACTCCAACTAATCCCCAATAAACACACTCCAACTAATCCCCAACAAACACACTCCAACTAATCCCCAATAAACACACTCCAACTAATCCCCAATAAACACACTCCAACTAATCCCCAACAAACACACTCCAAGTAATCCCCAATAAACACACTCCAACTAATCCCCAATAAACAAATTCCAACTAATCCCCAATAAACACACTCCAACTAATCCCCAACAAACACACTCCAACTAATCCCCAACAAACACACTCCAACTAATCCCCAACAAACACACTCCAACTAATCCCCAATAAACACACTCCAACTAATCCCCAACGAACACACTCCAACTAATCCCCAACAAACACACTCCAACTAATCCCCAACGAACACACTCCAACGAATCCCCAACAAACACACTCCAACTAATCCCCAATAAACACACTCCACCCAATCCCCAATAAACACACTCCAACCAATCCCCAATAAACACACTCCAACTAATCCCCAATAAACACACTCAAACTAATCCCCAACAAACACACTCCAACTAATCCCCAATAAACACACTCCAACTAATCCCCAACGAACACACTCCAACTAATCCCCAACGAACACACTCCAACTAATCCCCAATAAACACACTCCAACTAATCCCCAACGAACACACTCCAACTAATCCCCAATAAACACACTCCAACTAATCCCCAACGAACACATTCCAACTAATCCCCAATAAACACACTCCAACTAATCCCCAACGAACACACTCCAACTAATCCCCAATAAACACACTCCAACTAATCCCCAACGAACGCATTCCAACTAATCCCCAATAAACACACTCCAACTAATCCCCAACGAACACACTCCAACTAATCCCCAATAAACACACTCCAACTAATCCCCAATAAACACACTCCAACTAATCCCCAACAAACACACTCCAACGAATCCCCAACAAACACACTCCAACGAATCCCCAACAAACACACTCCAACTAATCCCCAATAAACACACTCCAACTAATCCCCAACAAACACACTCCAACTAATCCCCAATAAACACATTCCAACTAATCCCCAATAAACACACTCCAACTAATCCCGAATAAACACACTCCAACTAATCCCCAACAAACACACTCCAACTAATCCCCAATAAACACACTCCAACTAATCCCCAACGAACACACTCCAACTAATCCCCAATAAACACATTCCAACTAATCCCCAATAAACACACTCCAACTAATCCCCAACGAACACACTCCAACTAATCCCCAATAAACACACTCCAACTAATCCCCAATAAACACACTCCAACTAATCCCCAATAAACACACTCCAACTAATCCCCAACGAACACATTCCAACTAATCCCCAACGAACACACTCCAACTAATCCCCAATAAACACACTCCAACTAATCCCCAATAAACACACTCCAACTAATCCCCAACAAACACACTCCAACTAATCCCCAACAAACACACTCCAACTAATCCCCAATAAACACACTCCAACTAATCCCCAATAAACACACTCCAACTAATCCCCAACAAACACACTCCAAGTAATCCCCAATAAACACACTCCAACTAATCCCCAATAAACAAATTCCAACTAATCCCCAATAAACACACTCCAACTAATCCCCAACAAACACACTCCAACTAATCCCCAACAAACACACTCCAAGTAATCCCCAATAAACACACTCCAACTAATCCCCAACGAACACACTCCAACTAATCCCCAATAAACACACTCCAACTAATCCCCAATAAACACACTCCAACTAATCCCCAACGAACACACTCCAACTAATCCCCAATAAACACACTCCATATAATCCCCAACGAACACACTCCAACTAATCCCGAATAAACACACTCCAACTAATCCCCAACAAACACACTCCAACTAATCCCCAATAAACACACTCCAACTAATCCCCAACGAACACACTCCAACTAATCCCCAATAAACACATTCCAACTAATCCCCAATAAACACACTCCAACTAATCCCCAACGAACACACTCCAACTAATCCCCAATAAACACACTCCAACTAATCCCCAATAAACACACTCCAACTAATCCCCAACGAACACATTCCAACTAATCCCCAACGAACACACTCCAACTAATCCCCAATAAACACACTCCAACTAATCCCCAATAAACACACTCCAACTAATCCCCAACAAACACACTCCAACTAATCCCCAACAAACACACTCCAACTAATCCCCAATAAACACACTCCAACTAATCCCCAATAAACACACTCCAACTAATCCCCAACAAACACACTCCAAGTAATCCCCAATAAACACACTCCAACTAATCCCCAATAAACAAATTCCAACTAATCCCCAATAAACACACTCCAACTAATCCCCAACAAACACACTCCAAGTAATCCCCAATAAACACACTCCAACTAATCCCCAACGAACACACTCCAACTAATCCCCAATAAACACACTCCAACTAATCCCCAATAAACACACTCCAACTAATCCCCAACGAACACACTCCAACTAATCCCCAATAAACACACTCCATATAATCCCCAACGAACACACTCCAACTAATCCCCAACGAACACACTCCAACTAATCCCCAACGAACACACACCAACTAATCCCCAACGAACACACTCCAACTAATCCCCAACGAACACACTCCAACTAATCCCCAACGAACACACTCCAACTAATCCCCAACGAACACACACCAACTAATCCCCAACGAACACACTCCAACTAATCCCCAACGAACACACTCCAACTAATCCCCAACGAACACACTCCAACTAATCCCCAATAAACACACTCCAACTAATCCCCAATAAACACACTCCAACTAATCCCCGATAAACACACTCCAACTAATCCCCAACGAACACACTCCAACTAATCCCCAATAAACACACTCCAACTAATCCCCAACAAACACACTCCAACTAATCCCCAATAAACACACACCAACTAATCCCCAACGAACACACTCCAACTAATCCCCAACGAACACACTCCAACTAATCCCCAACGAACACACTCCAACTAATCCCCAACGAACACACTCCAACTAATCCCCAATAAACACACTCCAACTAATCCCCGATAAACACACTCCAACTAATCCCCAACGAACACACTCCAACTAATCCCCAATAAACACACTCCAACTAATCCCCAACAAACACACTCCAACTAATCCCCAATAAACACACTCCAACTAATCCCCAACGAACACACTCCAAATAATCCCCAACAAACACACTCCAACGAATACCCAACAAACACACTCCAACTAATCCCCAATAAACACACTCCAACTAATCCCCAATAAACACACTCCAGCTAATCCCCAATAAACACACTCCAACTAATCCCCAACGAACACACTCCAACTAATCCCCAATAAACACACTCCAACTAATCCCCAATAAACACACTCCAACTAATCCCCAATAAACACACTCCAACTAATCCCCAATAAACACATTCCGACTAATCCCCAATAAACACACTCCAACTAATCCCCAATAAACACATTCCAACTAATCCCCAATAAACACACTCCAACTAATCCCCAATAAACACACTCCAACTAATCCCCAATGAACACACTCCAACTAATCCCCAATAAACACACTCCAACTAATCCCCAACGAACACACTCCAACTAATCCCCAACAAACACACTCCAACGAATACCCAACAAACACACTCCAACTAATCCCCAACAAACACACTCCAACTAATCCCCAATAAACACACTCCAACTAATCCCCAATAAACACACTCCAGCTAATCCCCAATAAACACACTCCAACTAATCCCCAACGAACACACTCCAACTAATCCCCAATAAACACACTCCAACTAATCCCCAATAAACACACTCCAACTAATCCCCAATAAACACATTCCGACTAATCCCCAATAAACACACTCCAACTAATCCCCAATAAACACACTCCAACTAATCCCCAACGAACACACTCCAACTAATCCCCAACGAACGCACTCCAACTAATCCCCAATAAACACACTCCAACTAATCCCCAACGAACACACTCCAACTAATCCCCAACGAACGCATTCCAACTAATCCCCAATAAACACACTCCAACTAATCCCCAACGAACACACTCCAACTAATCCCCAATAAACACACTCCAACTAATCCCCAACGAACACACTCCAACTAATCCCCAACGAACACACTCCAACTAATCCCCAACGAACACACTCCAACTAATCCCCAACGAACACACTCCAACTAATCCCCAACGAACGCATTCCAACTAATCCCCAATAAACACACTCCAACTAATCCCCAACGAACACACTCCAACTAATCCCCAATAAACACACTCCAACTAATCCCCAATAAACACACTCCAACTAATCCCCAACGAACACACTCCAACTAATCCCCAACGAACACACTCCAACTAATCCCCAATAAACACACTCCAACTAATCCCCAACGAACACACTCCAACTAATCCCCAATAAACACACTCCAACTAATCCCCAATAAACACACTCCAACTAATCCCCAATAAACACACTCCAACTAATCCCCAATAAACACACTCCAACTAATCCCCAATAAACACACTCCAACTAATCCCCAATAAACACACTCCAACTAATCCCCAATAAACACACTCCAAATAATCCCCAATAAACACACTCCAACTAATCCCCAATAAACACACTCCAACTAATCCCCAATAAACACACTCCAACTAATCCCCAACAAACACACTCCAACTAATCCCCAATAAACACACTCCAACTAATCCCCAATAAACACACTCCAACTAATCCCCAACAAACACACTCCAACTGATCCCCAACAAACACACTCCAACTGATCCCCAACAAACACACTCCAACTAATCCCCAACAAACACACTCCAAATAATCCCCAATAAACACACTCCAACTAATCCCCAATAAACACACTCCAACTAATCCCCAATAAACACACTCCAACTAATCCCCAATAAACACACTCCAACTAATCCCCAATAAACACACTCCAACTAATCCCCAATAAACACACTCCAACTAATCCCCAATAAACACACTCCAAATAATCCCCAATAAACACACTCCAACTAATCCCCAATAAACACACTCCAACTAATCCCCAATAAACACACTCCAACTAATTCCCAATAAACACACTGCGATTAACATGCACACTGAAATTTGAGCTTTGCCTTGACATAGTTGAAGAAAAGAACAAGCCACTCACCCATGTTGAGTGTCACAGTGATAATATTGAGGGACATGGTGGAGTCTGTGATGCTGCTCAATGACGAGGACTGTTCAAAACAAAACATTTGGTTGATTGTTTAACAGAAATGAAGTAAGAAAAACATTTTGAATCCTTTTGTTTCTTCAGATATTTCTGATTTAGCAAAGAAAGAAAAAGAGATTGCATTTATACAGCGCCTTTCATGATCTCAGGACATCCCAAAGCGCTTTACAGCCAATGAAGTATTTTCGAGGTGTAGTCACTGTTGTAATGTAGGAAACGCGGCAGCCAATTTTCTCACAGCAATCTTACAAACAGCAATGTGGTAATGGCCAGATAATCTGTATTTTTTCGAAGTTATGTTGGTTGAGGGATAAACATTGGCCTGGGACACCATGAGAACTCTCCTGCTCTTCTTCAAATAGTGCCATGGGACCTTTTACATTAACCTGAGAGGGCAGACGGGGTCTCGGTTTAACGTCTCATCCGTAAGGCGGCACATCCAACACTCCCTCAGTACTACAGTGGAGTGGGGCTTGAACCCACGACCTTCTGACTCAGAGACGAGAGTGCGACCCACTGAGCCACAGCTGACACCTCAAAGGTTGAAGGATATGGGGAGAAGGTGGGGATTGAGGGATATGGGGAGAAGGTGGGAAGGTGGGGTTGGGGGATATGGGGAGAAGGTGGGTAGGTGGGGTTGGGGGATATGGGGAGAAGGTGGGTAGGTGGGGTTGGGGGATATGGGGAGAAGGTGGGAAGGTGGGGTTGGGGGATATGGGGAGAAGGTGGGTAGGTGGGGTTGGGGGATATGGGGAGAAGGTGGGTAGGTGGGGTTGAGGGATATGGGGAGAAGGTGGGTAGGTGGGGTTGAGGGATATGGTGAGAAGGTGGGTAGGTGGGGTTGAGGGATATGGGGAGAAGGTGGGTAGGTGGGGTTGAGGGATATGGGGAGAAGGTGGGTAGATGAGGTTGAGGGATATGGAGAGAGGGTGGGTAGGTGGGGTTGGGGGATATGGAGAGAGGGTGGGATTGTTCTCTGACAAAGGGGCTAACGGCCTTTTCCTGTACCTAAAGATTTTCATAGGCTTTCCATGAACTCACCGAGCAACTTTGAACGGTGAAGGGAGAAGAAACAGAAAACAAATGATTGAAATCGTCACTCTGTTAGTACAACACCTACATCTATGTGTTTGGGGCTGTTGGCAGCTCTCCCCCACCCCGCCAACCCTCTGCTATGTCTGTTGCTGTTTGTACTCTCACCCTGTCCATCTGTCTCATTCGATGCCTCCGCCTCCTGCGTTTGTGTCTCCTCATGAGTCGAGAGGAAGCACTCTGCTCCATCGAGCTGCTTAACCTGAGGAACCAAAGAAAGTCCAATCAACGCTCTGCACAGGACCGGGACCGAGAACCAGAACGCTGTCAGTGTCACACTCCCCACACCGTACAGGGCTAGGACTAGGACTGGAACTGGGACTGGGACCCGGAACGCTATCAGTGTCACACTCCCCACACTGTACAGGACTAGGACTGGGACCGGGGCAGAGAACCAGAACGCTGTCAGTGTCATACTCCCCACACCGTACAGGACTAGGACTGGGACCGGGACCGAGAACCAGAACGCTGTCAGTGTCACACTCCCCACACCGTACAGGACTAGGACTGGGACCTGAACCGAGAACCAGAACGCTGTCAGTGTCACACTCCCCACACCGTACAGGACTAGGACTGGGACCGGGGCAGAGAACCAGAACGCTGTCAGTGTCACACTCCCCACACCGTACAGGACTAGGACTGGGACCGGGGCAGAGAACCAGAACGCTGTCAGTGTCACACTCCCCACACCGTACAGGACTAGGACTGGGACCGGGGCAGAGAACCAGAACGCTGTCAGTGTCACACTCCCCACACCGTACAGGACTAGGACTGGGACCTGAACCGAGAACCAGAACGCTATCAGTGTCACACTCCCCACACCGTACAGGACTAGGACTAGGACTGGAACTGGGACTGGGACCCGGAACGCTGTCAGTGTCACACTCCCCACACTGTACAGGACTAGGACTGGGACCGGGACCGAGAACCAGAACGCTGTCAGTGTCACACTCCCCACACCGTGCAGGACTAGGACTAGGACTGGAACTGGGACTGGGACTGGGACCCGGAACGCTATCAGTGTCACACTCCCCACACTGTACAGGACTAGGACTGGGACCGGGACCGAGAACCAGAACGCTGTCAGTGTCACACTCCCCACACTGCCTGATTTTCTTTTCCATTGAAATCCATGTGTTGCCTATTTGACTGTCGCCCGTTTTGCACTACTGCCAAAGACCAGTTTCACCCCTCAGTGTCCAGGTTCACACATAAACAGTGGCCACTAGGGTTAGGTATCAGAGTGGCAACAGGATCTGTGGAATTGTACCCCCATTGAGAGTCAGCACCCTCAGGAGAGGAGGGGACCTGAACCCCAGTGAGAGTCAGTACCTTCAGGAGAGGAGGGGACCTGAACCCCAGTGAGAGTCAGCACCTTCAGCAGAAGGGGGGACCTGAACCTCAGTGAGAGTCAGCACCTTCAGGAGAGGAGGACCTGAACCCCAGTGAGAGTCAGGACCTTCAGCAGAAGGGGGGACCTGAACCCCAGGGAGAGTCAGCACCTTCAGCAGAAGGGGGGACCTGAACACCAGTGAGAGTCAGCACCTTCAGCAGAAGGGGGGACCTGAACCCCAGTGAGAGTCAGGACCTTCAGCAGAAGGGGGGACCTGAACCCCAGGGAGAGTCAGCACCTTCAGCAGAAGGGGGGACCTGAACACCAGTGAGAGTCAGCACTTTCAGCAGAAGGGGGGACCTGAACCCCAGTGAGAGTCAGCACCTTCAGCAGAAGGGGGGACCTGAACCTCAGTGAGAGTCAGCACCTTCAGGAGAGGAGGGGACCTGAACCCCAGTGAGAGTCAGCAATTTCAGGAGAGGAGGGACCCGAACCCCAGTGAGAGTCAGCACCTTCAGCAGAAGGGGGGACCTGAACCTCAGTGAGAGTCAGCACCTTCAGGAGAGGAGGGGACCTGAACCCCAGTGAGAGTCAGCACCTTCAGGAGAGGGGGGGACCTGAACCCCAGTGAGAGTCAGCACCTTCAGGAGAGGAGGGACCTGAACCCCAGTGAGAGTCAGCACCTTCAGGAGAGGGGGGGACCTGAACCCCAGTGAGAGTCAGCACCTTCAGGAGAGGGGGGAACCTGAACCCCAGTGAGAGTCAGCACGTTCAGGAGAGGGGGGGACCTGAACCCCAGTGAGAGTCAGCACCTTCAGGACAGGAGGGGACCTGAACCCCAGTGAGAGTCAGCACCTTCAGGAGGGGATGGGACCTGAACCTCTGCTCTTCATCCAATAGTGCCATGGGGTCTTTAACATCAACATCAGCTTAACGACTCATCGAAAAGATGCCCCTCTGACAGTGCAGCACCCATCAGTACTGCACTGAAGTGTCAGCCCAGATTACAGGCTGAAGTCTGGAGTGAGGTTTGAACCCACTACCTTCTGACTCATAAGTGAGAGTTCTAGCAACAGAGCCAAGTTTGGCACTTAGGGGGGATTGTCTCCCAACCGGCACAGACTCTGCTCATATTCTGCCCGGAGTATGGTGAGAGGATGTTATAATAAGGCTTCCTTTCTTGTAACGTAACTTGCGTGACTCACATTTTTCAGCTTCTACTTTAACAAGTTTGGGACCTGGCTTGTAAAATCTTCTCAGATTTCTGCCAGGAACACGTGAAGCAAGATTAACGAGTGTCGAGACGCAGCTAATGAAGGTTTCGGGTTTGAGGCTCAAACTGCTATGTCTGAGTCAGTCCAGACATTGAGGTTTATGAAGCCTTGCTCCAGCAACGGAACCAATAAACAAACTGGTTAATTAATCACCTTCCAAAGGGCTCTGCTCCAAACTGGTTGGTTTTCTATGGCAAAGTGAAGGTCAGCAGTGAGGAGACTGTTCGCCAGTGTCCCTTTCCTCAGACAACTGCCGGCTGGGTTAGGAGGATTACGGCAAAGTATGCGTTTCACCATCGGTAATTATTCCGACTTACTGAACAACCCGTATCGCTCGCCTTAGCCATTAAAACACCAGATGTGTCTGGTGTGGTACTGAGCCAGGGATGGGAGCAGGAGATTCACTGAAGCGATACCAGGATGGGAGGTCATCGTAATGGGGGACAAGAGAAACTGGGGCTCTTTTCTTTAGTACATAGAAGGTTAAGAGGAGGCTGGGAGAGGTGTTCAAGATTATGGGAGGTTTTTGTAAAGTAAACGAGGAGAAACTATTCCCACTGGTCGGTGAGTTAGTGACTAGAGGACACAATCGCCACCAAAAGAATTGACAGAGAATGAGAGAATTTCTTCACGCGGATGCTGTTAGGACAATGAATGCTCTACCAGAAAGAGTGGATGAGGCAAAATCCAGCATAGTTTTTAAAAGAGAAGTGGATAAAATTTAAAAAGCAAACTTTAAAAGGGTATGGTGAATGATATCTCTTTCAGAGAGCCAGCACAGCAAAGGCTTGAATAAGGAAAGGGTAAAGGAATGGAACGATACTGAGAGCTCGTTCAGAGAGCCAGCACAGAGACAATGGGCAGAACGGCCTCCCTCCGTGCTGTAAAACTCCATGAGCCATAGAAACAGCATGGACCCAGTTTCAGTGCCCGATCTGTGCTAAGTTAGCTGGTCTCAGCTGGGGCTACCATTGCTCTCAGTGTCCCAGGGCTAGTGAAGGGAAAAATAAATCAGCCATGCTGCCTGTCCTGATTACTCCTGGAGAGCAGATGTCAGGATCAGGCAGGCTGTAATGGCCCCAGGCCTGTCTGTCCTGCTGACACTCACATGCGAAGAATGGCTGCTTTGATGAAATACTGGAGGATGACCATGAACTGGGGAAGTGTATCCTTCACAGAGGAGGGGACCTGAACCCCAGTGAGAGTCAGCACCTTCAGGAGAGGGGGGGACCTGAACCCCAGGGAGAGTCAGCACCTTCAGGAGAGGAGGGGACCTGAACCCCAGTGAGAGTCAGCACCTTCAGGAGAGGAGGGGACCCGAACCCCAGTGAGAGTCAGCACCTTCAGGAGAGGAGGGGACCTGAACCCCAGTGAGAGTCAACACCTTCAGGAGAGGAGAAAACTGAAAAAACAAAATACAAACGATACATCACCTGTCCTACTGCCTGTATGATACATGACCTGTCCTATTACCTGTACGATACGTGACCTGTCCTATTACCTGTACGATACATCACCTGTCCTACTGCCTGTACGATACATGACCTGTCCTACTACCTGTACGATACATGACCTGTCCTACTACCTGTACGATACATCACCTGTCCTACTACCTGTACGATACATCACCTGTCCTACTACCTGTACGATACATCACCTTTGCTCCTACCTGCTGGTGGTGTCATCGTTGTCAGAGTCGATGAAGCTGCTCGAGTCCAGCTCGCTGCTCATCACCGTAGAGGCACTCTCGTAACCACCTGCATTGCGAAGCCGATCTGTTTTTGTGTGCCCATTTACTCGTGGAACTGTAGAAGAGCAGTGCCATTAGATGACGCTCAATGATGTTCATGATTAATTTCCACTTATTTTAGGAGAGACGCAAACATATCATTGAACTAAATTCCAAAAAGTCCAACCAGAGAAGTAGAGCCCTGATCAGCACAGGTTTATTTACCACTGTGTACCTGCCCCAATGCCAGCTGCTGACCGTAAGTGAAGACATTCTGCTATCGACCAAAGGAGTCAAACAGAATTGCCCCAGGGGCCTGGCACTGCTGCACCCACACATGGAGAGATGTCCACACTAAGCACACACATGGAGATGTGTACACTAAGTGCACACATGGAAAGAAAAATGTACATTAAGCACACACGACAAGCGGTATGCACACTAAGTACACACATGGAGATAAGTGTGCACATTAAACACACACACGTGGAGGTAAGTGTACACACTAAGCACACGTGATTTTACCATCTAAACACAGGAAGACGGAGAAATTCAAACCACCATTTCCAGGATACAATTGAGAAAAAAGCAACCAATGGGACAGGAGTTGGGTTGCTAGGTTAAAGGTCACAATGTACCGCACTGCCAAACGGCAGGCTGGGGGAGGTTTACTTTGTGCTGGGTGCAATGAAAGGGGCTTATTACTTTGAAGCATGAATTGCACAGAGGAAATCTTCGCTCTCTGTGAGTCATCTACTGATCAAATTATGATTGGTGATTTGGTGAACAAAGGGGTTATAAAAGCGCCACAAGCCGCCAGCCTCCAGTAACAGCTCGCGAGGGAAGGCAGCTCAGCGGAAGGCAGGTGCTGAACCTAGCCGAGTCCCTTAAACAGTTTGACCTGTTTTAATGGTCCAGAATTTGCTGTTAAAATAACGCTGTGGCTAATGACACTCACCGTTATTTATGCGAAAATCGCACCGCAACTTCAGACGATGGGCAGATGCGCGGATAAACGCGGAAATTCAAGAGTTTCTGTCAGAGATGCATCGCTCTCTCGATAGCTTCCCGAAAATGATCTCGCTGTTTGGCTCATCATTCAAATGCACTGAACAGCGTGAAGTTGCTGTGTTTACCCACTAGATATGAACTAAACTCGCCAGAGAAAGTTAAGTCATTTCAAGTCTAAGTACCATATTAACGATGCAATAAGTATTATTTACTGCCAATCAACCTCTCTGGCACTGAAAATTAACTATTACAAGTGTGAAGTCTCATTTCTTCAGCTTTTAATAGTTGTTGCGAGATTTTTTAAAAAAAATTCAACGAGAATTTTTTTTTACTTAAGAAGATAAGAAATAGGAGCAGGAATAGGCCATTCGGCCCCTCGAGCCTGCTCCGCCATTCAATCAGATCATGGCTGATCTTCGACCTCAACTCCACTTTCCCACCCAATCCCCATATCCCTTGGTTCCCTTAGAGTCCAAAAATCTATCGATCTCAGCCTTGAATATCAACCACTGAGCCCTCTGGGGTAGAGAATTCCAAAGATTCATAACCCTCTGAGTGAAGAAATTTCTCCTCATCTCAGTCTTAAATGTTCGACCCCTTATCCTGTGACTATATCCCCTAGTTCTAGACTCTCCAGCCAGGAGAAACAACCTCTCAGCATCTACCCTGTCAAGTCCCCTCAGAATCTTACATGTTTCAATGAGATCACCTCTCATTCTTCTAAACTCCAGGGAGTATAGGCCCATTCTACTCAACCTCTCCTCATAGGACAACCCACTCATCCCAGAAATAAATATAGTGAAACTTCGTTGCACCGCCTCTAAGGCAAGTATATCCTTCCTTAGATAAGGAAACCAAAACTAACCTAAGGATACAATTGCCTTGGAGGTGGTGCAACGAAGGTTCACTAGATTAATTCCTGGGATGAGAGGGTTGTCCTATGAGGAGAGATTGAGTAGAATGGGCCTATACTCTCTGGAGTTTAGAAGAATGAGAGGTGATCTCATACTTTTTCTTTGTCTCTTTTTTCTCTCTCTCTTAATCCAATCTTTCTTTCCCTCTCTTTATTTCGCTCTCTGCACCTGATTTGACATTGAATTCACTATTCTAATTTACACTTCCTTCTCAGTCCTGACACTGTTAAGTTCACAATTCCTCAACCTGATTGATTAAGGAGATACGCAGTTGTGTGCCCTGTTCACACAGATCCCAGATGCCCTGTAGAGGGCACCGCGCCGTTTCCATCTCCCACTTCCAGCAACTTGCTGTGCAAAATATCATGGAGATTAAATGGGCATGGGCAAGTCTAAGTAACGGTGGGCACCGTTCGTTCACCGGCTACAGCAAATTCTGGGCCATGGTGTCCTGATGTTTCTCTGATGCTATGTGCAGTGTTGAGCCTGAATGAACAGACTCCTTAAAGGAAAACTCCACGACTTCAATGAGAGATATTCAAAATTAACAAAAGAAAAATCTTCACAGGATCTCCACTAGCTCAGTGTGTAACTGTCCCGGGATCCAGTATCAGTCTGTGCAGAGTTAGCTGATATCAGCCCAGGCAACATTCGGGGCTACAACTAGACTCAGAAATTCACATTGGGCGGTCGGGAAAAATGGGTGATACTGAACCGGCGGCCTGCTCTGCACTCTGCCCAGGACGAATTTATACCCCAGTGCCTCTCATTTGGAGGAAGGGGGGAAAAAGGGAGCCAGGCCGCCGCCTCCTGCTCACGGTCCAGTGACCCCCACCCCTTATGTGGATGTCAGGTGCGGAGAGGGTTGGGCTCGGCTGTCACATGACAAAATGGTGCCAGTGCCACACAGGGACAGCTATTTATACTGCTGCTCATAGTTACTGCCTGCTCCAGAGTTGGGAAACCACATCATGAGGTGGCACCTGGTCCCTCAAGAAGCAGCAGGGCCGTAAGGTAACGGTCACAACAGGTAACGGTACCATGCTTGAACATCATAATCTACGGTACACACGTCTCTGAGCAGCAGCCCCCTGGGGTGATTTAAACTGGCTTAAGCTGAGGTGTGTGATGGACAGATTAAAATTGCATGACTGACTGACTGACCCAGTCCAGGACAACCACCTGCATCCTGCCACAATCGCCATCCTTCAGATCAGACAGTCACATTCCTGCTTCACTTGTAGCTTCTAAACCATGCAGAATAAGCACTGATTTCACATTCTCTCAGGCAGTACGCATGACTGAGGCTGCTGACAGCTGTACCTTGAAACAATTGCTGGAGAACAATCCAAACTACTCATGTGTGGCTCAGGAGCTACTGCCCTGGCATTTTACTCAGCACTGAACACGCTCCAATCCAGTTTTCTTTTCTTTTTATGGAACGACACCTACACACCTGAGTGAAAGTGAAAGCTTGGCCTCTGACACGAGACTGCTCAAAGCACCCGCAGCACAGCAAGAGACAATTAGCAAGACCCAGCCCGTCACCAGCTACAGGCCTTCCTGGGTTTGTAGACAGAGCCCCGATTGTTAACGTTTGTTAAATCAAACAATGACAATTTCAGCGGTTATTCTAACATCTGCTTTCTTACTTATTACAGTGACAGAACTCCCCGGGAGGTCCCACTGCAAACCTTCACAGAGAACAGCAAGCTCAGCTCAGCATGGCACGGCTCGGCACACTCAGCTCGGCATGGCTTGGCACACTCAGCTCGGCATGGCATGGCATGGCTCGGCACACTCAGCTCAGCACAGCTTGGCTCAGCACACTCAGCTCAGCACGGCTTGGCTCGGCACACTCAGCTCAGCATGGCACGGCTTGGCTCGGCACACTCAGCTCAGCATGGCTTGGCTCGGCACACTCAGCTCAGCACGGCATGGCATGGCTCGGCACACTCAGCTCAGCACGGCTTGGCTCGGCACACTTAGCTCAGCACAGCTTGGCTCGGCACACTCAGCTCAGCACGGCATGGCTTGGCTCAGCACACTCAGCTCAGCACGGCATGGCTTGGCTCAGCACACTCAGCTCAGCACGGCATGGCTCGGCACACTCAGCTCAGCAAGGCATGGCTTGGCTCAGCACACTCAGCTCAGCACGGCATGGCTTGGCACGGCACACTCAGTTCAGCACATTTTGGCTCGGCACACTCAGCTTAGCACGGCACGGCTCAGCACGCTCAGCTCAGCACAGCACGGCTCGGTACGCTCAGCTCAGCGTAGTACACTCTGCTCAGCGCACTCAGCTCCAAGTCAATCAGTGCATCTTCTTTGGCTGCATGGGGAGTAACTTCCTCTCATTTTCCCAAAGTTCCCTGTGTCTGAACGCCTCGATTAAATTCCAGCCTGTAACTCACTCCCGGGTATCTGTTATTCTATATACAAACCCCCCGAACCCCTTGATTAAATTCCAGCCTGTTACTCACTCCCGGTATCCATTATTCTATATACAAACCCCCCGAACCAATCGATTAAATTCCAGCCTGTTACTCACTCCCGGTATCTGTTATTCTATATATAAACCCCCCCGAACCCCTCGATTAGATTCCAGCCTGTTACTCACTCCCGGTATCTGTTATTCTATATATAAACCCCACCGAACCCCTCGATTAAATTCCAGCCTGTTACTCACTCCCGGTATCTGTTATTCTATATATAAACCCCCCCGAACCCCTCGATTAAATTCCAGCCTGTAACTCACTCCCGGGTATCTGTTATTCTATATATAATCCAACCGAACCCCTCGATTAGATTCCAGCCTGTAACTCACTCCCGGGTATGTTATTCCATGTTTAAAACATGTGTGTAATAAATGGAATAATCAGCAATAAATATTTGAATACTGAACATTATTTCCCTGTTTTCCTGTGTGGGATCAATCCTGCACTGAAATTTAACCAGGCATGTGTATTGTATCCAGTCTGTATTTATTAAATTCATTCTCGAGATGTGGGCATTGCTGACAAAGCTGGCATTTATTGCGTGTCTTGCTAGGCATCTTGAGAAGGCAATAAAGAGTCAACGACACTCTGAATAAATGTTGGAGCAGCATTAAGGGGAAAACAAGAGGAAGAGCAGCAGGAACAGGGATTGGGGATGCAGCAAGTCATTGTCCTGTTCTCCTTCTTTCCCCTCAGTGTGCCAGCAGTGTCGCTGGATCCTCACTAGGAAATGATTGCTTCTGGCGGTGGTTCTCAGCACCCTCTGGAAGCCTGTGCTGCAAAGGACCCGACGCCATATTGGGAAGAACTGAGAATTTGGTCCCAAGAATCTCTCGTACTCTGCAGAACAGAGAGGCTTGAGTGGGTGGAGGGGCCGGAGGGACTATGTTAACGCAGGGCACTTCCTCAAACCAACCCGATGAAGCTTTTAAAAAACACTGACAGCTCGCTTCCCTCTCCTCTCCCGATACTGTCACTCAGCAAACAAATGAAAGGCTGTTTGTTTCTGTCTGGCAATCATCTCTCCCCCTCGCTGAATTCTGCTGTTGCTAACTGTGCGACAGAAGGTTGCTGAGCAACAACACAGATTTCCTGTGATACGCTTTCTGTCAGCACCATGGGGCTCAGTACAGCAGGCAGGGTAGACCCACTCAGAGCATTATCATCACACCAACACCAGCACTTCACAGCTATCACTCCCGGTGTACCCACACCAGAATACATCACTCACACAGCTATCACTCCCAGTATACCCACACCAGGATATATCACTCACACAGCTATCACTCCCAGTGTACCCACACCAGGATATATCACTCACACAGCTATCACTCCCAGTATACCCACACCAGGATATATCACTCACACAGCTATCACTCCCGGTGTACCCACACCAGAATACATCACTCACACAGCTATCACTCCCGGTGTACCCACACCAGAATACATCACTCACACAGCTATCACTCCCGGTGTACCCACACCAGAATACACCACTCACACAGCTATCACTCCCAGTGTACCCACACCAGAATACACCACTCACACAGCTATCACTCCCGGTGTACCCACACCAGACTACATCACTCACACAGCTATCAGCTATCACTCCCGGTGTACCCACACCAGAATACATCACTCACACAGCTATCAGCTATCACTCCCGGTGTACCCACACCAGAATACACCACTCACACAGCTATCACTCCCAGTGTACCCACACCAGAATACATCACTCACACAGCTATCAGCTATCACTCCCGGCGTACCCACACCAGAATACATCACTCACACAGCTATCACTCCCGGTGTACCCACACCAGAATATATCACTCACACAGCTATCACTCCTAATGTATCCAGGATTGAATTCATCACTCCCTCAGTTATCACTGCTGCCTGTGTACTAAGGGTTGGTAATAATGATTTATCTGAGAACAGGTGTCACTGACAGTGTTTCTGTCTTGTGATGATCTAAAGACCATCACCTATTACATAGAATTTACAGCTCAGAAACATGTCAATCAGCCCAACTGGTCTATGCTCCACACTTAGCCCCCTCCCTCCCTACTTCATCTCACCCTATCATCATATCCTTCTATTCCTTTCTCCCTATGTACTTATCCAGCTTCCCCTAAAATGTATCTATGCTATTTGCCCCAACCACTCCATGTGGGTTCCACATTCTAACCATCATATTGCAGGCACATAGTAAAATTACCAGTGAAACTGATACACGGAGAAGCAAATAACAGCCCAATACTAACAATATATAAAAAGACTGCCTCCTGAACACAGGGCCAATTTGCTAACATTGGAGTTCAGGTTTCACATCAAAAGGAAAGAACACTGTTTCACACTGTCAGCCCAGACCATTAACTCGGTGAAAGACGCCCTTTGGTCTGCCCGAAACCTGCTGGTCTTCCAGTGCACGGAGCTGTCCTCGACCGAGTGTCGCAGACTGGCACATTCCAAGGTCCAGGACTACGTGCTCAGGGACGCACTGAAGCTAGGTGCAGCCGCCGCAAAGGCTCTGTGGGGAAAGGCAATCATTTAGAGCCTTCCCACCATTGTATACCGAGGGGCTGCAATCAGGGAAAAACCCCCCCAGGCAGAATGTAAATTGATATAATGTATCTGTAATGTACCTGTAATGAATCTGTAATGTACCTGTAATGAATCTGTAATCAATAAGCTGTATTGAGTATAATGCAATGAGACACCCCAGAGTGTCATGAACTGTAATTATGTACAATGTGTTCATTGAACTGTACTTGATTTAACCTGCAAATTGTATAATCTGTATTGTGTACGTTTGGAATGTGATATGACAACTGTATTGTATGTTTTGCTACAAATTTTATGAATAAAGTATATTTTTGGAAAAAAAATGTCAGCCCAATGCAATTTATAAACTGCAGGCGAGACTGAACCCCAGAGATGAATGTGACAGCAGCTGTGAGTGAAGGGCCCTCTGTAATCGCCCCTGGTGTGACTCACACTGTTTCCAGCTCCCTCTGTGCTTCTACCTGGTTTAAGCTAATCATTCAGTAGGCTGCTGCACTGTAATTCCCCGAATTTATGAAGGAAAGGACTTGTATAATTAAAATATAAGAGACTCCTATGTGTCGGTGTGCTGATGCTAGAATCAAGTGTGGTAGTTAAGTCTCAGGCTACGAGGTCCAGACTCCATCCCCAGTCTGTGCCGAGTTAGCAGATCCCAGCCTAGGAGGCAGTAGGGGTTAGAATTGGCCTCAAACCCCACCCCTCACCCTGGGTTAAGGAAGAGCGAGAAATCAGCCTGGGTTTATGCTCCTGACATGAGTATGTGTGAGGACAAGGTGCGCCTCGGCTGTGATGGCCCCCATGGTTCAATAGCCTGCCAGCACTCCACTGCATAGACTGGCATGTGAGGAACGACCACTGAGGTTAGGTAGATGCAGGTAGGCAGACCCAGTGAAGCTGTACCCAGTGAGTCAGTGCCTACAGGAGAGAGGGAGACCAGTGTAGGCAACCGGAAAAGGAAATCCACGCCAGGCTGTAGCAGCCTGGCCAGTTAGTGATGAGGGAGGAGGCGGGGATGCATTAAGGGTGGGAGTGGGGGTGAGGCTTGAGTGAGGGTAGGGATAAGGGTGGGGATAGGGTGAGGTGAGGGTGAGGGTAGGAATAAGGGTGGGGATGGGGTAAGGATAGGGTGAGGGTAGGGATAAGGGTGGGGATGGGGTGAGGTGAGGGTGAGGGTAGGGATAAGGGTGGGGATGGGGTAAGGATGGGGTGAGGTGAGGGTGAAGTAGGAGTTGGAGTTGTCTTTGTCACCATCCGTTCTCTGGAGGTTGGATCAACACAGGACAGACTGGTCGCAAATTGTTCAAATCTAAATATGGGTTTTCTTTAAAAAATACTTGTATAATAAGGGAATTCTCCTGGGTGTGGAGAGGCACTGGGAGCAGTGGACTGATCTGTTCTGCCTTGTGCCAGGCGCTAACAGCTGGCAAGCTCTTATACCCTTTGTTCTGTCTGGTGAGTGCGGGGGTCGATGCCACGCAGTTCTTCAGCCAGTTTATACCTACACTGATAAACTCGCGGTGGTGCTTCGGGAAAGCATCTCACCGGCTGCAGCGGTCTCAGGAGGGAGCTGGTGGACCAGAGGCCCCGATCCGGTTCAGATGGGTGCTGTGTAGACCGTGGTCTCTGCCTGCGCCTCCCAAAGCACTGCCACAGCCCAGAAGTAACCATCACTGATGTCACAACACTTTCCTGTGCTGAGCACACAAGGGAGCTACAGTCCGGCTCCTGCTGCAAATGCTGTGTAATCCCTGCGAGGGTAGGTCACCTGTAATCCCACACACGCGGTACAGAAATGTTTTACTGGGGCAGAAGGCAATACAGATCCACGGCAGCTCCAAGGCTACTTCAGGGCACAGTTTAAAAGCCGCTGTTCCTTCCACAGACTCCGCTGGGCATCACTTGTTGTGCTGCAGCTGTACGCAAGTTCCTGAATGACGACAGACACAATCTGTGGGAAAGTGACAACATCATTTACATACGCTGCCATTGCAACCCTCCTTCACTATATCCCTGTACTGCTGAAGCCAGCCTCTCCGGCGCAGGAAACACTTCAAGAAACGCACACCAAACCAGGGCTCATGCAAAGACATTCCATGCTCGCAGTGATCGGGAGCAGGAACCTCAGCTGATTTTCCCCTTTCTAATCCAGGGGTACTAAGACCAATTGTAGCATCAAGACTGCTGCTCTGGCTGAAGTTATGTGACTCAGCAGTCTGGGAACGATACCTTGCTGGTCCGCTCCACTCAGTACCACACTGTGTGGGCTATTTACCCACTGAGCCTTTGGGAGGCCACTCTAACAGCTCATTCCACACAGTGCCAAGCAGACCAGCCAATACACAGTGTCCAATGGTCCACAGGGAGAAGGGAGCTGAAAACTGAATGTCACAGGTTGGGGCTGATGGAGGCCAACTCCTCATCAACGGCAGCCTCAAAATCAGTAGGGCAACGGGAGCTGAAGGTGTAAAGGAAATGACAGGCCTAGGTGCCCTGTCACACCCTCCCAGGCTCAGTTGCTCGCATGTGAGGAGGAGGAGGAGGAGGCTGGCGAGACACACTGTACAAATCATAGAATCATAGAAAGGTTACAGCACGGAAGGAGGCCATTCGGCCCATTGAGTCCGCGCTGGATCTATGCAAGGGCAATCCAGCTAGTCCGACTCCCCTGCCCTATCCCAGTAGCCCTGAAAATGTTTTCCTTTCAAGTACTTATCCAGTTCCCTTTTGAAGGCCATGATTGAATCTGCCTCCACCATCCCCTCGGGCAGCGCATTCCAGATCCTAACAATTTGCTGTGTAAAAAAGTTTTTCCTCATGTCACCTTTGGTTCTTTTGCCAATCACCTTAAATCTATGTCCTCTGGTCCTTGACCCTTCTGCTAATGGGAACAGTTTCTCTCTATCTACTCTGTCCAGACCCTTCATGATTTTGAATACCTCGATCAAATCTCCTCGCAACCGTCTCTGTTCCAAGGAGAACAATCCCAGCTTCTCCAGTCTATCCACGTAACTAAAGTCCCTCATCCCTGGAATCATGCTTCTGAACATCAGGTTTGTTGTCAAAAGGTTTGAATAACCCAACGTTCAGGA
This sequence comes from Heptranchias perlo, assembly GCF_035084215.1. Taxonomy (NCBI): domain Eukaryota; kingdom Metazoa; phylum Chordata; class Chondrichthyes; order Hexanchiformes; family Hexanchidae; genus Heptranchias; species Heptranchias perlo. The sequence goes on along the minus strand of NC_090356.1, from coordinate 1,822,440 downwards.
GAGGGGGAGAAAATATTGCTCTTTATAAAAGTGTATTATTCGGTGTGATAGTCACTAAGTTATTTTTACACACCTGCAGCTGACAACAGCTATCTGATGTGGCATTTCAATAACTTTTGCCAATAAATTAACTACTATTACTAGCGGCAGATAACAAGGCTGGGTTACTTAGTACAGGCGAGGCTGGGCGATGGGATCCCAGGTAATTGGGGATTTTGTGATTGTTGAATATGTACCAAATATAACCCAGCACGACCCGCTACTCAGTGCCTGTGATTGGTCACCACTCTCCCCCTGTGTTTTTTGTTTTGAGGATAATGTTTGGAGATGCTAGATCATTAAATAAAAGAACCCACTGCTTCGATTACAGGATCGGGTCCACAGCACGATGGCGGACAATTGCGAGGGTGTTAAACAATCAGCCCACGTACCCTCGGCTAAAGGAGATGGTTGGCACAGGAGCAGGCTGGCATCGCCAGTCAGAATGTCATCTAAAGATTTTAAATGTTTCCCAGTAATTTACTTTAAACAATTCTCCCACATCAGTAGCCGTACTGTAGAACATTAACCCTTAACACACTCTGCTAAATCCCAGGAACACTGAGGATACAGTAAACAAATGAATGGCACAATTTAAGAGCACGGTCCTGCTCGTATTACGCCTGGAAATCATAACCTGTTCTCTCTGGGGGAGGGAAATGGATTCTGCTTAATAGCAGGATACCCGATTTGCACAATATCTGTCTGATTACGGTGAAAGCGACACAGCCTAGCAGTAGGTCCTAGCTCAACTAATAATTTTAAATCTGAGATCGATAGATTTTTGCTAGCCAAGGCTATTAGGGGATCTGGAGCCAAGGCGGGTAAATGGAGTTAGGATACACATCAGTCACAATCACATTAAATGGCGGAACAGGCTCAAGGGGCTGAATGGTCCAATGTAGCTGGGGACAGGTACCCAGCCTGGCAGCAAGCTACCCACTAGCATGTACATCTCGATGTACCTATCATTAATAACAAAAACACTGCACTGAAACAAGCTCCCAATGACTAACAGCCAGCATTACTGGTACCGTGCCTGGCCTGCTCTGTCTGCTACACCAGATACACTGAAAATTACTTACTGTGAGGAAGCAGGGTAACTTCCCAGAGAGATCGAGAGGTGAGTGTGCAAATTTGCACACATCAGTCATTCCACAGAACTGCCCGTGTCTGCAGCTCATGTACCTGTCACACAATGATAATATTCGACTGACAGAGATTCCTGTTCTTCAGGCTGAGTGGGGTAGATGCATCATCTGACGAGAATCCAATAGCAACAGCATATGCAAATCATTCCTCTCCCTCTCTCCCCCTCCCATGGACTGTCCGAGGCTGCATGAGGCACCCTGCTATTATGAAGGGCTGAATGAGTTCCAACATAGTGTTAGGCATTGTCTTGTATCAACAGGTACTTGTCTACCCAGCTGTAGGGTTTAACCCTTCCCTGCCACAGCCTGATTCTTGTTCTGACATCATGTTCTAACTGTTGTGGAGTTTGACTTTAAAATTTTACTTCTTTATTCCTCACCCTTTCTCCCCTCCTCTCCTGAAGGTGCTGACTCTCACTGGGGTTCAGGTCCCCCCCTCTCCTGAAGGTGCTGACTCTCACTGGGGTTCAGGTCCCCCCCTCTCCTGAAGGTCCTGACTCTCACTGGGGTTCAGGTCCCCTCCTCTTCTGAAGGTGCTGTCTCTCGCTGAGGTACACTTCCCTGTGTGAGCTTAGACCCCAGATAGCAGGCAGGCTATTCATCACACCCAAGTCCAATCCTGCCCTTAACCAATCTCAACATCAACACTTTTCTGTGGGAGTCACCAATGAGGAGCTGGAACCCTGGCTGATTTTCCCCTCCCTCACCCAGAGGTGTTGAGGTTAATTGTAGGGGCCCAGTTCCAATCAGCTAACTCAGCACAGGCTGGGAATGGAAACTTGCACTTTCCTGGGACAAGACAGTCATCCACCTCCTGATGGGCTGCCCCTTCCTGCAGAAGGTGTGGCGAGAGATGCGTTGGTATCTGTCTCAGTTCATCCCCAACAGTTCAGTAACACAGGACGCTGTGTTCTACGGGCTGTTCCCCGGGGCGCACTCTGAGACAGACATCACCTGCGGCTGGAAGACCATCAACTCGGTGAAGGAGGCCCTTTGGTCCGCCCGAAACCTGTTGGTCTTCCAGCTGGAGGAGCTGTCCTCGACTGAGTGTTGCCGATTGGCACATTCCAAGGTCCAGGAGTACATGCTGTGGGACGCACTGAGGCGAGGTGCGACCTACGTAAAGGCTCTATGGGGAAAGGCCACCATGTAAGTTCACCCCACTTTGTATTGTACAGAATGTATTAGAAGATATGTATCATGTTTGAATTGTAACATTGGGATCGTATTGTGTACAATCTGTATTGTATTGTTTTGAACTGTGATATTTACATTGAACTGTGTGTATCTTTAAATTCCATGAAATAAAGTATAGTTTGAAATTTTAAAAATGGCTCAGAACGAAATCACACTTTAGTGTGTATTTAAGAATAAAAGAAAACAAAAGGATTTGCATTTATATAGCGCCTTTTACAATCGCTTTACAGCCAATGAAGTATTTTTCTGTTGTAATGTAGAAAACGCAGCAGCCAATTTGCACACGGCAAGATCCCACAAACAGCAATGTGATAATGACCAGATAATCTCTTTTAGTGATGTTGGTTGGGGATAAATATTGGCCAGGACGCCAGGGAGAACTCCCCTGCTCCTCTTCGAAATTGTGCCACGGGATCTTTTACATCCACCTGAGGGGGCAGGTAGGGCCTCTTGTCCAAAAGACAACACTTCTGACAGTGCAGCAGTCCCTCAGTACTGCCCCTCCGACAGTGCAGCACTCCCCTAGTCTTACTACAGCTGTACAGGGCTTTAGTGAGACCTCACCTGAGTACTGCGTACAGTTTTGGTCTAGGGAAGGATATACTTGCCTTAGAGGCGGTGCAACAAAGGTTCACTAGATTAATTCCTGGGATGAGTGGGTTGTACTATGAAGAGAGGTGGAGTAGAATGGGCCTATACTCTCTGGAGTTTAGAAGTAAGAAAGATGATCCCATTGAAACATATAAGATTATGAGGGGGCTTGCTGAGAGATTGTTTCCCCTGGCTAGAGAGTCTAGAACTAGGGGCACAGTCGCAGGATAAGGCGGCGGGGGGGCATTCAAGACTGAGATGAGGAGGAATTTCTTCACTCAGAGGGTTGTGAATCTTTGGAATTCTCCACCCCAGAGGGCTGTGGATGCTGAGTCACTGAATATATTCAAGACTGAGATCGATAGATTTTTGGACTCTGGGGGAATCAAGGGATATGGGGATCGGGCGGGAAAGTGGAGTTGAGGTCGAAGATCAGCCATGATTTGATTTCTTGATTTGAGATCTTGAAACATTTGCCTGAGGAAGGAGAAAATCTCCGAAAGCTTGTGAATTTAAAATAAAATTGCTGGACTATAACTTGGTGTTGTAAAATTGTTTACAATTGTCAACCCCAGTCCATCACCGGCATCTCCACATCATGATTTGATTGAATGGTGGAGCAGGCTCGAGGGGCCGTATGGCCTACTCCTGCTCCTATTTCCTATGTTCCCTCAGTACTGCCCCTCTGACAGTGTAACACTCCCTCAGTACTGCACTGGGATTGTCTGCATGCATATTAAATGCACCATACAGTTCCTAGATTATCACATCACTCAGGAAGGGGGTGGGGCACAGGGCACTGCTTCGTTGATTTTGGGAGAGCAGCCCTAACCCAGTCTCCTCCCTCCCCATTCATCCCTGTACACCAGCCAGCAGCGGAGTTGACAAGCCCAGTTGCAGCTCACCAGACAGACCATTCGAGGCTAAACCTTTCTATATTTCTCAGTGCAGCCAGTGACAGGAGTCGTTCGTTTGCACCTTATATTAGAAAAGCACCTTCATTTAATCTCCTACCCTAGACATTCCTTCTCCGTAAACACAGGTGCCCCTTTATACCAGAATGACCAGGGCATCCAGTCCCTACCTCAATGTCTTTGACTTGGTATCAGAGATTTTCTTTCTGCATTTTAGAACATTTCACACCAAAACATCTCCTGTCACATTCCTCAGACAGCAGAATCACCTGGGCTGTTCACCTCCCCCCAAGTGGATAAACATTGCATTTTACTGTGTCAGCTCAGTAATCTGTTTTACATTAATAGTTCCTTTAGATTCCATGTTTAATGTACACGTTAATTCTCATTAGGTCTCGTTGACTCATTGAACACTTTGGGGCTGAAATTGGTCTCGAGTACTAGCTTCACTGGAGAAGTAAACCGGGCAAGTATAAAACCGGTGGCCCATTCTCCATCGCTCCCCGATTCCCCATCCCAACACCATATCACTGCCGACACGTAAAGCGCTGGTTTATTATAGGGCTCCGCTCCTCTCAGCTCCCGGTTATATTTGCCACAAACAAAAGTTCCTGCAGTTGACAGATTAACTATCACCCCTCCCCCCAAACCTAACACAATGAGGAGCTGAGAAGCAAGTGGCTGCCATTAGGAGCAGCGTGTGTCCTCAAGCTGTGTGTGTGAGCACGTCTCCCTGTGATCTGCTCTCATAAATAACTCCACCCGCCTTGGGGGGATGGCACAGACACCAGTGGATAGCTGGTGTCTGATCAGAGCGAAGGGGCACAGACTGATCCTTGTGTGTGAATTTTGATCTCTCCCACAATATATATATATTCAACATCTGAGAACCATGACAGGTCATTTTTGAAAGCGTAGTCATTCAAAGTATAAGGTACAAATAACCACAAACTGGGCAGCATTTAACTGGATAATAACTAGCGCTAAACTGTGAAACATTAACTCAATAATAACTAGCACTAAACTGTGCATGATTTAACTTGATATCAAGGCAGCATTTGACTGAGTGTGGCACCAAGGAGCCCTAGTAAAATTGAAGTCAATGGGAATCAGGGGGAAAACTCTCCAGTGGCTGGAGTCATACCTGGCACAAAGGAAGATGGTAGTGGTTGTTGGAGGCCAATCATCTCAGCCCCAGGGCATTGCTGCAGGAGTTCCTCAGGGCAGTGTCCTAGGCCCAACCATCTTCAGCTGCTTCATCAATGACCTTCCCTCCATCATAAGGTCAGAAATGGGGATGTTCGCTGATGACTGCACAGTGTTCAGTTCCATTCGCAACCCCTCAGATAATGAAGCAGTCCGAGCCTGCATGCAGCAAGACCTGGACAACATCCAGGCTTGGGCTGATAAGTGGCAAGTAACATTCGTGCCAGATAAGTGCCAGGCAATGACCATCTCCAACAAGAGAGAGTCTAACCACCTCCCCTTGAAATTCAACGGCATTACCATCGCCGAATCCCCCACCATCAACATCCTGGGGGTCACCATTGACCAGAAACTTAACTGGACCAGCCATATAAATACTGTGGCTACGAGAGCAGGTCAGAGGCTGGGTATTCTGCGGCGAGTGACTCACCTCCTGACTCCCCAAAGCCTTTCCACCATCTACAAGGCACAAGTCAGGAGTGTGATGGAATACTCTCCACTTGCCTGGATGAGTGCAGCTCCAACAACACTCAAGAAGCTCGACACCATCCAAGATAAAGCAGCCCGCTTGATTGGCACCCCATCCACCACCCTAAACATTCACTCCCTTCACCACCGGCGCACTGTGGCTGCAGTGTGTACCATCCACAGGATGCACTGCAGCAACTCACCAAGGCTTCTTCGACAGCACCTCCCAAACCCGCGACCTCTACCACCTAGAAGGACAAGGGCAGTAGGCGCATGGGAACAACACCACCTGCACGTTCCCCTCCAAGTCACACACCATCCCGACTTGGAAATATATCGCCGTTCCTTCATTGTCGCTGGGTCAAAATCCTGGAACTCCCTTCCTAACAGCACTGTGGGAGAACCTTCACCACACGGACTGCAGCGGTTCAAGAAGGCGGCTCACCACCACCTTCTCAAGGGGCAATTAGGGATGGGCAATAAATGCCGGCCTTGCCAGCGACGCCCACATCCCGTGAACGAATAAAAAACAAACAAATCAACACTTAATAAAACTAGCATTAAACTGGTCAACTTTTAACTCAAATAACTAGCTCTAAATTGTGTAATATTTAACTTGATAATAACTAACGCTAAACTGGGCAACATTTAACTGGATAATAACTAGCACTAAACTGGGCAACATTTAACTGGATAATAACTAGCACTAAACTGGGCAACATTTAACTGGATAATAACTAGCACTAAGCTGGGCAACATTTAACTCAATTGTAACTAGCACTAAACTGGGCAACATTTAACTTGATAATAACTAGCACTAAACTGGGCAACATTTAACTCAATTGTAACTAGCACTAAACTGGGCAACATTTAACTGGATAATAACTAGTGAGGTATGCTTTTCACCAGCTGCATTCGTTGTGCAATGATGTCATGACAACCTTATGAAATGTAGGCATGTCTCCAAAAGTCCATTAGCTACACTGTGCACAACAGGACTGCTTCCTGTTACACCTTGTCTTGTCACACTTGAAGGTGTCACACGGGTAAACCATGTATCGCACTTGCACCTGATTGGCTCAAATAGCATTTTTTTTTTAAGAACAGCAGCAAATCACAAGCCACCAATGAATAAGCATCATCTTAAATAAGTACGTATCTTCTGACCTCAGGAAGTGCCTATTCACCGCTATTATTTTTTGGCCTGAAATGGACAAACCACATTAACCACAGCAGAATAATACACGGTGCGTAACATGGTGTCACACTCCTGTGACGAGTTAGCTGACCTCAGCCTATAATTGGCCTGAGAAAGAAAATTCAGCCTGGGCGCCTGTTCCTGGACACTACCCAATGACTCCTGCTGGAAAGTGTGCGGCATGTGAACATCGGGTGAGGACAGGATTGGGTCGAGGCTGTGATGCCGTCATAGCTGAATAGGCAACTGACTCTCCACATCGGGGGCTCACGTGAAGAATGGCCTCTTGGGTGGGCAAGGTACCTGGAAGCAACATGCGCTCATGAAACTGTATCTTAACGAGGAGGGGGAGAGGAGAACGTTAGAAAGTGGAAAACCAGGAACTAGAAAAAAAGGCAGTGCTGAGTCTCACTCGGGACATGGACGACCATGACTGAAAACTTCAGGATCGATGTTTCTGGCTGTGCAGGCACCTATTAGCTGAAAGTGTCCAGTGCTGCAGTGATTCTCCTCTCCCTCTAACTGCTGCAGACACCAAGGCCAGAACCTCAAGGATTCTGTGAGTGAAGCTGCTGCAGCCGGTGAACCTGTCCTTGCCTCTGCTGCTGTCCACTTTATTCAACATCAAATCTATATTTTATAACCATTAGACAGTATGTGGGCACGCACACTCGATCTCTGCTCTAATGTTTTGAACACACTGTCAGGAATATTGCCAGTCACTTTCTGAAGACCTGTCCCCTTGTCCCTGTGGATCTTGTGGGATCAGTCGCCAGGCAGCACAAGCCTTGAACTCCAGCTCCGTCACAGTCCCAGGGACAAGGAGTTGCACTCAATTCCTGACCATTCCTCCTCAGTTCCAATGTACACTGCCCTCCCCTCCCACCTACAAACAGAGCTGTGTATTGCTTGGTTTCTTTGATAAAAAAAGCTTTCCCCAATGACTCAGTGGGTAAATACACTGTATCATACTGAAGGTGGCCCACCACCACCTTCTCAGGGCAAATAGGGATGGGAAATAAATGCTGGCCTTGCCAGTGATGCCCACATTCCAAGAACAAGAAATGTCTGAACCCTGTGCAGTTCTTATGCCGGCAACGCCAGCTATGCTCATTACTCCATCTTTAACAGGTGGTCACATGAAGCAAAGCAAAAAGGCCCCACTGTGTGGGACAGTATTAAGGCTGAAGAGTAGGTGGGAAGATGAGGAGCATCAGACATTGATGATTAGTTGGATCCTAGCTTGAGTATTATAAGCCTGTAGATTGTAGGAGGAAAGCAGAGAGTCCGCAGGTTGGGTACAATGTTCCTTTAATAGATTCTGTGCTGACGAACAAAGTTACTGCATTCTGCTTCGTCTTAAAGAAAAGTTTTCCTGCTTTAAATCTGGTGCGTCTCAAAGCAATTTATCCCAACAGATCAGTCAGTGACCGTAGGGAGCACAGTGCAGGGAAGTTTCCTCATGGAGCCGGCCAGTTAAAGGCACATGAAGGAGAATCAGTGATCAGAGAGCTGGGAGAGGTCTCACCTGCTTCCCCACCCTGTCAGACTGCGCTAGTTTGTACACACTGCACTCAGGTTTCCCTTTAGACTAATGCCTGTGATAAAAGCTGACCTCTAACATCCTCACAGATAAATAGCCTCTGAGCAGACTTTCCTTTTTATCTCTGGGACCCTGACAGCAGCACTATATCAACAGTGAGCCACTAATTATAGAGCAAGAGAAGGACACACAGCCTGGCCCTTAGAGGTGACTCCTGCAGGGGCACACTGCAGGCACCAGGACACTGGCCGACACTTCTACCTGTAAGCTGGAGGCAGCTTGTGTATTGGGCCTGGTATAGGGTATCCAGCCAGAAAGAAAGGTCCAACTTCAATGAGGTACTGGGAGCCCACATCCCAACCAAGAGGCCAATGAAAGACAATGAAAGAATACAAAGAAACATACATTGATTAGCAGGGACACGTTCTGTTCAGAAGCTGAGACAGGGTCTGCTGTATGGAAGGTCACACACACAGAACGCTGTAGCCTGTGTCATCTAACTGCAACAAGCACTTCTCATTAATTATGGTTGCAACCAGATTATTTTTGTCCATAAATATTTCAAAACCATTAACAGCATCTCCCCATATGTCACCCCCACTAAAGCAGCTGCTCAGGCCCAATTGTTGAGCACATACCCCCCCCAAGACTTCGTTCAGGGTCAGTGGGGAGGTCAGCTCTCCCAGGTCCTTAGCAACTCACTTCACAAAGAGCCCCTCAGGCTGTTCTGCACAGCTGAGGAAAGGGTGTTCTGAGAAGGCACAAAGATCCTCCACACTCCCAGATTCACCAACAGCGGTCAAGGTCACGGGCCAAAGGGGCCGGAACACTTCACAGATTGGGACCAAGCAAGTTCAGTTTGAAATAATGGGGCACCATCTGCTCACAGGGGTAGAGCCAGCCTCACTCACTCATCACAGACAATATCATTTCCTGCTCAGGTCACCTAATTACTCTTCACAATTTCTAATATAGAGCTGTGACTACTCATCGCATCACATCACACACTTACAGCACTGGCTTTAATTACATATTCATCAGCATTCCACAATCTGTGCACTTCATGAGCACTGAGGCACGAGGAACCCCATCCCACGGGGATACGACCCACGGGGACCCCATCCCACGGGGATACGACCCACGGGGAACTCCATCCCACGGGGCTACGACCCACGGGGAACTCCATCCCACGGGGCTACGACCCACGGGGAACTCCATCCCACGGGGCTACGACCCAGGTGTAAACACACGACGTACCGATTAAAACCTCAGCCTGAGGGCAGTCAGAAACGTGGGATGGGGTTCCTCGTGGGTCGTATCCCCGTGGGTCGTATCCCCGTGGGATGGGGTTCCTCGTGGGTCGTATCCCCGTGGGTCATATCCCCGTGGGATGGGGTCCCCGTGGGTCGTATCCCCGTGGGATGGGGTTCCTCGTGCCTCAGTGCTCATGAAGTGCACAGATTGTGGAATGCTGATGAATATGTAATTAAAGCCAGTGCTGTAAGTGTGTGATGTGATGCGATGAGTAGTCACAGCTCTATATTAGAAGTTGTGAAGAGTAATTAGGTGACCTGAGCAGGAAATGATATTGTCTGTGATAAGTGAGTGAGGCTGGCTCTACTCATTGGTAGATGGTGCCCCATTATTTCAAACAGAACTGGCTGTATCAGGTACATGAATTACATGGCTTGATGGTGGTGAGAAGCAATTCAATGTTTCCCTTCAGTCACCAGCAAGTCAGACCAAAAGCATGCAACATGTGACATCGGTGCTGGAGTCACAATGTTTGACTCGATGCCATACTGACATCAGGCACCAAATATTCCCACTGGTGTGGGGAAAACACAGCCCCGTCGAGCCCTCGCTAATTATCCTGTCACTGTTTGCTTTCTTTCTCCATGAGAATGACTCAGTGCCTCCCCCTCCCAGCCCAGCAGTGTGGGGTCTGTGGGGGAGATGAGAGGGCTGTGGACTCACACAACACTCTGTCCATTTAATTAGGAGCCTGTGCCGTGTTTTCTCACTAATAGAATTTCATTCCCTTTTGTGAAGGGTTGTTAACTGATAATGGAGCAGGATGTTCAGTGCTGTCTTGCTGCAATCTCTGCTCACTCTATTTAATTAAACGCTTGTTGGAAAAGTGACTTGCTTCATTTTTTTTTTGCAAGCTGTTAATTAGGACGAGAGAACACAGAACGTTTCCAGTTTGTGCTCAGTTCTGATGCCTCAGCCAACGATATAGTGGAGAAAGGAGAAACAGAATTAACCAGCTGGAACCCCCACCCCCTCAAACCTCACCTTTACAGAAAAGAGCATGCTGCTCACACACCCTCTCCTTTGCTCTGAGGACACACAACGTCAGACAGACATGCTCAGAAAAACAGGCTTCATGAACAGGCACAATTTGCTCCCGATCTCAACACACCCAATCCCAGCAGACTTCCAGTGGCCAAATCACATCCCAGTCACCCCCATTAAACAGAATCCCTGATCCAAGCATAAAATTCCGACACAAAAATCCTCATCCCAAAGGCAAAATGTTCCCAGTTGTTTTTCTTAATGCTCCCTGAGAATATTGTCCCCAGCCAGCAGCAGGTTTTATCTCTCTCCACCTCGCTGTAAAATACGTGGGTTTAAAAACTGCTTCTCTATCTTCCCCCCTCTCCTGAAGGCGCTGAGGTGCAGTTCCCTGAAGCTGAGTGTCCAAATTTACCTCATTCGATAACCGACTCTTCAAGTCTCAGCCGAGGCAGCTAGTGTCGGCAGACTATTCAGCCATGGGTGGAATTGCGGATAAGTGTAATCCTATCCTGACCCAATATTCACACATACACACACACACACACACACACACACTCTTTCCAGCTGGGATCAGGTGCGGGGACTTGGGCAGATTTTCCCCTCCCAGGGATACTGAGACCTATCGTAGACCCTACTGACTCACCTAACTCGGCAGAGGCTGGAGGTACATACTGGGACCTTCCAGATCTGTGAGACTCAGTACCACACCAGGCAGTGCATCTGCCCACTGAGCCATCTGCCCACTGAGCCATCTACCCACTAACTCCCACATTACATTCCACAGCTTCACAACTGTCTCTCTCCTAAATCTCTTACATTTAAACACTGGAAACACTCTATCCCACCTCTATCAAGTCACTCTTTAATCTCTTCTGTTCCAATGAGAAGTGCCCCAATTATTCAAGTTTTTCTTTGTATTTATATTTCCTCATACCAGGCAGCATCCTTGTGAATCTGCGCTGTCCCCTCTATTGCCTCAACATCCTATAGTGTGGAGCCCAAAACTGCACAGTTCTCCAATTGTGGTCTTACTAATGTTTTATGTAGATTCACCGTTACATCTCGACTGACATGTCCTCCACCTCTTGTGATAAAACCCAGTAATCCATTAGCTTTTTTATGAACTTATCCACGTGAGGTGCTGCTTTTAACGTCGTGTGAACCTGAACCCCCAAATCCCTCTGCTCTCCCACATCACCCAGCCTCCCCCCACGTCACCCAGCCTCCCCCCACGTCACCCAGCCTCCCCCCACGTCACCCAGCCTCCCCCCACGTCACCCAGCCTCCCCCCACGTCACCCAGCCTCCCCCCACGTCACCCAGCCTCCCCCCACGTCACCCAGCCTCCCCCCACGTCACCCAGCCTCCCCCCACATCACCCAGCCTCCCCCCACGTCACCCAGCCTCCCCCCACGTCACCCAGCCTCCCCCCACATCACCCAGCCTCCCCCCACATCACCCAGCCTCCCCCCACATCACCCAGCTTCCCCCCATCACCCAGCCTCCCCCCACATCACCCAGCCTCCCCCCCCATCACCCAGCCTCCCCCCACATCACCCAGCCTCCCCCCACATCACCCAGCCTCCCCCCCCATCACCCAGCCTCCCCCATCACCCAGCCTCCCCCCCCATCACCCAGCCTCCCCCCCACATCACCCAGCCTCCCCCCACATCACCCAGCCTCCCCCCCCATCACCCAGCCTCCCCCCACATCACCCAGCCTCCCCCCCACATCACCCAGCCTCCCCCCACATCACCCAGCCTCCCCCCACATCACCCAGCCTCCCCCCATCACCCAGCCTCCCCCCACATCACCCAGCCTTTCCCCACATACCACCCAGCCTCCCCCCATCACCCAGCCCTCCCCCACATCACCCAGCTTTCCCCCACATCACCCAGCCTCCCCCCCCATCACCCAGCCTCCCCCCCCATCACCCAGCCCTCCCCCACATCACCCAGCCCTCCCCCACATCACCCAGCCTCCCCCCATCACCCAGCCTCCCCCCACATCACCCAGCCTCCCCCCATCACCCAGCTTTCCCCCCACATCACCCAGCTTTCCCCCATTCAAAGTATAATTATTACTTTTACTTTTTTAATCAAAAAGTACCACCTCACATTTACTGACATTGAATTCCATCTGCCACTTTTTGCAAATTCCCCCGTTATCACAGTCGCCGTGTTCTTCCTTTGGTCCTCGGTGCAATTTACCATGTCGATAACACAGCACTCCCCCAGCACAGCACTGAGGCAGAGTGTGAACCCACAACCTTGTCACTTAGAGGCAAGAGTACTACTAACTGAGCCAAACTGCCATCCCTGTGGCTGCATCTGCTCGGCAGTATAAATTGGACAAACTGAGCGCCAGGTGAATTAATATGAAGCGTTATCAGAGCAGTCATCAATGGACAGCTGAGAGAGATCCAGTAAAGGGTTAAAATCCTCATTAATTTTAAACATTCACTTCTCACAAGAGCACTGGTGAGGGGGGCGAGGGTGAAATTGCCTGTCTCTGCAGCGCATTGTGAGAGAAGAAAAGTGTCGCTGATTAAATCTCCTCACCTGGGCCCTCTCACGCTGCATTCCTCAGATTCTCACCCTGGACTTCACCAGAGTATTCACAGAACTAAAGGGCCAGCTGTTGCTCAGTGTCAGTCTCTCATCAGACAACACCAAGAACATTCAGTGTTCTACTGCGAAAGAATAGAAAAAAAATATGCTCGGCAGAGATGGAGGGGAGAGACAGGAGGAACTCACTTATCCCCCCTCTCACACTGTCTCTCTCACCCTGTCCCTCGATCCCCTCCCACCCTGTCGCTCCCACCCTGTCCCTCAATCCCTTCTCTCTTTGGAAAGGCACCTCATTCTCTTTTGACTCCATTTACACCATCCACTTTAAGGTCCCACCCTGGTAACTTAGCCCACAACCTGCTTCCCCTTTGGGTGGTATCCCGACATCCTTGTTTCTAACTTGTGTCCCTAAGATTTGAACAATTTGCCTGGATGCATTGTGCACGACTGTAAGACTACCTGAAGTGGACGGCCCCATGGACAAGTACAGTCTGTAAATCAGCATTAGAAACAACCACGAAATAGAGAAAACTGTTTTAAGGCCACAGAGAGGGTGGTGGATAAGGAAGGAGCATTAAGCAATCTGAGTTAGAATGTGAGAATATGATAGAATATTTTATATGGTGTCCAGCGGTGCGAGAGAGACACAGAGGGGGAAGAGACAGAGAGAGAATTAAAGAGAGAGAAACAATCACTGCGATGGTACATTAGAATATTTTATATGGTATTCATTAGTGAGAGACAGACAGGGGCAGAGAGAGACACACCCACACAATCAGCGTGATGGTATGTTAGAATATTTTATATGGTATTTATGAGAGGGAAAGACAGTGAGTGAGTGAGTGAGAGAGAAGCAAGACCATACGAGTTAAATGGAAGGCGGTAATGTGTTGAATGGGCTGACAGGCGTGTTGAAGCTTGCTGCAGAGTATTGGACCAGGTTTTGCTGTAGCAGGGCATCTTGTGGCACATGCTGTTAGTTAGACTTCCGCCACACCCTCCAGCGCAAAAAAAATGCCCACCAAGTTGCTGAAAGTACAAGCTGGTAACGGGGCAGCGAAGGAAAGAGGGCATCGGGGACCAAAGTGAACAGGGCGAGCAACTGGGCATCTCTATAACCAATCAGACTGAAGAGTTGGGAAATAAAGAGAGCAAGAACCGAGAAGGAGGGTGAATTAAAGTGGGTGAATTCAATGTCAAATCAGGTACAGAAAGAGAAGGAAAGAGAGGGAAAGAAAGTTTGGATTGAGAGAGAGAGAAAAGAGACAAAGGAAAAGTAAAAAATGTAAAATTTAACATTTTTAAAATCTCCCAAAACAATTCACAACCTATTGGAATGAGATCCACAATTATAATAGTTAATTTTTTTTTATTCGTTCATGGGATGTGGGCGTCGCTTCTTTAGTGTTGTTGGAGCTGCACTCATCCAGGCAAGTGGAGAGTATTCCATCACACTCCTGACTTGTGCCTTGTAGATGGTGGAAAGGCTTTGGGGAGTCAGGAGGTGAGTCACTCGCCGCAGAATACCCAGCCTCTGACCTGCTCTCGTAGCCACAGTATTTATATGGCTGGTCCAGTTATCAGCCCAAGCCTGGATGTTGTCCAGGTTTTGCTGCATGCGGGCAGGGACTGCTTCATTATTTGAGGGGTTGCGAATGCAACTGAACACTGTGCAATCATCAGCGAACATCCCCACTTCTGACCTTATGATGGAGGGAAGGTCATTGATGAAGCAGCTGAAGATGGTTGGGCCTAGGACACTGCCCTGAGGAACTCCTGCAGCAATGTCTTGGGGCTGAGATGATTGGCCTCCAACGACCACTACCATCTTCCTTTGTGCTAGGTATGACTCCAGCCACTGGAGAGTTTTCCCTCTGATTCCCATTGACCTCAATTTTACTAGGGCTCCTTGGTGCCACACTCGGTAAAATGCTGCCTTGATGTCAAGGGCAGTCACTCTCACCTCACCTCTGGAATTCAGCTCTTTTGTCCATGTTTGGACCAAGGCTGTAATGAGGTCTGGAGCCGAGTGGTCCTGGCGGAACCCAAACTGAGCATCGGTGAGCAGGTTATTGGTGAGTAAGTGCCGCTTGATAGCACTGTCGACGACACCTTCCAGCACTTTGCTGATGATTGAGAGTAGACTGATGGGGCGGTAATTGGCCGGATTGGATTAGTCCTGCTTTTTGTGGACAGGACATACCTGGGCAATTTTCCAAATTGTCGGGTGGATGCCAGTGTTGTAGCTGTACTGGAACAGCTTGGCTAGAGGCGCAGCTGGTTCTGGAGCACAAGTCTTCAGCATTACAGCCGGAATGTTGTCAGGGCCCATAGTCTTTGCTGTATCCAGTGCACTCAGCCGTTTCTTGATATCACGTGGAGTGAATCGAATTGGCTGAAGACTGGCTTCTGTGATGGTGGGGATATCGGGAGGAGGCCAGAGAGTGCCAGAGAGGTTGACTGGTAATCATTAATAATCATTAATAATTATCATGTTGTTAAAAGGGTACTTATGCTTGTAATTATTACTAGCTCTAAATATTTGTGAGTTTAGTACATATCTACTGTACAAACACAGCAACTTTATGCCATTCAATACTTGTCAATGGTGAGGCAGACAGCAAGATCCTGTTTTCACGAATCTAGTGGCAGAGCGGTACATCTCAGACAGCAACTTTTGGATATTGGCATTTAACCACACATTTTCGCCTCGCCTGAAGTTGCTTTACCATTTACGTATAAATAACAGCGAACACCATTAGCCTCACTGTTATTTTGATAGCAAAATCTGGCCCATTTTTTTTTACCCAATTTCTGTTTTTTTTTTAATCTCCCCACATCTTCAGTGACCTCACTGACTCCCTGGCCAAGGGAGCCTGCAGACAATCTGCTCCCAGGGCTTGAACCAACTGCCAGAAAATGGCCAGGAGCCTGCAGATCCTTCCCACTGCCTTTCTTCCCACCCACTCCCGCCCTCCTCCCTCGCCCCCCCACACCCCCCACAACCAAAGGCAACCACTTGGTCTCTGCTCAGCACCACCCTCGAATGGCCCAGGCAGGGAGCTCCCCACTCTGTCCCTGTGTCCGACCGGCTGACACTTCATGGTCCAGTTACCCGGATATATATCTCTCGTTACTGCAGGACTCAGGCCTGCAACAGGCAACTATTTCTGCCAATTGGTTACTATCCAAACTGCTCCCTGGCAAAAATCCGACCGTAGCTGGGATACAGGTTCCAACACCCGCCGGTACCTAACTCAAGTGGTCAGTCTTCATGCAGCCTAGACAGTGAATGTCGACAGGCTATTTGACCAGAGTGGGCGTCACAGCCGAGCTGCATCCTGTCCACACCCTCACCGTCCTACAGGAGTCACTGGACACAGATTGGGAACGGGAACCCGGGCTGATTTTATCCCCCTTCTCTAGCCCTGGAGCACTAAGGCTAATATCCGCTAACTCGGCCCACACGAATCTGGAATGTTCAGTTCCATTCAACTGAACAGGAGAAGCCCTGGAGGATACGTTTGATTTTTGATGAAATTTGCCATAATGCTCAAAAAACACTGATCTGAAGACAGCTACAAACGTCAAAGACACTTCACACATGTTACTGCCAGTATACAGCACACCAACACTCACACCCCCTCCCCTCAACACACACACACACACACCCCCTCAACACACACACTCACCCCCTCCCCTCAACACACACACCAACACTCACACCCCCTCCCCTCAACACACACACACACCCCCTCCCCTCAACACACACACACACACCCTCCCCTCAACACACACACACCCTCCGGGCGGGAGGGAGGGCGGGGCGCGCGCGGGCGGGCGGGAGGGAGGGCGGGGCGCGCGCGGGCGGGAGGGAGGGCGGGGCGCGCGCGGGCAGGCGGGAGGGAGGGCGGGGCGCGCACGGGCAGGTGGGAGGGAGGGAGGGGCGCGGGCAGGTGGGAGGGAGGGCGGGGCGCACATCCCCCCACCCCCCTTGCAGCCTGAAACGCGTTCCTGTGCAAGCTGCTAATATTCTGCCTTTGGTCTGATTTTTTTATCCTTTTAAATGGTTAGTGAGAGGGAGCGGGTCAGATGGATTCCCTCACAAAAGCTGCATTCAGTAAACACCTGCACCATTTCAAAATGCCTCCTCAGGAGCCACGGCTGAAATAGAGTAAATAAATTACTCCTCCTCTCTCCAGATTGAAAAGCAGCTCTGTCACAGAGCTGGCACAGGCCCGATGGGGCAAATGGCTTCCTCCTGTGTTGTGAAATTCTACGACTCGAGCTGACTGAATCTTGGAATTTATCCACATCAAGATTTAGCAGCAATGAGATTTAATGATCAGACTCAAGGGCCCCTCCCTCTCAGCCACTAAAAAACAGCTCAATAAAAATAATCACAACAAGAATGTAGCCAAGTCTATGTGACCCCCTCCCCCTCGTGTAACACACCATCTGTGACCCGCTCCCCCTCGTGTAACACGCCATCCTGTGACCCCTTCCCCCTCGTGTAACACGCCATCCTGTGACCCCCCTCCCCCTCGTGTAACACACCATCTGTGACCCGCTCCCCCTCGTGTAACACGCCATCCTGTGACCCCTTCCCCCTCGTGTAACACGCCATCCTGTGACCCCCCCCCTCCCTTGTGTAACACACCATCCTATGTGATCTCCGCCCCCTTGTGTAACGCACCATCCTATGTGATCTCCGCCCCCTTGTGTAACGCACCATCCTGTGTGATCTCCGCCCCCTTGTGTAACGCACCATCCTGTGTGATCTCCGCCCCCTTGTGTAACGCACCATCCTGTGATCTCCGCCCCCTTGTGTAACGCACCATCCTGTGTGATCTCCGCCCCCTTGTGTAACGCACCATCCTGTGTGATCTCCGCCCCTTTGTGTAACGCACCATCCTATGTGATCTCCGCCCCCTTGTGTAACGCACCATCCTATGTGATCTCCGCCCCCTTGTGTAACGCACCATCCTATGTGATCTCCGCCCCCTTGTGTAACGCACCATCCTATGTGATCTCCGCCCCCTTGTGTAACGCACCATCCTATGTGATCTCCGCCCCCTTGTGTAACGCACCATCCTATGTGATCTCCGCCCCCTTGTGTAACGCACCATCCTATGTGATCTCCGCCCCTTTGTGTAACGCACCATCCTATGTGATCTCCGCCCCCTTGTGTAACGCACCATCCTATGTGATCTCCGCCCCCTTGTGTAACGCACCATCCTATGTGATCTCCGCCCCCTTGTGTAACACACCATCCTATGTGATCTCCGCCCCCTTGTGTAACGCACCATCCTATGTGATCTCCGCCCCCTTGTGTAACGCACCATCCTATGTGATCTCCGCCCCCTTGTGTAACGCACCATGCTTTACGTGAAACCACATCAAGATGTCCTGTGCAGAAAATGCACCTCTATTTATTTATTTGAGCCTCCAAGAGGGACTCACTCATTCCTGGGGGACTGTTCCACAGGCTCGGTTTGGGTTCGAGTACCTCACTCGAGTGGCCATTCTTCACGTGATCCTAGACAGTCACATGTTTTAACTGTGTGCACTGACACGAGGTGGAAACCAGTATGAAGAGATTATTACAGCAGTTTGTTGTGTAGCATTCGCTTGTACATGGACGTGAGCTTTAAGAAAGATTGGAGGGATTTGATTGCTGGTTACTTGTGACTAACAGGTACTATCTGTAAGATTATGGTTTAAAACTAGGAATAATCAAATATCCCGGCTCGCATAGCGTCAAAATATTTTAGCAAGAGAGCGAAGGTTGAGGGGGGGGGGGGGGGGGCGGGGGAGATTCAGCATCTCTGAAAACAAGGGCAGCTTGACAGAGCTGGAATTATGTGGGCAAATTAAGGCATGAGAAGCCTTTTCCCAGATAGATAGCAATGAAAAGATGTTATGGGAGTAGACTTGGAAGAGCCACGCAAGGCCGAATAGGGGGGCTGTACTCAGATAAGAGGGTCCTACGCATTCCTAAGTGGAACAAACAGTTTACACATCAGAGATAAAGAGTGAAGTAATCACGCTACGTGGCACAGCCCATCCCGAGTTATTTAATAGAGTCAGCATGGGGTGGGATGATTTATGACCAGGAGACAAGGACAGAGAAGCGAACGTGCAGAACACCGCAGCCGAATAGTACAAAGATAGGGCATGCTCCTGAGGGCACAGTTGGAAGTCCACTGCCCCAGAGGTCTGATCTGATCAATCTGAGTCCACGGACAAACCTGGTTGTATTAACTGCTTGTCATTTAATGTAATCTGAAGACAGTTGTATTATAATAAGTCAATCTATTAAAGGCATTGTCTAATAACAACTCAAGCCAAAATCAAACGGAAGTTATTGTTGAAGGATTAACAACCCTATTGTGAAAACCCGCTAACACTGCCTAATACTTTTGACTCATTCACATATAGTCAATCAGGCAAGATATGTGGTTATTCGAACTAATCACAATGCTTTGGCCTTTGGAGGTGTGAAACACAAGACTTGTAATTAGATAGCTAGATATTATAGACTAGCTAGCACTGGCAGCAGCCTCCAGCCATGCTGAAATTTCTGTGATTATATAGGGAAATATATCTAATCACAGTGTTCAAGGAGTTAATACACTAAGTAAATAGCATGTATCTTCCATCAGGTACACTGAGTGTCAGGCTGAGAATACACTGAGTAAACATCACAAGCAGTAAAAACACAGGCTAACAGGCTGCTCTCTGTTGTTGACAGGCTCCCATCTCACCCTCTTTGTTCACTGATTAGTGCTGTCGGGATCCTTACAAGGTGCCACGATTAATGGCTTTTATCCAGACTAGAGAAAAATCAAAGTAATTCATTCAGGGCTCCAGAAGCCTCACAGGTTATGATGTGACAACAGAGCAGTGAGTGAAAGTGACAGGTTGGCAGCTGCTGAATCACCTGCTCCAGTGAATCATCCCCTGAGCAAACATCAGGACGGAAATAAATTTACTGCTGTATCGATGATGCAAGAATTCTGGGCTCATGCTATGGCTCAGTAAGCATGTGCCCACCCAGTGTAGTAATACGGCATGTGCCCACCCAGTGTAGTAATACGCTGAACAGGGCAGGAAGGTCCCCAGTTCGATCCCATTTCTGGGCTGGGTTGGGTTTCCCTGGGCTGGGTTACCAGGTTCGGGCTGGATTACCCTGGGCTGGGTATCACTTGTGATGCCACAGTTGAACTTCAGTCACAGGTTCTGCTGAAAGTGCACACAGATGAGAATCAGGTGAGGCTTGGTTATGATGCTCGCCCCCCATGGTTGAATAGCATTCCGACGCACTGTCTAGTTTCAAGCATGCAGAATGAGGGCAATGGCTTCCTGTGGAACCTGTATCCCAGCGGGAGTCAGTCGGGCTAATTCTGCGCTCCCAGCAGGGACCTGCATACACGGGGAATCAGAACTACAGTGTTGTAGCCTCGTCTCCATTCTACGTTTCCTGGAGTTGGGATTCCCTGCTGGGAACGTGGGATCACGGAATTAATCTCTGGCTTTAGGAAAAGGGCAATTGGGAATGAAAAGATCCAGCCTGCTCCAGATAGACACTCTATTTCAGACCATAACTTGTAGTTATCTCGTTACTGATGGAGAAAGCGTTCATTTTATTTCTCCATCAACTGAGTTCCAAAATAAAAATAGGCACAGAAAGCAGCAACTGCCAATAGCTGTGCGAGTACACGGGTGCCTCCACTCTGTGCTCTCTCAGGATGTGAAATTCTATCCCAGCACTGTCCTTTCACAAGGTTGAATGGCTCACTGTGCTTCAGCTGTCCGATCAGAAGGCGGAATGCAGAGAGGGTTTTATACAAGCCTCACTCGAGTGGGTGAGGGAACGTTGCAGACATCGACTCACCTAGCGAGGGCAGGTTCCTTACAGACCGATGCTGCAACGCTAAAACACTCTCCGGTCACAAGTCAACATCACCATGCATCAGTGAGCAACTGCCCCTTCCTTAGTGATAATACCAGTGTCATATCTCAGCTCTCCACTAAACACCACAGACTTAATCATCAGAGGCACAAGCTGCACAGTCAGCACAGCACCAAGGGCCCACAGACAGGGACAACTTTCGCATTTCATTTCTCTGAATCTAATTTCAGGATGAAGCTCTGCAGACCATTACCTGCTGTAAAGTTTCGATTGCTCCACAGTGTCTGGGTGAACCGTTGGATTTGTGTCCTGTTTAACTCACCATCGTCGTGTGGTTCTCGTTCTCTGTTCCTTCGCCGATGTCTGTCCCGATCCCTCCTGATGCTCAGGATCGATTCTGTCCCTGTTTCATTGTCCAGTCCGTCCCGGCTGCCGGCAGTGTTAGCACTGGGAAAGACACAAAATACCAAATACCAAACATCAACAGCAAGTCCACGGGGCTCACACACATACCAGGCTCAGGCTGGAATCCACGAGGCTCACACACACCAGGCTCAGGCTGGAGCCCACGGGGCTCACACACACACCAGGCTCAGGCTGGAGTCCACGGGGCTCACTGAAGAGCAGAGAACACAGAGTGAATAACAGATACCCGGGAGTGAGTTACAGGCTGGAATCTAATCGAGGGGTTCGGGGGGTTTATATATAGAATAACAGATACCCGGGAGTGAGTTACAGACTGGAGTCTAATCGAGGGGTTCGGGGGGGTTTATATATAGAATAACAGATACCCGGGAGTGAGTTACAGACTGGAGTCTAATCGAGGGGTTCGGGGGGTTTATATATTGAATAACAGATACCCGGGAGTGAGTTACAGACTGGAATCTAATCGAGGGGTTCGGGGGGTTTATATATAGAATAACGGATACCCGGGAGTGAGTTACAGGCTGGAATCTAATCGAGGGGTTCGGGGGGTTTATATATAGAATAACGGATACCCGGGAGTGAGTTACAGGCTGGGGTCTAATCGAGGGATTCAGGGGGTTTATATATAGAATAACAGATACCCGGGAGTGAGTTACAGACTGGAATCTAATCGAGGGGTTCAGGGGGGTTTATATATAGAATAACAGATACCGGGAGTGAGTTACAGACTGGAATCTAATTGAGGGGTTCGGGGGGGTTTATATATAGAATAACAGATACCCGGGAGTGAGTTACAGACTGGAATCTAATCGAGGGGTTCGGGAGGTTTATATATAGAATAACAGATACCGGGAGTGAGTTACAGGCTGGAATCTAATCGAGGGGTTCGGGGGGTTTGGGGAAGTGAACAGTGGTCCGATAGACTCACTTGAAATGAAAGAAAGAAAAGACTTGCAGTTCGATAGCACCTTCCACCTCAGGACGTCCCAAAGCACTTTACAGCCAATGAAGTATTTTTGAAGTGTAGTCACTGTTGTAATGTAGGAAACACGGCAGCCAATTTGCGCACAGCAAGATCCCAAACAGCAATATGGTAATGACCAGGTAATCTGTTTTAATGATGTTGGTTGATGGATAAATATTGGCCAGGACACCAGGGAGAACTAGTGCTGTGGGATCTTTTACATCCACCTGAGAGGGGAGGCGTGCCTCGGTTTAACATCACCTATGACAGTGCAGCGCTCCCTCAGCATTGCACTGGAGTGTCAGCGTAGATTTTGTGCTCAAGTCTCTGAACCCGGACCTTCTGTCTCAGAGGCGAGTGACACCACTGAGCCACAGCTGCCTGCATAATGTGCACTGAATGATACATTTACATAGAATCGTAGAATGGTGACAGCGCAGAAGGAGGCCATTCGGCCTATCGAGCCCCTGCCGGCTCTTTATAAGAGCAATCCAGTTAGTCCCATTCACCCACTCTTTCCCCGTAGCCCTGCAAATTTTTCTCTTCAAATATTTATCCAATTCCTTTTTGAAAATCACGATTGAATCTGCCTCCACCGCCCTTACAGGCAGCGCATTCCAGATCATGTCTACTCGCTGCGTAAAAAAGTTTCTCCTCGTGTCGCCTTTGGTTCTTTTGCCAATCACCGTAAATCCATGTCCTCTGGTTCTTGACCCTTCCACCAATGGGAACAGTTTCTCTCTATCTACTCTGTCTGGACCCTTCATGATTTTGAACATCTCTATCAAATCTCCTCTCAACCATCTCTGCTCTAAGGAGAACAACCCCAACTTCTTCAGTTTATCTACATAACTGAAGTCCCTCATCCCTGGAACCATGTTAGTAAATCTCTTCTGCACCCTCTCTAAGGCCTTCACATCCTTCCTAAAGTGCAGTGCCCAGAACTGGACACAATACTCCAGTTGTGGCCGAACCAGTGTTTTATAAAGGTTCAACATAACTTCCTTGCTTTTGTACTCTATGCATCTATTTATAAAGCCAAGGATCCAGTATGCTTTTCTAACCACTTTCTCAACCTGTCCTGCCACCTTCAAAGATTTGTGCACATATACCCCCAGATCTCTCTGTTCCTCTACCCCTTTTAGAATTGTACCATTTAGTGTATATTGCCACTCCTCGTTCTTCCTGCCGAAATGTATTAAATTTCACCTGCCACGTGTCCGCCCATGCCACCAGCCTGTCTATATCCTCTTGAAGTCTATCACTATCCTCCTCACTGTTCATTGTACTTCCAAATTTTGTGTCCTGTACACCCAAGTCCAAGTCATTAATATATATCAAGAAAAGCAGTGGTCCCAGCACCGACCCCTGGGGAACACCACTGTACACCTCCCTCCAGTCCGAAAAACAACCGTTCACCACTACTCTGTGTTTCCTGTTATTTAGCTAATTTTGTATCCATGCTGCCACTGCCCCTTTTATTCCATGGACTTCAATTTTGCTGACAAGCCTATTAAGTGGCAATTTATCAAACGCCTTGTGAAAGTCCATCCACACATCAACTGCACTGCCCTCATCAAACCTCTGTTACCTCATCAAAAAACTCTATCAATTTGCCTTTAACAAATCCGTGCTGGCTTTCCTTTATTAATCCACACTTGTCCAAGTGACTGTTAATTCTGTTCCGGATTATTATTTCAAAAAGTTTCCCCACCACCGAGGTTAAACTGATTGGCCTGTAGTTGCTGGGTTTATCCTTGCACCCTTTTTTGAACAAGGGTGTAACATTTGCAATTCTCCAGACTTCTGGCACCACCCCTGTATCTACGGATGTTTGGAAGATTATGGCCAGTACCTCCGCAATTTCCACCCTTACTTCATTCAGTAACTTAGGATGCATCCCATCCGGACCGGGTGACTTATCTACTTTAAGTACAGCTAGCCTTTCTAGTACCTCCTCTTATCAATTTTTAGCCCATCCGGTATTTCAATTACCTCCCCTTTTACTGTGACTTTGGCAACATCACCTTCCTTGGTAAAGACAGATGCAAAGTACTCATTTAGTACCTCGGCCATGCCCTCTGCCTCCATGAGTAGATCTCCTTTTTGGTCCCTAATCGGCCCCACCCCTCCTCTTACTACCAGTTTACTATAGAACAGCCAGCTATTCCTTCTCAGCACATCCGGTGGGATTAATTTACTCCCTTGGCAGCTGTTCGGAACATTTACTGGGTATAAACTGACACTCATTAAACGCTGAGGCTCCACTAATGACTCCTGCTTCCTGTAGGTACAGGTATAATTCAGCATGACAGGTTTCACCACAAGAGATTGGTAACCAATGCCTACAAACAGGCTTCCAGTCAATGTTCCTCTACCAGTTACAGGGAAAGTAATGTGGAGTGGGTTAAAATCACCCCCTAATTGTCTGCAGTGACCATGTAAGTTCAGGCTCCATCCTGCACCAAGAGGCTGCCTGCATTTAAAGGAGTACTGATTTTACAGAATAGTTTGCGCCAAAACTCTGCGCCTCGGCTGCTGGAAACAAGTCCCCATTCTGCCAGCAACCTACACCCGCCTTTGTGCCCAACTTTTTAAGCCACGGAATTGTGATTTTCGGAATGTTTGTTTAAAGGTTTCAGATGTACTGAGGCTCGTGCACTCGGTCAGACTGTGACACCATCACCAGTCCCAGTCACACATTTTGAAAATCCTTGTGCTCTCTCTGATCTCCCCATCTGAGCTGAGAGGACAGACGGACAAACAGATAGATAGACGGAAGTACAGACAGACGGACAGATACATTGCTCGGCATCTCCCAGAGCTGTGCCTGGAGCAGCCGTTGTCAGGACTGACACAATCTGAGTTTCCCCTAAGTCCCCAGCTCCTCTTGGTGCCTCTCCCCGTTTTCTCCAACACCACTATGAGCTGGACAGATAGGGGATCGGGGGCATGGAGCTGTTTCCGAACCTACCCAACGCACAGTGCGCTGGAGTACCAATACACTCTGCTTCCAGATTTGCTGCAGATATTTTGTACAGATGGCCCTTTAAGTACCTGCATGAAGTGTCTCTAAACCTGAAGGTGCAGATTACAGACATGTTCCTTTATGGAAAAATGGTTTGATTTATTTAAAACACTCCAACGACGAGTCAGCAGGCCTCTCATGGCTGATATTGTGCTTTGTAGAACTTAGAACAATTGCACAATGTCTGCTTCGATGTATTTACAGTCATGGCACAGCAGGCATGTAACCTTAGCAACGCTGGCCTGCATCAGCTGGTCCCCTCCCACATGATCTAAGCAGTGGTAATAGTAGAACAGCTCCAAAAAACCTATTCCCGAGAGAAGCAGCACATCCCAACTGGAGTGTGAGTAACTCAGCCCTCATGGGAGCTGACAATGACCCAGGGCAGCGGCCGAGTGGGACTGTGCTCACACCTGGGTTACAAACCTCAGCAATTTTAAACTGCTATCCTCCCCAGAGGCTGTTACTGTGTGCTGTACGCCAGCACTGCACGGTCACTTGCAGTAATACAGATCTCCGTGGCTCAACCCAGCACGGTATTAAACCCCACAGACTGGGACGGTCCCGGGTTCAATTACTGGTGTGTGCCGAGTTAGCGGATCACAGCTGGGGGTGGTAGAGGTGCTAAAAGAGGCCTCGGTACCCCAGAGCTGGGGGAGGGAGAGGGGGGAATCAGGGGGAATTCCCACTCCTTGCGAACTACCCTGTGACTCCAGCGGGAAGTGTGTGCGTGTGGATATGGGGTGGAGCCAAGTTCTGGCAAAGGTGGTGTCCCATCCAAGGAGCCACTCTTCACGTGTGAACCTCGACAGTCAGTGTTAGCAGGCTATTTGATCATGGTGGGGAGATCACAGTCGAGCCCTCACCCGATGTCCACATGCTCGCACTTTCCAACAGGAGTCACTGGACGTGATGAGTCCAAGCCTCCCTCCCTAACCCAGGCCCGTACCCAGGGGTGCTGAGCTGGACATAGCGACAGTTGTTGCCTCCTTGCACCGCACTTTAACGTGGCTGAAAGTTGTCAGGAAGCTGGACAACATAGAATTTTACAGGAAATCCCGCAGGACTTGACAGCCTGGGTGGGTCGATGCTGGAACTAATGTTTACACTTAGATGATCGAGATCTTTAAAAATTATGAAGAATTTCGATAGGGTGGATGAGTCCAGCACAAGGGGGCATAAATATAAAAGATAGTCACTGACAGATCAAAAAAAATTTAGGAGGAATTTCTGTACACGGAGAGTGGTGAGAATGTGGAACTCACTGCCACATGGAGTGACTGAAGCTGATTACATTGATGTATTTAAGGGGAGGGGTAATGCATACATGAGGGAGAAAGGAATAGAGGGATATAGGGTTAGGGTGGGAAAAGGTAATTAAAGAGGGAGGAGGACCGTGTGGAGCATAAACACCAGCACAGACCAGTTGGGCCAAATGGTCTGCTTCTGTGCTGTAAATTTGATGTATATAATTTCCCCTCTTGTGGGGTCCATGGCCTTTTCCTGCCTTAAAAATTCTTTGGCAAGATTCCCTTCATCACACCCGGTGAACAGCGACGATGAGAAGGGTCAACATGAGGGGAGCATACATTCAGGAGGATCAACATAGGAATATTGAGACAGGGAGAGGCCATTCAGCCCCTCGAGCCTGTTCCACCATTCAATTAGATCGTGGCTGATCTGTATCTTAACTCCATCTAGCCGCCTTGGATCTGTAACCCTTAATAGCCTTACCCAACAAAGCTATCAATCTCAGTGATGAAATGAGTGTGAAGGGAACAGAGCAGCAGCAGACATCTCTGACCCTCCCCTCTCCATCCAGCTCCGCACTGCAGGGTCCTGTGTTGGCCGTGGGTGGTGTAAGTGTGTGTCTGTGTACTGCAGTGTGTCTGTGCAGTACACGTGCACAGTGCACACATTTTGGTGTGTCTATAGTGAGTATGTACATGTAGTGTACAGTTGTATTAGAGTCAATGCATCTGAAAGTAATTCACTGAGTGTAAGATATGTCTGAGAGAGGTGATAAGGTGCTGCATAAAAGCAAGTCTTTCTTTCTCACTGCCCAGTAACAGATGTTTTCCACCTGCATGGCTTTTATAACAAGTGCTCTGAACTGTGAGGTGCACAGTGCTGACACATTTCAAATAAAACAAACTCAAACTCGAACACTCCCCTTTTAAAGTCCAGTCCTTTCCTTTGTGGGCCCATGTGTGGGGTGAGTTGTACCACGTCGCCCTCCTGTGGCTCCACCTGGAATTCCCTTTGTCTGCGGTTTTGCACAGGGTGCAGGATTGATCAAACATAATAACCAAAAAATCCAGCAAAATCTGACCGACAGCATCCAAAAGGCTGACAGCTCAGAAACAGCCCTGAATATACACGGCCTGGAGCACAGGCTTGTTATAACTAAAGCTGCAGCTGTACCCAAGGTTCTATCACTTGTACAGTGGAAGCTCTGGCAAAAAATTTATGGGATTTGCTCTCATTTCCGGCAGAGATTGTGGACTCGTGGGTACTGGTCATACCGCTGACTGTCAGCAGCTACACACTACAACACTGAGTTATTACCTCCGTACATGAACCAAACTCTGCAAAGTTACACTAAAATGGGGCACTGTCCCCTGACAATGTCCCTCAGTCTTTAACACTGAAGAAGACTTTCATTGATATAGCGCCTTTCACAACCTGAGGACGTCCCGAAACGCTTTACAACCAATGAAGTCCTTTTGAAGTGTAGTCACTGTATGTTGTAATATAGGAAACATGGCAACAAATTTGCACACAGCAAGATCCCACAAACAATGATGAGATAAATAGCCAGATAATCTGTTGTTTTGAGGTGTGTTGATTGATTGATAAATATTGGCCCAGGACACTGAGGAGAACTCCCCTGATCTACTTCGAATAGCGCCATGGGATCTTTTATGTCCACCTGAGGGGGCAGACGGGGCCTCAGTTTAATGTCTCATCCAAAAGACGGCGCCTCTGATAGTGCAACACTCCCTCAGCACTGACCCTCCGACAGTGCAGCGCTCCCTCAGTACTGACCCTCCGACAGTGCAGCGTTCCCTCAGTACTGACCCTCCGACAGTGCAGCGCTCCCTCAATACTGACCCTCCGACAGTGCAGCGCTCCCTCAGTACTGACCCTCCGATAGTGCAGCGCTCCCTCAGTACTGACCCTCCGATAGTGCAGCGCTCCCTCAGTACCGACCCTCCGATAGTGCAGCGCTCCCTCAGTACTGACCCTCCGATAGTGCAGTGCTCCCTCAGTACTGAACCTCCAATAGTGCAACACTCCCTCAGCACTGACCCTCCGACAGTGCAGCGCTCCCTCAGTACTGACCCTCCGACAGTGCAGCGTTCCCTCAGTACTGACCCTCCGACAGTGCAGCGCTCCCTCAATACTGACCCTCCGACAGTGCAGCGCTCCCTCAGTACTGACCCTCCGATAGTGCAGCGCTCCCTCAGTACTGACCCTCCGATAGTGCAGCGCTCCCTCAGTAC
This sequence comes from Heptranchias perlo, assembly GCF_035084215.1. Lineage (NCBI taxonomy): Eukaryota > Metazoa > Chordata > Chondrichthyes > Hexanchiformes > Hexanchidae > Heptranchias > Heptranchias perlo. The sequence goes on along the minus strand of NC_090356.1, from coordinate 1,793,424 downwards.
CGACCCTCCGATAGTGCAGCGCTCCCTCAGTACTGACCCTCCGATAGTGCAGTGCTCCCTCAGTACTGAACCTCCAATAGTGCAGTGCTCCCTCAGTACTGACCCTCCGATAGTGCAGCGCTCCCTCAGTACTGACCCTCCGATAGTGCAGCGCTCCCTCAGTACTGACCCTCCAAAATAGTGCAGTGCTCCCTCAGTACTGACCCTCCGATAGTGCAGCGCTCCCTCAGTACTGACCCTCCGATAGTGCAGCGCTCCCTCAGTACTGACCCTCCAAAATAGTGCAGTGCTCCCTCAGTACTGACCCTCCAATAGTGCAGTGCTCCCTCAGTACTGACCCTCCAAAATAGTGCAGTGCTCCATCAGTACTGAACCTCCAATAGTGCAGCGCTCCCTCAGTACTGACCCTCCAATAGTGCAGTGCTCCCTCAGTATTGCACAGCAACAAAGTTCAGTAAGTCAACAAATACTGAAAGATAAAGCCTTGGAAATCCCCTCACAGACCACCAAGGTCTGGGGACTTCAGTTTGAAAACTGTGCCACAGATTGTGTTCAATTATCACTGAGTCACTGGTCTTGAGAACCCTTCAAAGTTGTTGCTGCACCTCCCCTTTCCCAGCGATGTGGTCAGTGTCCCTTTAAACAATGCACCGCACTGTATTTTACAAGAAATCAATCAAATCGACAGGGAAACTGTGGGTTGAGTTAGTACAAAGGTCGGATGAAGACGTGAGTAGATGGACTTTGTTCTTTGACCAGAAACTTCCTCTGCAGACAGAACTGTGCACGGCCGAGGATCAGTATGTGGAATAGCGGACACAGCAACTCAGGAGGAGGCCGAGACTAGCAGTTCCCTGAACCCTGGAGGAAGAGCCTGGTGCTGCAGGTGACTCAGGAAGTTAGGTGCCCTAAACCAATAGAAATAGGGAAGCTGATCCCCCGAGAGAGGGACCCTAATATTTATTACAGACGGCAATCAATTACTGTACACTGCACATCATTCACAGGGCAGCTACTTTCACTCCCTGGATATGGAAATCATGGGGGAACTGCTTTAAAAATAAGCTTTACGCTGTATCTGACAATCGGTGTCTTGGGTCGTCCCTGAGAAACGGTCACTGGGGATGAGGTAACTGATGGAGATTGACCACTCCTGGAACTCCAGGAAGAATCAGAGGGACTGATGGAGATTGACCACTCCTGGAACTCCAGGAAGAATCAGAGGGACTGGTGGAGATTGACCACTCCTGGAACTCCAGGAAGAATCAGAGGGACTGATGGAGATTGACCACTCCTGGAACTCCAGGAAGAATCAGAGGGACTGGTGGAGATTGACCACTCCTGGAACTCCAGGAAGAATCAGAGGGACTGATGGAGATTGACCACTCCTGGAACTCCAGGAAGAATCAGAGGGACTGGTGGAGATTGACCACTCCTGGAACTCCAGGAAGAATCAGAGGGGGCCAAACTCGGAACATGGCTGCTACAGACTGCAGGGCTCCAGGCGTTAGGCTGCATGTTTTAATCTGACTGCAGATGAGCTTGGTGCAAAAGTGGCTTCACTGATGTAAATGTGATGGGGTTGAGTGGGTGTAGCAGCCTGTGTTCAGAGCAATCTCTGATAGATATCACAGCCAGACTTTCAAAACACTAATCAATTCTCCCACTGGTTGCTGTAGCAACCTACATAAAAAGGAAAGAGAAAGAGAGACTGCAGTGGATGAGGAATTATAAGGCAGTGGATGAAGCAGCTCACAGCACAGCTTCACCAGCAGAAGCCTCGGAGCTCAGCGTATTTTGGATAATCCGATGGATGTTTTGAGCTCCTCTGCTCAGAATACATTATCCCATCTCTGCTGGAAAACACTCAGCAGAAAAATCCCTGTGAAGCTTCCAGGGTAGCAAACACAGGATTGAATTTATCAGATAGACAGAGTGCTAAATCTATCAGCTGAGGTCCAGACCAGCTGGTGTCACACAGGCACACGGTACCCCTGCACAAGAACGGTCCAGAAACGCGCAGCGTATCTCTCTCTTTTGTTCTGCACATCACAGGCTATTCCTCTCTGCCAGCCACTGCCGGACTCCCATTCTCCACCCTCCATAACCTCCAGCTTGCCCAAACCTCTGCTGTCCGGATTATGCCCTTTGCCCCACCATTGGTGGCAGACTGTTCAGCTCCTTTCAATCCCACTCACTGGACCTTCCGCCCCTCTATCTTTAAAAACCCCCTCAAGACCCACCTCTTTGACTGAACTTTCAGTCAGCTGTCCTAATCTCTCCCTCTTTCACAGGGGCCCGGTTTTACTTACCCCTCTCTGTCAAGCATCTACAATAAATGGTGAGAATGTGGAACTCACTACCACATGGAGTGGCTGAGGCGAATAACATAGATGCATTTAGGGGGAAAACAGATAAGTACATGAGGGAGAAAGGAATAGGTTGTTCTGATATGGAGAGATGAAGAGGGGTGGGACGAGGCTTGTGTGGAGCATAAACCTGTTGGTTCGAATGGCCTGTACTGTGTTGTGCTGTAAATTCTATGTAATTCTTTCAAAGAGCTTGCACAGGCACGAGGGCGGAATGGCCTCCTTCTGAACTGTATGATTCTATCTCTGACCAGAGCAAAAGGAGAAATAAGTTAGGTGCTACACTAAATAGTAAAAATAGGTGGGAGCAGAAGGTTGCAAAGGGGCATTGATAGATTCAGTGAGTGGGCAAAACTGTGGCAGATGGAGTTCAGTGTGGGGAAGTGTGAGGTCATCCATTTTGGACCCAAGAAAGATAAATTAGAGTATTTTCTAAATGGTGAGAAGCCAGCAGATGTAGAGTCCGAGTACAGAAATTGCTAAAAACTAGTGGACAGATACAAAAAATAATTTGAAAGGCTAATGGAATGTTGGCCTTTATCTCAAGAGGGCTGGAATAGAAAGGGGTGGAAATTATGTTACAGTTGCACAGAGCTCTGGTCAGACCCCATCTGGAGACTGCATTCAGTTCTGGGCACCGCACCTCAGGGAGGATATATTGGCCTTGGAGGGGGTGCAGCGCAGATTCACCAGAATGATACCGGGGCTAAAAGGGTTAAATTATGAGGACATAGACTGGGCTTGTGTTTCCTTGAGTTTAGAAGATTAAGGGGTGATCTAATTGAGGTGTTAAAGATGATTAAAGGATTTGATAGGGTCGATAGAGAGAAACTATTTCCTCTGGAGGAGGAGTCCAGGACAAGGGGGCATAACCTTAAAATTAGAGCCAGGCCGTTCAGGGGTGATGTCAGGAAGCACTTCCTCACACAAAGGGGAGTGGAAATCTGGAACTCTCTCCCCCAAAAAGCTGTTGGGGCTGGGGGTCAAATGAAAATTCTGAAACTGAGATTGATGGATTTTTGTTGGGTCAGGGTATTAAGGGTTACGGAACCAAGGCGGGTAGATGGAGTCCAGATACAGATCAGCCATGATCTCACTGAATGGTGGAACAGGCTCAAGGGGCTGAATGGCCTCCTCCTGTTCCTATGTTCCTGTCAGAAAAAGGAGGGCAAGTTTCCGAGTCATCGACAGACTGTCCCTGTGATGCGCCAGACAGCCAGCTCCACACAGGCTCAGGCAGAGACCCAGGAGCTGGCCGGGCACTCATGAGGCACAGGATCCAGCAGGAGCATCACAGGGAAAGAAATGGTGTGGATAAGGCAGTTACTGTTTGGCCTGTCAGTGCGAACTGCACGGTGTGCGGACGACACAGTGTGAGCTGCTGAGAGTTGGTACGTGTGGGAGTTTAAGGGTTAATCTATTTAAATCTAGTGCATATTGCTTCAACTGTTTAAGCTCAATTTTAAAGTTTAAATTTTTAAGTCTCTGTCAGGCTTCAGCAGAGAGAGCTGCTGTAGCAAGTTAATTGGTTAGCTAGATTAAACTGGTACTTGAAGGTGGGGCAGGCCTGACTTATCTGAGTCACAAACTGTAGAAATACAGGGGCCTGTCAGTGCGAAGTGCACGGTGTGCGGACTACACAGTGTGAGCTGCTGAGAGTTCGGTGAGTGTGGGAGTTCGGTGCAGTGGGGGAAGGAGGTGCTGCTTTGCCTTGCTTCTCCGAACTTTTTCTACAGAGCGGCAGTGAACCTGAGAGTAGAAGACTGAGATTGGGGAATAAAAGCAGCAGCAGACCTGCAACAAGAGACAACTACTGTGCAACGTCACAGGTGAGGCAGGAGAGTCCGAGAGGTGAGCACAGTATAAAAGGGGAGACCTAGAGCGGGAGGAGAGTCTGAGAGTCTAAGGCAAGTCATGGCAGCAAAGCTCGCACCCGTGATATGCTCCTCCTGCACTATGTGGGAAGTCATGGACACGACCAGTGTCCCTGGCGACCATGTGTGCAGGAAGTGTGTCCAGCTGCAGCTACTGGCTAACCGTCTTTCGGAGCTGGAGCTGTGGGTGGATTCACTGTGGAGCATCCGCGATGCGGAGACTATCGTGGATAGCACGTTCAGTGAGGTGGTCACACTGCAGGTAAAGAATACGCAGGCAGAAAGGAAATGGGTGACCGCCAGGCAGAGTAAAAGGACTAGGCAGGTAGAGCAGGAGTCCCCTGGGGCCATCTCCCTCTCAAACAGATATTCTGCTTTAGATACTGTTGGGGGAGATGGCTCATCAGGGGAAAGCAGCAAGAGCCAGGTTCGGGGCACCACGGGTGGCTCTGCTGCACAGGAGGGGAGGAAGAAGAGTGGCAGGGCTATAGTGATAGGGGATTCAATTGTAAGGGGAACAGATAGGCGTTTCTGCGGCCGCAAACGTGACTCCAGGATGGTATGTTGCCTTCCTGGTGCTAGGGTCAAGGATGTCACGGAGCGGCTGCAGGGCATTCTGGAGGGGGAGGGTGAACAGCCAGTAGTCGTGGTCCATATTGGTACCAACGACATAGGTAAAAAAAGGGATGAGGTCCTGCAAGGTGAATTTAAGGAGTTAGGAGATAAATTAAAAAGCAGGACTTCAAAGGTAGTGATCTCAGGATTACTACCGGTGCCACGTGCTAGTGAGTATAGGAACAGGAGAATAGACAGGATGAATGCGTGGCTGCAGGGATGGTGTAGGAGGGAGGGATTTAGATTCCTGGGACATTGGGACCGGTTCTGGGGAAGATGGGACCTGTACAAGCGTGATGGGTTACACCCAAGCAGGACCGGGACCAATGTCCTCGCGGGGGTGTTTGCTAGTGCTGTTGGGGAAGGTTTAAACTAGAGTGGCAGGGGGATAGGAACCTGAGCGGGGAGTCAGAAGGGAATAAAGTTGAGAGCAGCAAGAGAGGGGAAGACCCAGGGGAAATCTACAATACAAATAGTACAAACAGTTGTTCAAGAACAAGTGAAAGGGAAAAGCGTAGAGCAGCGAAAAGAAAGTGTACTTTAGGCACGACAGATAAAATGAAAACTAGAAGGCGTAAGGCGATTAACCCAGCATCAAAGCTGTGGCAGGGGATTGGGAACCTGAGCAGGGAGACAGAGGAAAGCGTGTCAGGAAGGGACAGAAGGTATGGAGTAAAAGGTAATGTGTTAAAAAAGGAAAAAGCAGGAACTAAGTGTCACAAAACATATTTGAAAGTTCTTTATCTGAATGCACGTAGCATTCGTAACAAAATGGATGAGTTAACGGCACAAATAACTACGTATGGGTATGATCTTGTGGCCATTACAGAAACATGGCTGCAGGGTGACAACGACTGGGAATTAAATATGCCAGGGTATTTAACAATCAGGAAGGACAGGCAGGAAGGCAGGGGAGGTGGGGTGGCTATGTTAATAAGGGAAGGAATCACTGTAATACAGAGAAAAGATATTGGGACAAAGGATCAGGATAATGAAACAGTTTGGGTAGAGATAAGGAATAATAAGGGGAAAAAAACACTCGTGGGTGTAGTATATAGGCCTCCTAATAGTTGCAACTCTGCTGGAAGAAGTATTAATCAGGAAATAGTCAGGGCATGTAATAAGGGAACAGCTATAATTATGGGGGATTTTAACTGTCATATTAACTGGACAAATCAAATTGGGCAGGGCAGCCTTGAGGAAGAGTTTATTGAGTGTATTAGGGATGGATTTCTTGAGCAGTATGTAACTGATCCTATAAGGGGGCAGGCAACCTTGGACCTGGTCCTGTGTAATGAGCCAGGATTAATTAATAATGTCCTAGTTAAGGGTCCCCTTGGAATGAGTGACCATAACATGGTTACATTCCATATCCAATTAGAGGGTGAGAAGGTTGGTTCTCAAACAAGCGTACTGAGCTTGAATAAAGGAGACTATGATGGTATGAGAGCGGAATTGATTAAAGTGGACTGGGAAAATAGTTTAAAGGGTAAGACGGTACATGAACAGTGGTGTTCATTTAAGGAGTTATTTTACAACTTTCAAAAAATATATATTCCACTGAGGAAAAAAGGGTGTAAAAGAAATGACAGCCATCCATGGCTAAGTAAAGAAATTAAGGATAGTATCCGACTAAAAACAAGGACATATAAGGTAGCCAAACTTAGTGGGAGGATAGAAGATTGGGAAGTCTTCAAAAGACAGCAAAAAGTAACTAAAGGATTGATTAAGAAAGGGAAGATAGATTATGAAAATAAATTAGCAAAAAATATAAAAACAGATAGCAAGAGTTTCTACAGTTATATAAAAAGAAAAAGGGTGGCTAAGGCAAACATAGGTCCCTTAGAGGATGAGACCGGGAAATTAATGGTGGGAAACATGGAGATGGCAAAAATGCTGAACAAATATTTTGTTTCAGTCTTTACGGTAGAGGACACTAAGAATATCCCAACACTGGACAAACACGGGGCTCTGGGGGGGAGGAGCTAAATACGATTAAAATCACTAAGGAATTGGTACTCAGTAAATTAATGGGACTCAAGGCGGATAAATCCCCTGGACCTGATGGCATACATCATAGGGTCTTGAGGGAAGTGGCAGTAGGGATTGTGAATGCTTTGGTAATAATTTTCCAAAATTCTCTGGACTCGGCAAAGGTCCCGGCAGATTGGAAAACTGCTAATGTAACACCCTTATTTAAAAAGGGTAGTAGGCAGAAGGCTGGAAATTATAGACCAGTTAGCCTAACATCTGTGGTGGGTAAAATTTTGGAGTCTATTGTTAAGGAGACAGTAGCGGAACATTTGGATAAACATAATTTAATAGGACAAAGTCAGCATGGCTTTACGAAGGGGAAGTCATGTCTGACAAATTTGCTTGAATTCTTTGAGGACATAACGTACAGGGTGGATAAAGGGGAACCAGTGGACGTAGTGTATTTAGACTTCCAGAAGGCATTCGACAAGGTGCCACATAAAAGATTATTGCTCAAGATAAAGAATCACTGGATTGGGGGTAATATTCTGGCATGGGTGGAGGATTGGTTAGAGTCATAGATAGAGTCATAGAGTTATACAGCACGGATAGAGGCCCTTCGGCCCATCGTATCCGCGCCGGCCATCAAGCCCTGTCTACTCTAATCCCATATTCCAGCATTTGGTCCGTAGCCTTGTATGCTATGGCATTTCAAGTGCTCATCCAAATGCTTCTTGAATGTTGTGAGGGTTCCTGCCTCCACAGCCCTTTCAGGCAGTGAGTTCCAGACTCCAACCACCCTCTGGGTGAAAAAGTTCTTTCTCAAATCCCCTCTAAACCTCCCGCCTTTTACCTTGAATCTATGTCCCCTTGTTATAGAACCCTCAACGAAGGGAAAAAGCTCCTTAGTATCCATCCTATCTGTGCCCCTCATAATTTTGTACACCTCAATCATGTCCCCCCTCAGCCTCCTCTGCTCCAAGGAAAACAAACCCAATCTTCCCAGTCTCTCTTCATAGCTGAAGCGCTCCAGCCCTGGTAACATCCTGGTGAATCTCCTCTGCACCCTCTCCAAAGCGATCACATCCTTCCTGTAGTGTGGCGACCAGAACTGCACACAGTACTCCAGCTGTGGCCTAACCAGTGTTTTATACAGCTCCATCATAACCTCCTTGCTCTTATATTCTATGCCTCGGCTAATAAAGGCAAGTATCCCATATGCCTTCTTTACCACCTTATCTACCTGTTCCGCCGCCTTCAGGGATCTGTGAACTTGCACACCAAGATCCCTCTGACCCTCTGTCTTGCCTAGGGTCTTCCCATTCATTGTGTATTCCCTTGCCTTGTTAGTCCCTCCAAAGTGCATCACCTCGCACTTTTCCGGGTTAAATTCCATTTGCCACTGTTCCGCCCATCTGACCAACCCATCTATATCGTCCTGCAGACTGAGGCTATCCTCCTCGCTATTTACCACCCTACCAATCTTTGTATCATCAGCGAACTTACTGATCATACCTTTTACATTCATATCCAAGTCATTAATGTAGACCACAAACAGCAAGGGACCCAGTGGTACCCCACTGGCCACAGGCTTCCAGTCACAAAAACAACCTTCGACCATCACCCTCTGCCTTCTGCCACTAAGCCAGTTTTGTATCCAAAGTGCCAAGGCACCCTGGATTCCATGGGCTCGTACCTTCTTGACCAGTTTCCTGTGGGGGACTTTATCGAAGGCCTTACTGAAATCCATGTATACCACATCCACTGCGTTACCCTCATCCACACGCCTAGTCACCCCCTCAAAAAATTCAATCAAATTAGTCAGACATGATCTTCCCTTGACAAAGCCATGTTGACTATCCCTGATTAATCCTGGCTTCTCCAAGTGGAGACTAATTTTGTCCTTCAGAATTTTTTCCAATAATTTTCCTACCACTGATGTTAGGCTCACTGGCCTGTAGTTCCCCGGTTTTTCCCTACTCCCCTTCTTGAATAATGGTACTACATTAGCGGTTCTCCAGTCCTCTGGCACATCCCCTGTGGCCAGAGAGGTTCTGAATATCTAACAGGAAGCAGAGAGTTGGGATAAATGGTACATTCTCGGACTGGCAACCAGTCGCCAGTGGTGTTCCGCAGGGGTCGGTGCTGGGTCCCCAACTCTTTACAATCTAGATTAACGATTTGGAGGAGGGGACCGTGTGTAACATATCAAAGTTTGCAGATGATACAAAGATGGGAGGGAAAGTAGAGAGTGAGGAGGACATAAAAAACCTACAAGGGGATATAGACAGGCTGGGTGAGTGGGCGGAGATTTGGCAGATGCAATACAATATTGGAAAATGTAAGGTTATGCACTTTGGCAGGAAAAATCAGAGAGCAAGTTATTATCTTAATGGCGAGAAACTGGAAAGTACTGCAGTACAAAGGGATCTGGGGGTCCTAGTGCAAGAAAATCAAAAGGTTAGTATGCAGGTGCAGCAGGTGATCAAGAAGGCCAACGGAATGTTGGCTTTTATTGCTAGGGGGATAGAATATAAAAACAGGGAGGTATTGCTGCAGTTGGACAAGGTATTGGTGAGACCGCACCTGGAATACTGCATACAGTTTTGGTCTCCATACTTAAGAAAAGACATACTTGCTCTCGAGGCAGTACAAAGAAGGTTCACTCGGTTAATCCCGGGGATGAGGGGGCGGACATATGAGGAGAGGTTGAGTAGATTGGGACTCTACTCATTGGAGTTCAGAAGAATGAGAGACGATCTTATTGAAACATATAAGATTGTGAAGGGGCTTGATCGGGTGGATGCGGTAAGGATGTTCCCAAGGATGGGTGAAACTAGAACGAGGGGGCATAATCTTAGAATAAGGGGCTGCTCTTTCAAAACTGAGATGAGGAGAAACTTCTTCACTCAGAGGGTAGTAGGTCTGTGGAATTTGCTGCCCCAGGAAGCTGTGGAAGCTACATCATTGAATAAATTTAAAACAGAAATAGACAGTTTCCTAGAAGTAAAGGGAATTAGGGGGTTACGGGGAGCGGGCAGGAAATTGGACATGAATTTAGATTTGAGGTTAGGATCAGATCAGCCATGATCTTATTAAATGGCGGAGCAGGCTCGAGGGGCCGATTGGCCTACTCCTGCTCCTATTTCTCATGTTCTTATGTTGAGAGAATGTCCTTTCCCCATGTGGGGGACTGTGACATACAACACAGCAGACTAGCAGTGACACTGGTGCAATCCATGGATTACTGATATGGTGAACTGTGTATTATTATTCTGGTTTTCGGATATTGTATAATAGCCATAAACTGCAGTGCTGCTGTATTACTCACTACACACTTTAAAAGGGGCAACCAAAAATAAATGTAATAGCAAAGGAGAATCAGGATTGTTTAAGGGCACTTATTACCAAGAATGGACATGTCATGTGAAAGTCGTAGGTGCAAACTCTGAAAACCATAAGAAATTTTTATTGATCAAAAATGAAGTCCAGAATATAATCAAAATATATGAAAACAAGTGAAATGCTGTACAGGGCAGCGATCAAAACAACAACCTGCATTTTTTAGCCCCTTTAAAATGTCCCAAGGTGCTTCACAGAAGCGATTATCAGACAAAATTTGACACTGAGCCACATAAGGAGATATTAATTCAGGTGACCAAAAGCTTGGTCAAAGAGGTAGGTTTTAAGGAGCGTCTTGAAGGAGGAGAGAGAGGTGGAGAGGGGGAGAGGTTTAGGGAGGGAATTCCAGAGCTTAGGCCCCAGGCAGCTGAAGGCACGGCCGCCAATGGTGGAGCGATTAAAATCGGGGATGCTCAAGAAGCCAAAATTGGAGGAGCTCAGAGATCTCGGAGGGTTGTAGGGCTGGAGGAAGTTACAGAGATAGGGAGGGGTGAGGCCATGGAGGGATTTGAAAACAAGGATGAGAATTTTAAAATCGAGGCGTTCCCGGACCGGGAGCCGATGTAGGTCAGTGAGCACAGGGGGTGATGGGAGAACAGGACTTGGTGTGAGCCAGCACGTCAGTGTTACTGCGTTTGTTAAATGTTATAAATTTCCTGCCCTCCCTCACAGAGGTAACATTGCACAGGTACAACATGTGCCATCTGGATCCTACACACGCCGTTTGCTGCACTTCCTGCATGCACACAGCAGGAGGAGCCAGCAGCCCAGTCTGAATCCAGCACACAGGGAAAGGAATGGGATTGGCTGGGCTTCCTCCAGGCTCGCTCCATCTGGAACCTCCACAGTGCCGAGACAGAGGCTGGAGTTAGTCAAACAAACAGGGAACATTTGCTTTACCTTGGTCCAGTTTACACCTCCCCCTCCCCAATGACTGACCCCGGGGCTCGATTCCTTCACCCTTCACGTGACCTCAGACAGTTTGTGCCAGCAGGATAATCAACCGGGGGTGGGGGGGATCACAGCTAAACCCAATCGTGTTCCCGTGCACCTACCGGGTCAGATAATGTCTGCAGGGCTGTTAATTCTCCTCCCCGATTGGGTGACACTGGCAGGTGCTGTTGGGTGAGACAAGGGGCAAAGAACAGAGCAGCTGGTTCCAGTGATCCGCAGACTGATTCGCACTCAGCTCCTCTCTCCACAAACGCATTCCACATCCTGTCTATCGGGATCTCCTACTCCTACTCTAACATTCTTTCCCAGGATTTCAAAGTTTTGGGACTCCTCACTTCCCTCGGCCTCTCCTTCCCCTTACAACCTACACAGGCTATGAAAGCCCAAGCTTGGCGTCACCTGCTCCCTGTCTTGCCTCATTTGCTCCCCTCCTCTTTATAACCTTGGCAGTACCTGCTCTTTGGTTCTAGCCCACGGGCTGATCTCCCACCGTCCACCCCTCTCTTCGCTACAGTCAACGGCTTTAAAGTTTCCCCCTCAGAAAAAATGACACCAAAAGTACGAACATCTCGTTCCAGTCAGACGAGTTGCCTGACAGCCCACCCTCTCCCCACAGCACAGTTACGGCATGGTCCTCAGAGAGCTTATTCAGACAGTACTGTAACAGCCTAGGGAGAAAGCATGAAAGTGCAGTCCTAATCCTCCCCTGCTTCCCTCCCTCTGCCCATTTCCTACAACCATGGCTTCACTTCAGAAGTACTTCATTGGCTGCAAAGCGCTTTGGGACGTCCCAAGGTCGTGAAAGGCGCTATATCAATTCAAGTCTTACCCTCTTTTTCCGACAGTAAAGAGAGAGGTAATCGGTATTCTGCATAATGCTAACACAGTGATGAGCAACAGGATACAGAGTTTACTGCAGAGGGACACAAGACCTCGAGCCCAACCCTTCTAAAAGTCTTAATCAGGGTGGGCTCCACTGTTTCGCTGCTCCATGTGTATCCTGCTCTCACACACGGAATTACGTGAATTAGCTCAAAGTGTTATTGTTAAAAGATTAGAGTCCCACAGCTGATGATGTAAGGAAGTGGCTATTACTGCAGATATTGATGCTTCACTGCAGGAGCGTGATGGTGCAGTATTATCACGCGGTTTTTTAAAGAATTGATCCCTATCCACTGTAGGGAAAAGAAAATCACACCTAAATTAATACCCTCTAATATTGAGATAACGCGTCCGTGTGATGCTCAGAATTCAACCCCTCCAACAATAGACCTGTATCCATCAGCACCTTCAGGAGAGGGGGGGGACCTGAACCCCAGTGAGAGTCAGCACCTTCAGGAGAGGGGGGGGACCTGAACCCCAGTGAGAGTCAGCACCTTCAGGAGAGGGAGGGGACCTGAACCCCAGTGAGAGTCAGCACCTTCAGGAAAGGAGGGGACCTGAACCTCAGTGAGAGTCAGCACCTTCAGGAGAGGGGGGGACCTGAACCCCAGTGAGAGTCGGCACCTTCAGGAAAGGAGGGGACCTGAACCTCAGTGAGAGTCAGCACCTTCAGGAGAGGGAGGGACCTGAACCCCAGTGAGAGTCGGCACCTTCAGGAAAGGAGGGGACCTGAACCTCAGTGAGAGTCAGCACCTTCAGGAGAGGGAGGGGACCTGAACCCCAGTGAGAGTCAGCACCTTCAGGAAAGGAGGGGACCTGAACCTCAGTGAGAGTCAGCACCTTCAGGAGAGGGAGGGACCTGAACCCCAGTGAGAGTCAGCACCTTCAGGAGAGGAGGGGACCTGAACCTCAGTGAGAGTCAGCACCTTCAGGAGAGGGAGGGACCTGAACCCCAGTGAGAGTCAGGACCTTCAGGAGAGGAGGGGACCTGAACCTCAGTGAGAGTCAGCACCTTCAGGAGAGGGAGGGACCTGAACCCCAGTGAGAGTCAGGACCTTCAGGAGACGGGGGGACCTGAATCTTAGTGAGAGTCAGCACCTTCAGGAGAGGAGGGGACCTGAACCTCAGTGAGAGTCAGGACCTTCAGGAGAGGAGGGGACCTGAACCCCAGTGAGAGTCAGCACCTTCAGGAGAGTAGCAAGGAGGATGCCGAGATGGGCAGGGCTCTGGCTGCAGGCCACTTACCTATGGGGGCACCGGGAATGACACCGGGGAGAGCAGGAACAGTTGAGGAAAGTGATGAAGTGCAGCAACAAAGCTTTCTGGCACTCAGCTCACCACTTCTCGCCTGCTTCAAACCCCCTGACAGTCGATTCCTCAGTTGGAAGCGAATGTATTAATGTAAAAGTGCTGAGTAAGGACAGACATTGTCTCACATTTCTCTCCACTCAGTGAAGCTTCAATCTAGAACTCGAACAACAAAAGAAGTTCTTACTGGAAGGATGGTGGCCTGGAGTCCCCGATACCTCCGGTCCTCTCGATGGGGGGCGGTAACTCAGACTGGTTGTCCGCACACTGTGAGCCCCCGTCCGACAGGGAGCCTTCGGCCAGGACCAGCTGTGGAAAGAGACAGACACAGACTGAGGGGAGAGACCGAGGGCACCCACAGAAACCCCTGCAGGTACTGGCACTCAAAGCTGCACCCGTTTACCCCCCATCTCACTGAAAATAGCGGCAACCAAACTTTCTTTTACAAGACCAAGTTCCTCACGGTTCACAGTGGGTGAACGGCCTGCCTGGTAAGCTACTGAGTTACGCACACCGTGAGGTCCCAAGTTCTACCTGGTCCGTGCTGAATTAACTGATCTCAGCAGGGCGGGGAGCAGCAATAGGGATGACAATTGGGCTCCGAGCCCAATTTAGGAAGGGGGTAAATCAGCCCGGGTTCCTGCCCAGTCGCAAATGAAGTTGGCTGAGGAGGGGCACAGGCTGGACTGTGAAGGCACAGCCATCAATGGTGGGACATAAGAACATAAGAAATAGGAGGCCAATTGGCCCCTCGAGCCTGCTCCGCCATTCAATAAGATCATGGCTGATCTGATCCTAACCTCAAATCTAAATTCATGTCCAATTTCCTGCCCGCTCCCCGTAACCCCTAATTCCCTTTACTTCTAGGAAACTGTCTATTTCTGTTTAAATTTATTCAATGATGTAGCTTCCACAGCTTCCTGGGGCAGCAAATTCCACAGACCTACTACCCTCTGAGTGAAGAAGTTTCTCCTCATCTCAGTTTTGAAAGAGCAGCCCCTTATTCTAAGATTATGCCCCCTCGTTCTAGTTTCACCCATCCTTGGGAACATCCTTACCGCATCCACCCAATCAAGCCCCTTCGCAATCTTATATCTTTCAATAAGATCGCCTCTCATTCTTCTGAACTCCAATGAGTAGAGTCCCAATCTACTCAACCTCTCCTCATATGTCCGCCCCCTCATCCCCGGGATTAACCGAGTGAACCTTCTTTGTACTGCCTCGAGAGCAAGTATGTCTTTTCTTAAGTATGGAGATCAAAACTGTATGCAGTATTCCAGGTGCGGTCTCACCAATACCTTATCTAACTGCAGCAATACCTCCCTGTTTTTATATTCTATCCCCCGAGCAATAAAAGCCAACATTCCGTTGGCCTTCTTGATCACCTGCTGCACCTGCATACTAACCTTTTGATTTTCTTGCACTAGGACCCCCAGATCCCTTTGTACTGCAGTACTTTCCAGTTTCTCGCCATTAAGATAATAACTTGCTCTCTGATTTTTCCTGCCAAAGTGCATAACCTCATCAATGGTGGGACGAAGGGAGAGGGCATGCATAAGAGGCAGTGGTGAGGGGAAGGGAGAGTTCGGTGCGGGGGTTGTAGTACTGGAATGATGCTAGTGCTGGTTGAGGGAGGAATGTTGGCCAGGAGAAGATCTGGAGAAACCTTGGCTATTCAAATACAGTCTACTGATACATACGAACATACGAATTAAGAGCAGGAGTAGGCCATTCGGCCCCTCGAGCCTGCTCTGCCATTTGATAAGATCATGGTTGATCTGATTGTGACCTCAACCCTACTTTCCCGTCTACCTACTGTAACCTTTGACTCCCTTGTTAATCAGGAATCTATCTAACTCAGCCTTAAAAATATTCACTGACCCTGCCTCCACCGCTCTCTGGGGAAGGGAGTTCCACAGACTCACGACCCTCAGAGAAAAAATTTCTCCTCATCTCCGTCTTAAATGGGAGACCCCTTATTTTAAGCTGTGGCCCCGAGTTCTAGTTTCTCCCACAAGGGGAAACATCCCCTCAGCATCTACCCCTTCAAGTCCCCTCAGGATTTTATATGTTTCAATAAGATCACCTCTCATTCTTCGAAACTCCAATGTAAACAGGCCCAACTTGTCCAACCTTTCCTCATAAGATAACCACCTCATCCCAGGAATCAGTCGAGTGAACCTTCTCTGAACTGCCTCCAAAGCAATTATGTCCTTTCTTAAATAAGGAGACCAAAACTGCACACAGTATTCTAGATGTGGTCTCACCAATGCCCTGTACAACTGTAGCAAAACATCTCTACTTTTATATTCCATTCCCCTTGCAATAAATGACAACATTCCATTTGCCTTCCTAATCACTTGCTGTACCCGCAAACTAACTTTTTGTGATTCATGTACGAGGACACCCAGATCCCTCTGTACCTCAGAGTTCTGCAATCTCTCTCCATTTAAATAATACACTGCTTTTCTGTTCCTCCTGCCAAAGTGGACAAGTTCACATTTTCCCACATTATACTCCATCTGCCAAATTATTGCCCACTCACTTAACCTATCTATATCCCTTTGCAGACTCCTTATGTCCTCTTCACAACTTACTTACCTTTGTATCAGCAAATTTAGCAACCATACATTCGGTCCCTTCATCCAAGTCATTGATACAGATTGTAAATAGTTGAGGCCCAAGCACTGATCCCTGTGGCACTCCACTCGTTACATCTGGCCAACCTGAAAATGTCCCATTTATGCCTACTCTGTTTCCTGTTAGCTAACCAATCCTTTATCCATGCTAATATGTTACCCCCTACACCACGAGCTCTTATTTTGTGTTGTAGCTTTTGATGTGGCACCTTGTCAAAAGTCTTCTGGAAATAATTCAAAGTTTTTTTTAATTTTACATGAACAATTAGCCAATCATTTGAATTACGCGTCGTAAATACGACAGAAAAGTGAGAACTTAGTGCTAAGAGAAAATTCAAAGAGTAGATTCTGATGCTGTGGGATCTCTAACGTCCACCTGAACCGCCAGAACAGACTGACTCAGTTTCCTCGACCGAGTGTTGCAGACTGGCACGTTCCAAGGTCCAGGACTACGTGCTCAGGGACGCACTGAAGCTAGGTGCAGCCGCCGCAAAGGCTCTGTGGGGAAAGGCAACCATTTAGAGCCTTCCCGCCTTTGTATACCGAGGGGCTGCAATCAGGGAAAAACCCCCCCGGGCAGAATGTAAAATTCAAATTGATGTAATGTACCTGTAATGAATCTGTAATCAATAATCCGTATTGAGTGTAATGCAATGAGGCACCCTAGAGTGTCATGAACTGTAATTATGTACAATGTGTTCATTGAACTGTATTTGATGTAACCTGCAAATTGTATAATCTGTATTGTGTACATTTGGAATGTGATATGACAACTGTATTGTATGTATTGTTGCAAATTTTATGAATAAAGTATATTTTTTGAAAAAAAAAGACTGACTCTGTTTAACATCTCACCTGAAGTATGGCACCTCCGACAGCGCAGTGCTCCCTCAGTACTGACCCTCCGACAGCGCAGCGCTCCCTCAGCACTGACCCTCCGACAGTGCAGCGCTCCCTCAGTACTGACCCTCCGACAGCGCAGCGCTCCCTCAGTACTGACCCTCCGACAGCGCAGCGCTCCCTCAGTACTGACCCTCCGACAGCGCAGCGCTCCCTCAGTACTGCACTGGGGTGCTCGCCCAGATTATGGGCACTCATTCTGAATTCGGACTCGAACCCACAAATATCTTGACTTGAGGGTGAATGTTTAGCTAAACAACCAGGCTGACACTCCAAGCATCCTGTATTATAACCTGTATTCGTGCCATGGGCCAACAATATGCACCATCATTACCTTAACAATAAAAAACTGCTAAACTGGTGATGAGGTGGTGCTTGTGAGTTGTTGAGTATTTCTCCCTTGCTCTCTCCCTGTGGCATCTCTTTCAGTAGGGCACTTTAAGTTCCATTCATTAAAAAGCCCTGCCTGTACCTCCTTATGGAGGATGTGGAGCTGATCAGTATCATGTTCCGCTCCACGTTATTAGATTACTGCTCTGTCATACTGAGGGCAGATCACACATTTCCTTGTCTGTTCCAGTGTTCCCCAGGGGCTGTAGGTGCTGTAATATTTTTATAACATATCCTGTTTATTCTTTTTCACTGTTTTCTTTGCAAGTAGTGAAAGTGCTCCGTGCATAAAATCAGCCAATTTCTCTGAAGTGGGACGGAGGTGATAGAATCAGAGAAACGTAAGGCACAGAAGGCGGCCATTCGGCCC